>NW_026526666.1:77580588-78040588 GCF_024362965.1 Panthera pardus
ATGCACTTCCAGGGCTTGAAAGAGCATGGCTGGGCTCACCTGTCTAAAATTCGCTGGGGGATCTTATTACTTAAAGATCGGCATATATTGGGTTGGTGAAACAGGATAGTACATTTGTGTTTAGATTTGTATTTCCTGGAGTGGCATACTGGCTTGGGGATTTTAATACTTGGCCTAATATGTCCCCTTGGCTCAGGATCTTGGTACTAAGGCTTCTGTCACCTTCTTTCCTTCCTCACCTTGAAGCTAACTTTTTTCTACCACTCATTGGCCAGTTCTCTTTCACACTGTTTGTGTCGGGAGACTTGTATTAGTCTTCAACTTTGGGTCTAAAATAACAGACGTAGCAATAGCTAACACTTGTGAAGCATTCGTTGTGCTCAGCACTGTTCTGTGTGCTAATCCTCACAGCAGTTATAAGTAAGTGGAAGCATAGAGAGGTTTTAGAACTGGTTCAAGGCCCCCCATCTAGTAGGAAGTAGGACCAGGATTTGAGTCCCAGGCAGTCTGGTGGCAGAGGCACACTCCTACTACTCTGCTGTGGACTTCTGAATTTCTCTCCGAGCAAAAAATTTTGGATCCCGAATTCTTCTGCACTGTATCCAGAAACACATTGAGCTGACATGGGTCAGAGGCTCTGTAGCATATGATGCCAATGACAATGGGAAGTGTTCTCCGGCATATCTTGCAGGCTGAAAGCACACCAGCGGCTTCACACAGGGAAAACGTTTAACTGTGAATCTGAAGGCTGCAGCAAGTACTTCACCACACTCAGCGATCTGAGGAAGCACATTCGAACCCATACAGGAGAAAAGCCATTTCGGTAAGTCTTACTGTTTTCTGTTTGTCACTGACCGTGTTTCAGCTGGGTGTCTCGATGTCCCCTCACGTTTTTCAAAGCAGAAGGAAAACTCCCCACAATAGTTCTTTGGGGGTGTTGGCTCTCCCCGGCATGGCTACGACCAGCTGCATGCCGGAGGGGGAACAGTGGCTTCTAAGAGCATCCTTACTCCAGACTCGGACAATGGCCTTTCTGCCTCCTGCTTTTCCTTTGTTTTCAAGAAGCATTTGTTGAAACTCGCTTACATGGGAGGCACTTTTATCAGTGCTAGAGGAAATACTGAGATCCACTCTCTTCTCTTGAGAACTTAGTCTGGTGGGAAAGAACCACAGGTAACTGGAAAGCTTACAAGACTGAGGTGCTCAGAGGGACTTTGAGCACAGGGGAAGGGATAGCTACCTAAAAATCGAGGTGGGGAGAGGAGGAGGAGATGAGGGGTAAGAGTGCTTAGGCTAGCGGTGCAAGTATTTTATTCTGTCACCTTAGTTGTTTTGTAATATGTGTGTGTATACACAAACATATAGGAGCATCCGTTTTTGTCTGTATATTTCTATCTCTGTATATTTGTGCACATATGTGTATTTAATACATCCACATGTAAATATATAAGCTTGCAGGAAAGACTTGTATCATCTACTTTCTTCTCTGCTCATAGCACATAGCATGGTTCTACAAATAAATAAAAAGCTAGAGTATTTCTTTTAAAGATCATTTATTTATTTTGAGAGAGAGCATGCGTGTAAACAGGGAAGGGGTAGAGAGAGAGAGAATCCCAGGCAGGCTCTGTGTTCAGAGCAGAGCCTGATGCGGGGCTTGATCTCATGACTGAGAGATCACCACCTGAGCGGATGTCAAGAGTCGGATGCTTAATCGACTGAGCCACCCAGGTGCCCCAAAGCAAGAGAATTTTTTATTTAGGTGGTAAGTAAGCTCTATACCCAATGTGGAGCTTGAGCTCATAACTCCGAGGTCAAGAGTTGCATGCTCTACCTACTAGGCGCCTGTAAAAGCAGATGTATTTAGATTCTAGTTGGTTACTCACCAGGTTCTGTGAAGCTTGGGTTACTTCTTTCCCCCATAGTGGGGGACTCTGATTTCTATTCAATCACACGTATTTTTGTGATGATTAAAACTGCTAATTTTTCTTGAATATTAGATGGGACTTTAGGCACAATGATTATGTATAATTAAAAAGTAAAATGCTCCAGAGAAACTTTCTTTTTAAGGAAATTAAATACTTGGGCTTACAAGAAAATGCATTTATTTATTCATATAAATAGTTATTGGGGTGCCTGGGTGGCTCAGTTGGTTAAGCATTTGACTCTTAAGTTTCGGCTCAGGTCATGGTCTCATAGTTTGTGAGATAGAGCCCTGCATGGGATTCCACTCTGATGGCGCGGAGCCTGCTTGGGATTCTCTCTCTGTCCCTCTCTCTCTCTCTGCTCTTCCCTGCTTGTGCACGCTCTCTCAAAATAAATAAACTTAAAATAAAAAAAAAAAGTTGTTGAAGCACCTGGGTGGCTCAGTCGGTTGAGTGTCTGACTTCAGCTCAGGTCACGATCTCACGGTCGGTGAGTTCAAGTCCTGCTTCAGGCTCTGTGCTGACAGTTCCGAGCCTGGAGCCTGCTTCGGATTCTGTGTCTCCCTCTCTCTCTGCTCCTCCCCCGCTCACTCTCTGTCTCTCTCTCCTTCAAAATTAAATAAAGATTTTTTTTTTTTAATTTCTTTTTAACGTTTATTTATTTTTGAGACAGAGAGAGACAGAGCATGAACAGGGGAGGGTCAGAGAGAGAGGGAGACACAGAATCTGAAACAGGCTCCAGGCTCTGAGCAGTCAGCACAGAGCCCGACGCGGGGCTCAAACTCACATACCGCGAGATCGTGACCTGAGCCGAAGTTGGACGCTTAACCGACTGAGCCACCCAGGCGCCCCAGGATTTTTAAAAATTTTTTTAAAAAGTTATTATTGAATGCCTGCTGTGTGCAAGAACTATGGCAGATGTAAAGAACTACGTAGACCCCACCCTCAAAGAGTGTATAATCTAAGAGCACCAATAACAAATGGGTACACATAGAGATAAAATAAGAATGGAAACAACAGATGCCATAAAAGAAGCACATAGATAAATGCCTCAGAAGTTCTCAGGAGGGGATGATTACTTCTAGCTTTGGTTATCAAGAAAGTAGAAGAGAAAGAAATGGATCTTGACACTGAAGATTATAAATTAGTCATTACAGCCACTATACCTTATATTATACAGTCAATGTAGTCGGGACTGATCTTGTCTTAGTGCTATATTGTAGGCTTCATGCCTGTATGAGAGCCTCTGTACGTGCTATCGATATTCCTGGTATTCCACTGGCAATAGATTTTTCATATCAGCTCTGATCGTCGGTAGAATTCTGTTCAGTAAGTCATCAAAAGGCTTTTAGTTTCAGAGCTCTCAACATGTGACTTGTAGGACAGGAAATGTTTATCCTGGGCCGTCAGTCCCCTCTGTTCCCAGATTTGTCACCTTTTCCAGTGATTTGTCTTCATTCCCATCTCAAAAACCAATTTCCTGTATCGGATCTCAGTGTTCTGAACGTTTGTTTTAGGTTGAGCTTGTATTTATAAGAGATGTTGAAGATAGAGATCTGTTTACCCAATGACTGCTGTTTCTCTTTGCTTAAACAACGTACTTAGGTGTGATCATGATGGCTGTGGGAAAGCATTTGCAGCAAGCCACCACCTTAAAACCCACGTCCGCACACATACTGGTGAGTGTAGACTAATTTTTACTTTTTATTTGAATCTTCATCAGACCAGTAAATATCTGCGTTTCTGTTGAGACCTGTAGAGCTTTGTAGAAGAAGCAAGCCTAATCAGCGTAGCCTTTGCCTATAATGTTTGAGTTTCTTTCAGAGGTAAAAGGACCTAAGATTGGACTCCGAAATCCAGCCTTAAGAAATGAAACCAGTACAGAGATTCTCAAAAAAAGAACTGGGGGGGGGGGGGGTGTTGCGGCGGGGCGGGTACTAATCTTCTCTTTAAGGTTGCCAGGAGAAGGCCATTTTTGCTGTACATTAAGTTTTAGGGCTGAGATGGTCAACATGTATTCTGTCCAACTCGTGATGACTATGACCTGAACCCTCATGAGAATATTTACTTCCCTCTATTAGGGAAAAGTAGATGTCTCAAACCAGTGCAATGACTTTATGGTAATATTAACACTACTTGTCATTCTTGCAGGTGAAAGACCCTTTTTCTGCCCCAGTAATGGCTGTGAGAAAACATTCAGCACTCAATACAGTCTCAAAAGTCACATGAAAGGTCACGATAACAAAGGACACTCATACAATGCACTTCCAAATCACAATGGATCAGAGGTGCGCAGTGTTTTGTCTCTTGTTTCCATCTAGGCAACACGGAAGAGCAGTGATTGTTTGTGTATCAAAATAAAAGGTCAAAATGTCTTCTTATGTATCTGTCAGTGAGAGGGAAGAAATCAGGGTCAAGATCTGTGTCTTGTGTTGGGATGGTGTCAGCCAGAGATTTCCCCAGGGTGCCCTGTGCCTCAGCTTTTGATTCAGCTCTGCCTCCTTCCCATCAGGTTTGGTCCAAGAGGTGTCTTAAAACCAGAGGTCTCAGAATGGCTTCCAGAGGGTCAGCCGGATGCTCTAAAAGGGTGTTATTTTCTCATTCATGTCTGTGAAATGGCACGTCTCTACTTAAGTTGGAGACGCAAGTTAAACGCTTTTGCTTCACACACCTATTGAATCTGTCATTGGAGAACCAGGCAGAGTCTGGATGATTTTTGGCCCCTTTGAATCGTCCATAGGCCAGAAGGTTTGAAAGCCACTGACCGTGGGTGCTGAGCCACAGAACATGCCTCTGCAGAGTTTTAGACAGTCTGTCCATTCTTTGCCAGGCCTCCACCATATTTCCCTCTCCTCTGTAGCTCCATTGCAGAGAGGTGCCGGGAGAAATTTATCGTTTTTACTTCTAATGTGCTATTGGGCACTTACGATGTCTTTTAAACCTAGGAAGTGAGCGTTATTATTATCTTACTATTTCATAGATAAAGAAACTGAAGCACACTGACCCCCTTTTGAATAATGAGATTTTTTTACTTAAAGTAGGTAATACAATTTTGATTTGGGGGAGAGAGACAGCATACTTTAATTCTGTGGTTTTCAATTTTTAAATAGCAAAGGATCCCTTCACATGGACTCTGCTCCTTTATTTTATTAGTAATAGTAACTAACATTTATTGAGTGTTTACCATGTGCCAAATACTGTGCCAAGTGTTTTTATATGTTTTTATATTATCTCACAAGAGCTCTGTGAGGTCAGTACTGTTACTATCCCTACATTACTGATAAAGAAACTTGAGGCAAGGAGAAATGAAATAATGAAATGGTAATTATAGGTTTATAATTATAGTCTGATTCCAGAGCCTGGTTCTTGACCCCTCTCTTGTAAGAGGCAAAATAACTTTATTGTGAGGGCTGCAGCCTCTGGAGCTCAGCTGCCTGAATTCAGATCCAAGCTCCACTGCTGATCCATTAGGCAAATGGCATCTTTGTGCCTCAGTTTCTTCATCTGTGAAACCAGATAAAAATATTGAGATCTGAGAGTCTCTGTCTACTAAGCTGCATGCATTAAGTTGCGATCAGCATTTGTGTGATAATCCAGGGACGCCTTAATTGGTGACAGCCCCTAAGCACTGAGGCATCCCAGTGGACGGTGCTCAGGTCTTGTCTTCTCTGGATCACAGCTCACTCCCCAGTGGAGGGAAACTCCTCTCGTCTCAGGCTCTCAATGCCATCTAGATTGCCTTTGAGTCCTAAATATAGATCTCCAGCCTGGATCTCTTTCTCAACTCTAGACTTGTACAGACAGTTCTCACTTAGGATGGTTTGACTTTACATGTACAAAAAGCAATATGCATTCAGTAGAAACCATACTTTGAATTTTGATTTGGATCTTTTCCTGGTCTTATTGTGGGCCATATCATCCTCTCTTGTCATGCTGGGCAGTGGAACCAAGCCACACCCCCCACACCCCCATCAGCCCCGTGATCACAAAGGTAAATAACTGATAACACTTACAGCTATTCCAGACCCATACAACCGGTCTGTGTTTTTCCCTGTCACTACAGTATTCAATCAATTACATGAGCTACTCAGCACTTTATTAAGAAATCAGCTTTGTGGTAGATCATTTTGCCCACTGTAGGCTAATGTAAGCGTTCTGAGTGCACTTCAGGTAGGCTCGGCTAAGCTGTGATGTTTGGAAGTTTAGGTGTTCAATGCATTTTCGACTATCAGGACATAGCTGCACCGTTAGTTGAGGGAGATCTATCTATTCAGCCTCCCTCTTCAACCCAGATCTCCTCTGTCTTCTCAAATCTGGTATGTCCAAACCTGCTCCTCCTGCAGTTTTCCCCACCTTGGTAAATGGCACCTCTGGTTTTTTTAGTGGCAAGGACAAAAATCTTGGAGTCGTTCTTGATACCTCTCCCCCCGCCCCCCCCCCCCCCATACCCCACCTCTACCAGCAGAGTCTGTCAAGTCTGCCATGAGAATATATGCAGAATCTGATCATTTCTGATGACTGCATTCAGGCCACTGTCATCTTTTGTCTGGATCACTGCAGTGACCGCTAAGCGGACTTCCTCACACCTTTCCTCCTCTCCCAACTCCCACTCTGCCCTGCCACAGACTCGTCTACATATTTCACCCAGAGCAATCTTTCTAAACCATAAGGCAAATAATGTCTGTCCTCTGCTCTTGAGCCTCCAGTAGCTTCTTGTATCACTTACAGCAAAAGTCAAAATCTTTACAGTGGCCCGCAGGGCCTTGTACACTCCAGTCTGGTCCCTTCTCTGGCCTGATGTACTTCTCTTCCTCTCACTGTAGCCGTACTGTCCTCCTCATGGTGCCTTGAACAAGGGAAGCCCATTCCTGCCTCTGGGTCTTTGTACTTGCTATATGCTCTGCTTGGAACTCCACGGATATGTGCATGGCCCACACGCTCTTTCCTTCTCAAATGCCAGGATCTCCTCATGCCAGTTTATCTGAGAGGCCTCCCCTGATCTAATAAAACAGCAACTCCTACCCCAGCATTCTCTATTCCCTTTACCCTCCACAGCACTCAGCAGCATCTTCTATTCTATACATTTCTTTGCATTTTTTGTCACTCTCCACCCCCCTGCCCCAACTAGACTATAAGCTGTATGGTGACAGGTATCTTGTTTTGTTCACTATTGTATCCCTGGGCCTGGGACAGTGCCTAATGCATAATAGGTGCTCAGTGAATATTTGTCAAATGCTTGCATGAATGGGAACATCTGATCCATGAGGTAAGCAGGGTTACTGCTTAAGGTGTGTGAGTTGCAGCTGGCGTTCTAGGAATCCAGAGTTGAGAGTTAGCCTAGGCTGTCGTATTTGAAAAGTAAATCCTCAGTACGTACTGCTCTGAGTAAGGATCCCTGAGATACTGGGGATGCAGTGGTACAGTGGAAGCTGGACTTCCCATCAGAAGAACTGGGTTTGTGTTCTTCTAATTAGCTGTGTGACTTTGGACTGTTCACTGCCAGACTTAGCATTAATTTTCTCACATTTAAAACGGGAATATAAAATAAAACTTCACGAGTGTATATGAATAGCAGATGAGGTCATGTGAAATTGCTTTGTAAATGATAAGATCAGTTCTACAAATAACTGGTTTTGTATTATCACAGCTTTTGTTAACTCTGGAGCTTGAGTCATGAGATAATTCTTAAGCTCTTTATTAGCCATCTTTAAGAAATATAATAGGTTCTTCTAAGAATATCAGGATTTAAAAAACTGAAATAATTCACATAGCTCTTGCTTTGGATGGTTTATGCCTCTCCAGGTAACAAATCTAGACATTTGGGACCGTAGGGACATTAGAGTCAAGTGTTGTATTCCATGCTATGCTACTACAAATCCTGATTTTTTTTGGCTTTTTACTCAATTAGAATGTTTTCTCTTTCACAGGATACAAATCAGTCGCTTTGTCTGAGTGACTTGAGCCTTCTGTCCACAGATTCTGAACTTCGAGAAAATTCTACTACAGTAAGTGCACCTGTGATATGGATGTGAGACAAATAAGTTCAAGAATTGAGCACTCCCTTTGGTGGGAACATCGAAGGAGGCCAGTCTTTGAAGTCTTCAGATGTAGTTGTGTTCAATTACTGACCACTTCGGGCTCCTTTGTTTGGGGTTTTATTTCCTGATAGAGCCCCCATGGGAGGGGTTTGCTGTCTCTGATGCCTAATGCCGTTTGACCCACATCACTCCATTGATAACCTCTGGCCCCAGAAAATTTATTTCTTTTATTCATCTGGCAAGTAATTTATTGAGTGCCTATTCCATCAGGCGGTGTGCTGGTGCTGAGCTTGTAGTGGTAAGAGAGTAGGTGTGGTCTGTCCTTACGGAGCTTAAAATTAGTCTACTGGAAGGGGGAGCCGGAATTCCAGTATCTAGACTTTCTCAAGCCCTGCCGGTCTGACCTGAGTCCGTCTTTTTCTCACCTTGAGCTCACCGCATTGGGTTCCTGCAGGGGACTCTGTCTAGAAGCCCTCCTCTGAAAGACAACCCTGCCGTCTCTTGATCTGATTGCTCCAGTTCCCTCTGTTCGGCATTTCCCTGCCATTCCCATGGCTCCGTGATGTCCCTTGCAGGCCACTGCATTAAGCCTGAGCTGATGCTCCTTTGGGAGGGTCTGTGCTTTACTGTGTCACCAACACTGGTTGTTACGTGTGCATTGTTTGTTGTTTTCCTGTGGTAAATAAACATTGCTCACGTTAGATTTTCTAGGAGTATATGCATAATAAGAAGGAATCAGTGTGATAGGAAGTATCTGAACAGAGACTGGAAGGCTCAGCAATGCCATGAAATGTGTGCTGTTTCTCACAGTATGGTCAGTGGAGTCATTTGCAGTGCTTGTGACAATGTAGTTTCTTGGGCCTCACCCCAGGCCTACTTCATCAGTTCCTCTGGGAATGGTCTGACTCTGCATTTTTATATAAACACCCCAAGGCTTGGGTTCTCCTGGTAATGGTAGAGCTGCTCTTAACAGACTAAGCCTCCCGTAGAAAACAAATATATATATATATGCTGGGCAAATTATCAAAAACAACTATTTGAAGGCACCAAAGAGCATTCCAAACAGGCAGAGGTAACGCTTGGAAGAAGGAGCCACTTGGACAGCAGCAAAGGCACTGAGTAGGTTTTCAAGTTTTACAGCTTATCAGCCTTGGGGCAAGACCCAGTTGACACCAAACAAGAGGGCTAAAACTCAGTAAACATTCAGTCTCATTGTCTTGAATAAGCAGAGGACAGAGTTCACAGCTCTCACAGCAGCACCTGGAAAGTGACTGGGGACGACCTAGAAAGGAAAGAGTCAGAAAGTGGGAGCCCCACGCGCCGTGTATAAACTCTGCTCGCATCTCTAGTTGACCCCTGAACTGTAGATGCGTGAGACAGACCCTAAGCAGCCCAACGAAGACTGGGCATAGATTGCAGCTGCTGTCGCCTGCAAGGAAGACAGCAGTTTGCAGTTAGAGCACAGCCAAATCAACAGAATATTCAAGAAAACAAACACACTCTTCCAGGAAGTGGAACAGAATCCAGAGTCTCTATAACATATCATTTGGATTGTCCAGGGTAATCCAAAATGGGTGAACATAAGAAGAAAAAGGAAAACATTACCCCTACTTAAGGGAGGAAGGTACTCTGTGGAGACCAATGCCAAAATGAGTCAGATGTTAGAATTAGTAGATAAAGATTTTTTTTTAATTTATTTAAGTGGTCTCTACACCCGAGTGGGGCTTACGCTCACGACCCCAAGATCAGGAGCCTCATAGTCTACCAACTGAGCCAGCCAAGTGCCCCAGTATACAAGAATTTTTAAATAGCTCAAATATGGTGAAGGACGTAAAGGAATATGCTTGTAATAATTGAATAAAGAGGAAATCTCAGCAGAGAAATAGAAACTTACAGAATGTACCAAGTGGAAATTCTGGAACTGAAAATGTATCTGGAATAAAAAATTTACTGGTTGGGCTTAATAGCAAATTGGAAATGACAGAAGAAAGACTCAGTTAAATTGGAGATGGATCAATAGAAATTAACCAATCTGAAGAACAAAGAAAAGCATTAAATAAGTACTTCATATGATTGTTATGCATATTCACATTTCAGGGCTGATACTCTAAATGCAATTTCTATACTGGATGGCCTCGATGCCCTCTGAGTTATGGAACCTACGATTTCTGGGTATAATCTCTCTTTAATCTCAGATTGTATTAAATGGTTTGGGAGTCCACTCCCTGGCCAGGGCCATGACAAATGACTAAAGAGCTTTCTGGAGCCCTGGGGTCATTAGGTGAGGTATTCTGGTGTGAGGGAACATAAGTACTTGTAAAAAAAAAAAAAAAGGCGGGGGGGTGGGGGGCAGCCTTTTCTACCACAGTTTACATCAGCAAGAGAGAGACTGTCCTTGGGGGGTCAAGTTATATATGGTGCCCTCACCACCCACCATTTATCCAGAATTAGAAGTATTCTCATGTTTAGTCTTTCATTCTAAGGCCACAATTCCTTGAAGTAATAGAATTGATTTTGCTTTAAAAAAATTATGTACTGTTAATATCAAATATACATTTTAACGAAGTCATCCTTTTATGGGTTTCTGGGCAGCCACATGCATATGTGCATCCTGGACGTGAGCTGTGCTTTGCTCAGATCTTTTGGTACAGGAGGGGTGAAGCCGCTAGGCAGTGGCCCTCAGGGCCTCCTGGCACCTGAGCTTCAGGATCCATCCTGATCCCATACAGCTCCCAGTGTCCTTTGTCTCTCTGTGCCAGGCCCCAGAGGCTTAGCCTGTTCTGGTCTCCTCAACTTTGGGGAGCTGCTCGAACTTACTCTGCCCCCAGGGTTTGTGCCCTGAAGACTGGCAGTGGCTCAGTCACAGGTCCTTTCAGCACTTTGCTTTTAACCTTGTTTTTTTTTTTTCTTTTGTTTTGTTTTTGTTGGTTTTGTTTTGTTTTAATTTAAAAGACTTGTTTTTGAAGTATAATGTGCATACAGAAAAGTGCATCTAATCACAAATGATTAGCTTAATGAATGATCACAATTCATCCCATCCACGTAACCAGCATGCAAATCAAGAAACAGAACATTCCCAGTTCTCCCAGAAGCTCCCCACCCTCCGTGCCACTAACAACTATGACCTCTCCCTAAAGATAACCACTGTCCCAGGGCGCCTGGGTGGCTCAGTCGGTTAAGCGTCCGACTTCAGCTCAGGTCGTGATCTCACAGTCCGTGAGTTCGATTCTGTGCTGACAGCTCAGAGCCTGGAGCCTGCTTCAGATTCTGTGTCTGCCCCTCCACTGCTCCTGCTGTTTCTCTCTGTCTCAAAAATAAATAAAAACATTAAAAAAATTTAAAAGCTTTAAAAAAAAAAAAAGATAACCACTGTCCCAACTAATAACCTGAGATGGATTTTTACCTGTTGTTGTGCTGTGTATACTTGGAATCATGCCAGTCATACTGGTTTGTGCTGGCTTCCTTCTTGCAACATTATGTTGAAGAAGCGAGTCTGCATTTGTTGCAGATCACTTGTTCTCACTGGTGAGCAGTATTGCACTAAGTGAATGCACCACAATTGTTTTTTTCTACTTCCCTTGGGTATTTGCATAGTTTCTAGTTTGGAGCCATCATAATACTGCTGCTGTGAACATTCTTGTGCCTCATCTTTTGGAGCCATACGGGCTTATTCCTTTCTAGCAGTGTTACTGCTGATAATTTGAAAACAGGTAAAACCAAACAACCAGCATGAGGAAGTTGCAGAGCTTATAGGAGTTGTCAGCCCACTACTTTTCAAACTGGGTTGCACCTCTTTATTGGGTTATAAAATAGGGGTTTAGGATCAGCATTTTAAGGGCATCAACACAATAGACAGTATCAGAAGACATTGCACGTGGTAAGGATAAGCCTCGTTTCGTAGACTTTTGTTTCAGTTATACATATGGATAAGTATGGAACGTGAAGGATGTACTTGCGTATGTATAAGATGTATTTCTTACTTTGCCTCATGGCATCATGATAAAGAGTTTGAAGGCCGCTGTCTTGGCCTGTGATGCTTTTGGTTGTTGTTGTTTCCGAATTTTTATTTTTATTTAACAGATAAATAAATTCCAGTTAACATGTATAGTGTAATAATTGGTTTCAGGAGTAGAATTTAATGATTTGTCACTTCCATGTAACACCCGGTGCTCATCCCAACAAATGCCCTCCTTAATGTTCGTCATCCATTCAGCCCCTCCCCTGCCTACCTTCTTCCATCAGCCCTCAGTTCTCTGTCTTTAAGAGTGTCTTATGGTTTGCTTCCCTGGCTGTCTTTTTTTCGCCTTCCCATTTGTTCATCTGTTTTTTTTTTTTGTTTTTTTTTTTTCTTAAATTCTACACATGAGTGAAATCATATGGGATTTGTATTTGTCTTTCTCTGACTAATTTCGCTTAGCATAATACACTCTGGCTCCATCCACGGTGTTGCAAATGGCAAGATTTCGTTCTTTTTGATGGCTGAGTAATATTCCATTGTAGATATACATATATACATACTACATCTTTTTTTTTTTTTTTTTTTTAAGAGAGTGAGAAAGAGAAAATCCCAAGCAGACCCCATGCTCAGCATGGAGCCTGACATGGGGCTTGATCCCACAACCTTGGGATCATGACCTTAATTAAGCCAGAATCAAGAGTCGGGTGCTCAGGGCGCCTGGGTGGCTCAGTCGGTTAAGTGGCCGACTTCGGCTCAGGTCATGATTTCGCGGTCTGTGAGTTCGAGCCCCGCGTCGGGCTCTGTGCTGACAGCTCAGAGCCTGGAGCCTGTTTCAGATTCTGTGTCTCCCTCTCTGTGACCCTCCCCTGTTCATGCTCTGTCTCTCTCTGTCTCAAAAATAATAAACGTTAAAAAAAAATTAAAAAAAAAAAAAAAAAAGAGTCGGGTGCTCAACTGATGGAGCCATCCAGGCGCCCCTATACCACATCTTCTTTATCCATTCATCAGTTGATGGACCTTTGGGCTCTTTTCAGTTTGGCTGTTGTTGATAGTGCTGCTATAAATATATATCAGGGTGCATATACCCCTTCAAATCTGTATTTTTGTATCCTTTGGGTAAACACCTAGTAGTGCAATTGCTGGGTCATAGAGTAGTTCTATTTTTAACTTTTTGAGGAACCTCCGTGCTATTTTCCAACTGGCCCATGATTCTTAACTCTCTCTGGACTGGAAGCAGGAGGCTTTGTGTGGGTTTTTGCCTTCAGCGTCTGTCATGCAGGCATTCGAAATTACTCCTCTTCCAGCTGATGGAATCATGCTAGAATAATTGGCCCCTCTGAATCAAATGGGCAGTTTCATTTCTGAGGACCTCTAGACTGCTGGACAGTTCCACTCACGACACGTGCCAGGACCCAGAGTGATCCTCCCCTCCCCCCCCAGAAGCAGAGTTGTTGCCAAATAACCTTTAAACACAAGTTGGCACTGACACAAAATATGGCCCAAAGATGGGTTTTGTTTGGTCTATACAGTGTTTTGTTTTCAGTTACTTGCTTTTAGCTACAAATTGGTGGATTTCACATAAAAATCCACATTTCAGACCATTTTTGAGCCCTGGAAATCCCCAGTCCAAGTATCACAGGGCAGCATTCCTCTGAAGCCCTTCAGGTGACTGGCGTGCATACTCTCCAGTTCGCCAAAGTCCCTGCCACCCTTGGTTCACTTCTGTCACCTGCCCACACTCCTGGAGGCGGTTGCCTCTGTCACTTCTGCCCTACAAAATGTGGGGTGGAGGTAGACTGGAGACGAAAGAATTGCTGCCCCTCTACCCTCCTTAACCAAAGAGAAGCCTGAGGGTGGCCATTTTTATTTGGTGCCTATCAGGAGTCAGACCCTCAGGGCATTATATGCCCCCCCCCATTTTATCTTTCCTAAAATGCCTGACATTTTCTTAATTCTTAATTACAAAGAAACTTGCAGTGACAAACAGTAGTGAATATAAGGCGATCACTGTTGCCTCTCATGAAAAGTTTCTTTATACTGTTTGATTTATTACCATGTGTACATACTAGAATATCATAGATGTTATGTAATGACCTTGAAGGATATTCACAATATATTATTATTACATGAGAAAAGTAGGTTGCAGGTAATGGATAGAATACAATCCCATTTTAAGGAAAGATTTGGTCTTCTTTTAGAGCAGGGGGCCAGAAACCTTTTTTTTTTTTGGGGGGGGGGAACCAGATAGTAAATATTTTTGGCTTTGCAGACCATAGAGTCTCTGACATAGCTCAACTCTGCCGTCAGACCATGAAAGCAGCATAGACAATAAATGAACAAGCATGCATCTGTAAAACTTTATTTACAAAAACAGGCATTCAGCCTACAAGTCATAGTTTTCTGACTCCTGTTTTTTTTTTTAATTTAATTTTAAAAATTTTTATTAATGTATATTTACTTTTCAGAGAGAGAGAGAGAGAGAGACAGCATGTGAGCAGGGGAGGGGCAGAGAGAGAGGGAGACACAGAATCCAAAGCAGGCTCCAGGCTCTAAGCTGTCAGCACAGAGCCCAGCATGGGACCCAAACTCACAAACCGCATCATGATGTGAGCCAAAGTCAGACACTTAACCAACTGAGCCACCCAGGCGACACTGTTTTTCTTTTTAAATTAGAGAGGGAGCATGAGCTGGGGAGAGGGGTAGGGAGTGGGGGTGTGAGAGGGAGAGAGAGAGAGAGAATCCTAAGCAAGGCTTCATGTTCAGTGTGGAGCCCAATGCAGGGCTCGATCCTATGACCCAGGGATCATGACCTGAGCCTATATCAACAGTCAGATGTTCAACCAACTGAGCTACCCAGGCGCCCCACTGGCTTCTGTTTTTGGGTATTTGAGGACACAAATCTTTAGTGCCTGAGGTTTAGGGAAATCTTTGTCACCTTGGAAAGGAGAAGTTAGAAACAAGAAACATATCAAAAAAGATCATTCTAGTTCTGTTGCTTTATGTTCTCACGGTGAAGAGTTGCCTCAGGGTGACAAGTCTCCCATCTTTGTCTCTGTCCATCAATCACAGGGCCAGGACCTCAGCACAATTTCACCAGCAGTCATCTTTGAATCAATGTTCCAGAATTCAGATGATCCGGCAATTCAGGAAGATCCTCAGCAGACAGGTTTGTTTCATAGACTCTCTTCCTGAGTAGCTCTCAGCACGGGGCAAGGGAGTCCCCACTCGTTGACACACCCATGCAGGCACGGGGAAGTTGTAGTTCAGTTCCTTTGAACAAAGTGTGCATTTGGCGAGGGGTCAGGGAAGCGTGGGCCTTTTGTTCAATCCATCTTTTCCTCTTCTTCCCTCAGCAAGAGTCCACTTGAGGGCCTACTGTCCCTAGACCTTCAGAAGAAGGGGTCTCCTTCTCTAAAAGCTCTTGTTGGCTTTCAAAACCGAGGAGAGCTCGGAGCTCTTTCTTTTTCTGATGCGATACTGTGCTCGTGAGTGGGCAGGATCCACAAACAGCATCAGATGCATAGATCATTCTGTGTTTGAATGAAAATCTGTCCCTGAAGCTTTCACGGTAGTCAGAAAATGTGTTCACTGGTTTTGCCAAAAAGGATGTCCAGTCTCTTCCAGAAAAGCCTTAGGATACTTTTTTTTTTTTTTTTTAATGATAAAACCTATACTAGCTCTTCACATTTAGAAAGTGAGACTGATCACGAAGCCCACTGCTTTGAGCAGAGTGGTCACTAAATGAAAACAGAAAGCCAGCCTTCTAGCAATGAAGGTACTGGCTCTGACGGACTTCAGCTGCCTTTGGTGTCGCCATAGTGACTGTGTTTTTGTGGCTCATGTAAGGCTTGGGATATGTATATATCTTTCTATTTCTTTTTCTTGCCAGCTGCCTTGATTGAAAGTTTTAATGGTGATGCAGAGTCAGTCAGTGATGTTCCGCCACCCACAGGAAATTCAGCATCTTTATCTCTTCCGCTTGTACTGCAGCCCGGCATCTCCGAGCCACCCCAGCCTCTACTACCAGCCTCAGCACCGTCTGCTCCTCCGCCTGCTCCCTCCCTAGGAACTGGTTCCCAGCAAGCTGCATTTGGCAACCCCTCTGCTCTCTTACAACCTCCAGAAGTGCCTGTTCCCCACAGCACACAGTTTGCTGCTAATCATCAAGAGTTTCTTCCGCACCCCCAGGCCCCACAGCCCATCGTCCCAGGACTTTCTGTTGTTGCTGGGGCTTCGGCGGCGGCATCAGCCGTGGCAGCA
This sequence comes from Panthera pardus, assembly GCF_024362965.1. Taxonomy (NCBI): domain Eukaryota; kingdom Metazoa; phylum Chordata; class Mammalia; order Carnivora; family Felidae; genus Panthera; species Panthera pardus. Next base: position 77,596,767 of record NW_026526666.1, read on the forward strand.
CCGCCCCAAGCGCAAAGTACTACTGAGCCCCTGCCAGCCGTGGTCCAGACTCTGCCCCTGGGCGCCAACTCTGTCCTGACTAATAATCCCACTATAACCATCACCCCGACTCCCAGCACGGCCATCCTGCAGTCCAGCCTAGTCATGGGAGAACAGAACTTACAATGGATATTAAATGGTGCCACCAGTTCCCCGCAAAACCAAGAACAAATTGTAAGTATTCTGACTGAAAGGACCCCCGGGGGTGAAGTGTATTTACACGGGTGACGTGTTCAGAGGCTTTTACTTCAAAAGGAAGATGGTTATCGTATCTGCCCTGAAACATGTAATTTGGCCTCTTGTCACTTCCCCATGATCGAGGGGTATAAATCCAGGGAGTGCTGTGATGGATACCTGCAGGAGGGAAGCAGAGAAACAGCCTTCGTGTACTGCCGGGTGGATGGCCGCAGGCACGTGAACAAATGTTCCATCTGCAGTGTAATGCCACCCTCTAGGACAGGACAGCAGTCAACAGACTGCAGAGGCCCGAGAACGATGTAGGAAAGCGGTTCTTCTCCAAGGCAGAGTCAGACTGATGTGAGGGAATGGTGGGACGCCGTCTGGTAGAAAACACAGCAGTGGCCAAGTCAGCGAGAGAGTCTGTGCACCCAGGACCTGCTCTAGAGCCAGTTTCTGCAAAAGTGTTTGGTCTCGATGATGAAGGAAATGACTTGGTCATTCACTTAAATACATTTCAAGGGCCCAGTATTTACCAGATACCATGCATGATACTCTTGGGGGTACAGAAAAGTGGAAACCATGATCTCTTTTTCATAAAAACTTATATTCTGCGTAAAGATGCTAAAATGCCCCAAAGAAGGGTAACATTACCGGTAGGTAAAGTGCCGAATCGCAATGAAAATGGTAGTAACAGCTGTGATATATGGAACCCTTACTACGTGTAACGGCTTACTGTGCTAACTAAGCACTTTTTGAAATTAAGGATCTAACATGTGCCAGTCATTACCGTCTGTACATTATTTTTAGATTACTTTTTTTTTTTTTTTTTTTTTTAAGATTTTACTGAACAGGTGGGGCAGAGAATTTCCATCCATTCCTGGCTACCCGTCCCTCCCTGCCAGTTTTCCCTAATAGTAACATCTTGCATTAGTCTGGTACATTTGTTATAACTGATGAATCAGTATTGATATATTATTACTAGTTAAAGTCCATAGTTCACATCAGGGCTCACAGTTTGTGTGCACCATTCTGTGGGTTTTGACAAAGGCATGATGTCATGTGTCTCCCATCATAATATTCAGAGAAGATTCAGCACCTAAAAATCCCTATGCTTTACTAATTCATCCCTTCTCCCTCTCCCCCTTTCCCCTAGCAACCATTGATTTTTTTAAATTTTTATAACGTTTATTCATTTTTTAAGAGACAGCACAAGCAGTGGAGGAGCAGAGAGAGAGGGAGACACAGAATCCAAATCAGGCTGTCATCCCAATCCAAAAACAGGCTGAGCTGTCAGCACAGAGCCTGAGGCGGGGCTCGAACTCATAGACCGCAAGATCATGACCTGAGCCGAAGTCAGACGCTCAACCAAATGAGCCACCCAGGCGCCCCTCCATTGCTGTTTTATAGTGTCAGCTCCCGTAGCTCAGCCAGAAGCATTCACATTCCTCCTAGACTCATCCTAGAGGCACCCCCCACCTTTTTTTGCCTTTAAAGGGATAAAAGAGAAAGCCTTTTTATGATAAGACTTGAAGAAAGCAGAAATCCTGTAGCCAATGTAACAGGAAGTGTAACTAAGGTGGAAGGGTGAACTGTGGGCATGACTTTATAGTCGTCCTCGTAATAATGTAAATAACCAATGTTTGCTGAAGGCTCACCGCATGCCGCAGGCTCTGCGTACATCATCTCCTTTCACCCTTGCAGGGGTCCTTTGGTTATCATCCCTGTTTTTACAGATGAGGAAACTGAGACTCAGACGTGAAGCCACTTTTCTGACCTTAACAACTGAGAAGGGACGGGGCTTGGACTTGTGTCCAGGGCGTATGGCATGCTGCAGGGGGCCTTCACAGGGGCTGTTCTGCCTGTGAGAGGAAGTCTTAGCCAGTCCTTAGCATGCAGCTTGACCCTTGAGGAGACCAAAGAACTTCCCAGACTCACAGAAGTACTGGGGTGTGGTGGGACCAGAGGGCTTGTAGGGAAGCTAGCCCTGGGGATCCCTTTGAGAAGACCACAGCTTGAGCAAAGCAACCTCGGTCCCTTTGAGCAGACGGAACCTACTGGATTGGGCAGCTGGGAGACAGCCAAATAGTAGGGGACAAAGCTGGCTGCGTTGTCAGCACTGAATGTCAAACAGTACACTGACCTCATGTCAGAGCGCAAACAAAACATCACTCAGTGCAAAAATCCTTGAACACTGAGGGTTTTCTGTCCTCTTGGATGACCAGTATAATTGGGCAGGCTTCAGGTCCTTGGAGATCTGCCATACTTGAGTGGCCGTAAATGTGATTTTTTTTTTTTTTTTCCAGCAGCAAGCATCTAAAGTTGAGAAGGTGTTTTTTACCACTGCAGTACCAGTAGCCAGTAGCACAGGTATGTAATTGTGTGTGTTAGCTTTAAAAGAAAGTCAACTCTCTGGGCCCCTTGAGGCACAGCTCATTGTTGCTTTGCCCCAGTTTTGAAAACCTCAAATTTGTCAGATTGTATTGTTTGTTTATTAGAGTATTTCACCTTCTCACAGCTATTGGAAGTTAGCGGGTTTATGGCATAAATACCACAGTTAACATTCCTTAAGGGGTCACTGTCCTTTCCTTTCAAATACAGCTTTTAAATGTAACCAGAAGAAAGTCTGACTCACAGTGAATGCCAAAGAGGGCAGCTGTTAATTCACTGGACTCTTTTCTAGTTACAGTAACGAAGAAGTAGCTTCTGGGTCAGAGACTCATACAGAGAGAGAAGTTCCTTTTTCTCAAGCTATTTTATAGATTAAGAAACGGGGGCCCCAAACGACTAAATGACCCCTCCAAAGTCATAAGTGAGTTTGTGGCAGAGCCAAACTCTAGTTCTCAGGCCTCCTGACTCACACTCTGTTCTCCTGCCCCCTGGTCTCTAGCTTTTTTGAGACACACAGAGCCTGTCTCATCTCAGTGTGCATGTGCACAGCACACATACCTGCACCAAAGAGCGGGAGCATGGGCGCGCACGCAAGGCTGACGGTGTACAGGGGTGCTCCCCCCACCTACTGTGTGTCTGAGACTGGGGGTGCAAGCACGAGCAGGAGGCCCCGGTGGAGCTTGGTCTTGGGCAGGCAGGACTCAAGCCCCAAGTCCCGCACAGTGTGGAGAGCAGTGTGTAGGGAGGCAGCAGCTCTGTGCACGTAGGTAGGAAGCTCGTGTGCCAGCCGGCCTCGGGCCAGCCTCGAGCGGAAGCCTGCTGGAATCACAGCCTGGCAGCCTGGCTGTGCGCTGGGTCTTCAGAAATAAGAGTAAGTTCTCTGGAAAAACAGCGCGGTCTGGGGAGTTCAGGCAGAAGGAAGAGCGCAAAGACCCGGAGGTTTGAAGAACATGTCAGAAAAAGGGAGGCATCTGCTGTAGCTGGCATGGAGGGTATAGGGGGGTTCGAACAGCCAGAAATGAGGCTGGAAAGACAGGGTCATCTAGATGGTGTGTGTGGCCAAGGAAAAGGGACTTTGCCTTGCAGGGGATGGGGAGTGTCAGGCAGAACAAAGTCTGGAGCATGGCATCCTCCCTTGCCGCCACTCCTGCTTCCGTGGCACTCAGGGCTCACCCACTCCGTATCCCCATCCGTCATGCCCCTGCCCTGCGGCTACTGGAGGAGCAGTCTCTCTTGCCTCTCTCGCAGGGAGCTCTGTACAGCAGATCGGCCTCAGTGTTCCCGTGATCATCATCAAGCAAGAGGAGGCGTGTCAGTGTCAGTGCGCGTGCCGGGACTCTGCCAAGGAGCGGGCGGCGGGCAGGAGGAAGGGCTGTTTTTCCCCATCCCCGGCAGAGCCGAGTCCCCAGCCTCCTGACGGGCCCAGCCTGAAGCTACCGTCGCAGACTTTTCCCTCACGTCCCAGTCCCTTGTCGTCCTCCTCCGCTGTACCCTCTTCCTGTGAGCAAGGCAGACAAGCAGAGACTCCTTCAGACCCTCAGACAGAAACGTTAAGTGCCATGGATATGTCAGAGTTTTTGTCCCTCCAGAGCCTGGACACCCCGTCCAATCTGATTCCCATCGAAGCACTACTGCAGGGGGAGGAGGAGATGGGGCTGACCAGCTTCTCCAAGTGAAAGGGCCGCGTGCACTCACCTCTAGGAAAAGAGGGGGAGCGGAAGCGTAAGGTGCGGTGCCTGCCATCATGGGGGGTCAGCAGTTCGAAGGATGAAGAAATCTACTGTTTGAAATCCTCACCTTTCAGACGTATTTTCTTTAGTCATATCCCAGGAGCATCCATTTTAAGGAACTGATCTTTGGAAAAAAACAAAAACAAAAAAAAACAAAACAAAAAAAGCTAAGTTATAAATGAACTGTTTGGCTGCACTGTATGTCACTTTTGCTTATTGTCATGTGAACTTGGAAATTAAGGTTACTCGTATGCATAAACATTCGAAATGAAAGGGTGTGGCTTCCCTCCGTGTGAGGCTGCCCATCACTGGCACTGGGGACTTTGTGGTCTGGGCAGTAGTGTTCAGCGTGGCGGGCGTTGCTTCTCCCCGTGCGTCTTTTGAGTCTGAGGCTGAAGCTTGCGAGGAAGGCGAGACCCTCGCTCCGTCAGAGGGGGGAGTGGCAAAGGCAGAGCAGACAGCTGCAAGCTGGACAGGGGTCGGGCCAGGTGGTCCTGTTGTTTGATCTTGGTGTCCGCGGAGCTCAGGGTGATGGCAGGTGGCGTCCTGCAGTCAGCTACAGCACAATGGGTAGTAAAAGCCTGGCCTGAGGCTGTGTCAGTGATGTCCCGTCTGCCGCGGCCCCAGGTGAGCTGGTGACCGCTGTCTGTCCCTGCCGTTTGCGGAGCTGGCTCCGGCAACAGTGTCACGGCGTTTGCCTTCCCTGTTCTTTCTATCTCTTGGTTGGTTGCCAGGCCCTGCAGATCACAGCGGACTTTCCTTGGGGAACATCCCTGTTTTGTCCTCGAGTGGACGTGTGGCTTGTGGCCAGTTGCCGGCTGGTGGTCTGCCTTCCTTTAATGGTATTCTCTTCCTCAGAGCAGAAGAGCTGCATTTTGCTTATCAGAAGGAAGTCATTGTTGGTGTTTTTTGAGGCGGCATGTAATTAGCAGGCCAGGTGTCCTGGTTCCAGGTTCTAGCCAGGCTTTTGGTTGCCCCTCCCATCTCCGCCTCTCACCCTCTGGATTTTGCATACAGTCTAGTACAGTGCAAAGAAGGATGTGACTTGCTCAGCTTAGTCACGTGATTTCTAAACAAATACACAAAAGCAAACAAAAACCACAAAACGATGATCTTCTACTCAGGGTAAAACAAAACAAAACAAAACAAAACAAAACAAAAAATCCCCCTTCCACCAAAAAGCCTGAAATGTTGCAATAAGTTCTCTCATTTGGAATGTTTCATTAAGTTGTGTTATGGGGAAAAAAATTTTTTTTGATTTGTGTATAGAATTATATCCATCTGTCTGCCTTTGGCTCCAAGTCATTGCCTCTTAAAATAAAACCTAAAATACAATTCACACTAAAATGGAAAGTTTCTCTCAACTGGCTATATTAATGTAGTCATGAGTGCTCACCGAGCCTCACTGAGCTCAGAAATGAGGCCTGGCCCACTGTCTGGACTAGGCCTCAGCCTCCAAGAGCCCCTTCCCTGCTTGAGCGGGGAACAGGGGTCCACAAACAGGACTGCTCTTCTGAGTCGACAATGTCAGGCAGAAAGCAGCCATAATTTTGCCTTCCTTTACCATTACCTAATGTAAAGAGATCTGCATGTGTCACTCTTCTGTTCTCTGAGCTATTTGTTACTCAGGGCCAGCCAAGACAGTATCCGGAGCTGATCATTTATCTGGGAGCCAGAGGCCCTGCCTTTGACAGAATTTCAGGGACACAATTGGACAAGAGGGCAGAGGTAGTCAGTGTTGTTACTGCCACGAGGAGAAAAGGGCTTTACCTTCAGGCAGCTGGTGGCTTCTCATTCTAGGAGTCTAGGCAGGAGAATCAATTTCTTTTTGACCTTCTGCACTCCCCTCCCCAAAAAGCTGATGGGTTCTCAGCAGAAGTTGATAAGGCAGGAGGCATCTTCTGTTTACCGCAGTGGGTTAATCTTCCTGGGAAACCAGTTGCTGAGCACGGTTTGTCCTTGGCCATCTCTGGATCTCACACCCAGAGGAAGCTCTGAGGCAGGAGCGGCGCTGTTTTCTCTACAGCTTCTGACAGAATGACATGATGGGGTCCCAAAGGTAGCTCACATCGGAGGGCACGAATGACCTCCCCAACATATCCATCCGAGGGGCACCCGAGATTCGGTTCCCTGGGAGCTGAAGTGGGAAACAGGAACCCAGAGAAAGCCATTGGAAGTGTCCGTGGTTTCGTTACTGCTTCTCTCGAGTTAATCAGGGCTGTACTCCTGTTGGGCATACCTAGGTCAGTGGCTTTTCTGCTCTCCAAAGATTGGGGGGTGATGAAGCAGCATCTTAACAACAGTATTTAGGCTGACAGATTTTTCTAGTTGAAGTATCTGCCTTTTGAGGGTGACTCAAAATGACAAGCGGGACTGTCCGAGCCAAGTAGCTTTTGAAAAATCAGGAATGTGCTTAAAATGCCAGTGAGTGGTTGTGAAGAGCAGGTTCGCCCACAGGCCAGGCCGTCGTCTTCCCTTCCTCTTCCAGCGCTCTTCCCCCCACCCCATCCCCTCCCGCAAGCCTGGCCTCTTGTGCCAGGGATCTGGGAGGAGAGCAGGCCGCCGGCAAAAGTGGAGCTAGAACGGGCCTTCACGAAGAGTGCGTTTTCCAAACCCAGGCACGAACCTGTGGCGAGGTTAGGGAAGGGCTACAGACTTCGGGCAGGTGAAACCAAGCTTTCTTTCTTCCCCTGGTAAGCTTGGCCATTGCCACCGTGTAGATGGATTCTTCCAGCTCCCACTAGCACATCTCCAGTTCCACTGCCCTTTGCAGGGTGTGGTCAGCACCAAGGACTGGAGTTCATGGACCTAGGAGGGGGTGGGAAACCGGCTGGCTCCCCCAAACTGCCTTAGCAGGGGGGTGGGACATTGAGGGAAGATGGCCCTGCCTCTCCTGGCAGGGTCTGGCAGCCTTGTGGGGCATCACCAGTTTGGTGACACGAGTTGGTGTCATTTATTCAATTCCACCCCTTCCCCCTTAGAAGGAGATCATGGTACAAAGCCCAGGAGGGGCCTTAAGGTGTGAAGACGTCTCTGGGTAGAAGCCAGGGACTTGTCTCCCCCACCTCTGGGAAAGTCAATAGATTGGAGTTCTACCTTCAGGGTCAAGGCAGTGGATTGATGGGGATAATGGAGGGTGGGTGGGTTTTCCTGAGAGACTTTGTATAATGCTGAATGTGTCCAGAGGGATGAGTTTGCAGAACCTCATATTGGTATATTAAAGAAATAATAAAATAAAAAAGCACTTTAGGTTATTTTATCTTTAACCCAATTGCTGCAATTTCTTTTGTGTATATATATATATACATATATATACTTTCCACAAAGTTTTATTTTTTGCTCAGAATAAAAAGTTAAATTGAGGTGTGAAAAGAAAAGCACTTACCTTGGTGCAATATGTGTAGCTTGACGGTCGTTGTCCCATGTGGCCCTGGCCTGGCAGCGTTTTTCCGCTCGATCAGCCCTGTACTGTGAGGCTGTCTATAGGGAAACACTATTATGCACTCTCAGCAACTGCTCTATCTATGCAAGCCTTCCCTGTGTGCCCGAGGGCGCCCCCTCAGGCTCTCTGAAGAACTGCGGGTCCTGTTTTCCTTTGCTGACTTGAGGCCCCGTTTTCATCACTTCTCGGTCCCTTGCCATCTTGCCCAGCCTTCACCATTACAAAGTGATGCCTGAAAGGAAGGAACAGGTTGTTCCTAGGTAGAACCTGGCACCTTCTAGACTTTTATATCTGTAATCATGTTTCATTGTCTTCAATCTTAGAGACTTCTCCGGAGTCACTGAAACCATTGGTTTGTGGAACTGCAACAGTATTGCTAGCGTTTACATTTTCCAATCAGAACTATGTTGGGGAGGTGGTGGTGGTAGTGGGGGAGCGGGCAACACGAGCCATTTCCCTACTGCTCCCCTCACCGCCCGCCCATGTTGGCTCTCTAAGAAAAAAGGTCTCCAGCCTTCATTAAATCCAGTAAACAAAGCTGTTACTGATCTGCTTTATCGACTTCTCTTCCTTTCCCCACATTCCCCTCCTGTTCCCCCGAGCCCCCATTTTATCTTCAATTCTCAGGCTACTGTAGAATAGAGAAGTTTTGAAATACACTTCAGCCAAAGCAGAAGGATTTCCACAGATCAGTATGCAAATGGTTCTGTGACACAGATGGGAAATTGTCCATTCCCTAATACCGGGTGGCGGGGCGGGAGGCGACAAAGCTGAATCTTGCATATTTCTGGTTGGTAGTCAGTTTAGCCTGTTTCCTCTTGCATATTTTGGGGGGGGACAGGGAGAGGGTCCCATGTTTCCTCTCATGCCCTTTGGGGAAGCTGATGATCACTGGGCATTTCTCACTGTTACTCCTGTTCCAGAGGTTCTCCTCAGTCTGCACTGAAAAATGCAAATTAAACTGGATCTTATGTCAGTGTGTACATAGTACAAGCTTTTTTACTGGAAGCAAAGTTTAAAACCACACACTGCCCTTTTGGTGGTGTGCCTGCTGGGCCAAAAATTGGGTGATAATGTAGTGTCACTTTCTCAGCTCAATGCAGTTTCTACTCTTTTTCTTATGGGAAAATTTTTCATAAAACCTTTTTTCACCAAAACCCAGGGGTGTTTTTTGCAATATCCTCGTTATCCTCATAGTGGTGCCAAGTCAGAGGCCTCTCTTGCCCTTCTCCCATGTCCTTATGCCTCCCCAGGGCGCTGTTTGATTCAACAGTCTACATCCTTTGCTGTGTTTTGGAGAATGTGGGGGTGGGGGGTCGGAGTTCAAGGTGGCTGTTCCCTTTCCCTGTGAACTCCTCCTAGTCCCTTTTGGGGAAGGTGGCTGGAAATAGGTTTTTGCTGAATCTCCGGCTCCCATCTCCTGGCCAGGAAAGGCAAGACCCACAGAGAGCCTTCTTTTTTGACACACACCAGTCATTGGCCGGAGGTCTTGGTGACAGTTTTTAAAATCTCAAATGGTTTTATTTGGATTGTGTAAAAGCCTATCAAATTTATTTAAGGGTGAAACATGGGAACAACGGACTTCCACTGAGCGATATGAAAACGTTACAGGTTCAGTACTTCCAAAGGAAGAAACCTCCAAACCCAAAAAAGAGTAAATATGAATTTGTATTTTTGAAGAATGTGAAATAATGGTGTTTGCTTAATTGCTCATTTTGTATAAACTTAATATTGTACTTTAAGATATCTGCTAAGAAGTGAAAATTTAACTTTTTGGAATTGAGAAAGCAATATTAAATACTAATGAAATCCTAATTAAATGCTTATTTAAATCTGGTAGTATCTGTGGCCTTTCTTCCCAACATTACCCATGGTTGACAATTTTCAACCACTTCCCCCCTCCCCAGCTGAGTCTCAGGGGACAGAAAGGAAAGGTCGGTCACCAGGAGAGTCTGCAGGTTTCCTTTTAATCAAGGCTCTGCTAAAAGTGTTTGGTGGGGCTAGGAGCCCCCAAAGCATGAAATGGACATGTAACACCACCTGGATCCCCCAAAGCAGGTCAGACCACTCTGGAGAGCACTGCTGGTCTGCCCAAATCCGGGTCATCAGACTGGGTATTCCTTGGCTACATTTCAAAGCTCAGCACTGCCTTCAGCCAGGATGAAGTGGGAGTGAAACCCAGCTGCTAGCAGAGCGGCCACCCCAGGCCGAGAGCCAAGTACCAGCCACTGCTGGTGAAGACTGGCCCCTTTATTGAAGGGGGTTGTTCAGAGTCCAGCCACCAGCCCCGGGAGGGAGAGAAGTCAGGGCGCCCATCAGGGATGGTCAGGGCTCCGCAGCTCCATCGCCAGCATCCTTTGGAAAGCCACCTCGGGCGGAGACAGCTGGCTGGGGAGGCGCTCCGGCTTTGGCTGAGACGTTCTGGTTGGAACAGAAAGGAAAAGTGAGGCTGGGAGGAAAGGCCTTGGATTAGGCCCCGCAAGGATATGGCCACTTGGCATTCGGCTAGCACTTAACTTTTTCAAAGCCTCTCGCCCAGATGAAAGGAGGCTGGGGGTAAGGCGGTGGGGACACTCTTCCACCCTCCAGGGGAAGCTAGGGCTTAGCAAGTCCAGCCACGGGGCAGTCCCCACCTCCCAGGCCCAGCCCGGGGTGGGCACTGACCCCGCCACCAGCCGGCTCCGGGCGCCGGCGGCCCAGCTGCCGCAGCATCTCCTCGCAGGCGGCGATGGTGTCCAGGAGCTGCCGCTGCCGCTGCTCCACCGCGTCCAGCAGCTGCTGGGCGCGCTCATCCCGGGGCGGCTGCGGGGGTGGCCTCCCGCCGAGCCCCAGCCCCGCCTTCCCACGGTCCACGCCGGCAGCCTCCCTGCCCGGGAGAGAGCGACAGACACACGGTCAGGGCCGGCGCTCGCGCGGGGTCCGAGCCCCTTCCCCCCGCCCCGACGGGCCCCCTCTCACCCCCGTGACCAGTCTGAGCCCGGGCCCCATTCCATCTCCGCCTGCGCGGCCCGACCACCGCCCCCCTTTCGGCCGCCCCCCTCCCCAGCGCTGCGCTAGGGCTCCGCAAGGCTGCGCCCCGCCCCGTCCCCACCGGTCTCCTTCAAGCCTCCTGGGGGTCGCGGTCCCTTTAAGGTGCCCGGCGTGGAGGTGGGGCCGAGCTTCCCCGTCCGGAAGCTGACTGGGCGCGTCACTTCCTCCCGGAAGTGGGCCCGGGCGGATGTCTCCGGCGCGTCCGTGCAGGGGGCTGAGGGCCGCGGTGGCTGCCAGCGTGGGGTTGAGCGAGGGGCCGGGGGGCTCCGCCCGGAGGGGCCGCCTCCTGCGCCCACCGAGCCCCGCTCCGGCGGCGCCGGGGGCCCGGCTGTTGCGGCTCCCGGGGAGCGGGGCCGTGCGGGCCGCAAGCCCGGAGCGCGCCGGCTGGACCGAGGCGCTGCGGGCCGCCGTGGCCGAGCTGCGCGCCGGCGCCGTGGTGGCCGTCCCCACCGACACGCTGTACGGCCTGGCCTGCTCGGCGAGCTGCTCGGCGGCACTGGGAGCTGTGTATCGCCTCAAGGGCCGCAGTGAGGCCAAGCCGCTGGCCGTCTGCCTGGGCCGCGTGGCCGACGTCTACAGGTGAGGCCGCCCCGACCCGGCCCCGCTGAGGGCGGCACCGCGGGAGGGGCTTCCGGTGACAGGCTTGGGAGACTGAGGCGCAGAGAGCGGGAGGGGCTTGTCCAGGCTCACCCAGGAATCCGGAACTGGAAATGTGTATCGAGCACTTAACGTCTTCCAGTGTCTGAACGAGATGCTGGGGCGCCGCGATGAACGAGGCAGTCAGGGTCCTTATTCTCCTGGCGCTTTTGTGATAATGGCGGGGGGCGGGGGGGGGGGGCAGGGGAGGGACGCCCATGGTTTAAAAAAAAAAAAAAAAAAAAAAGGAAACAAACACGACAGCTTAATTTAGTAGGGGCGGGGGATGCCTTGAAGAAAATGAAACATGGAGCGTGATAACGGTGCAACTGTTGTAGCCTCAGAGACCAGAGGCATGTGGGCCCCAAACCGGGAGTGCTCCTCTGGAGCCCAGCGTCTCAAACTCTCAGGGAGGTGAAGAGGGAATACAGACGGATCTCATCGTAGTCCCGAGTCCCCTTTTCTAGATCTGTCCATAGTCTGGAATAGGACCAGCAGCGACCCTTCATTCTTGGATGGATCTGTGTCCCCTCTGTTTTCCAGGTATTGCCATGTGAGAGTACCCGAGGGGCTCCTGAAAGACTTATTACCAGGACCAGTGACCCTGGTGTTGGAACGCTCTGAGGAGCTTAATAAGGATCTAAACCCGTTTACTCCTGTGAGTCAGATTTGCTTTTCTTGTGTCCCCAGACTCCTGCCATCTGGCTTTCACTAGGATCCAGGCCAGACCCACTCCCCACCCATCTCACCCTTTTTGATGATCCTCTCCCCTTGCTTTATAGCTCGTAGGCATCCGGATTCCTGACCATGCCTTCATACAGGATTTGGCTCAGGTGTTTGGGGGTCCACTTGCTCTCACCAGTGCCAACCTCAGCTCCCAGGCCAGTTCTCTGAACGTGGAGGTAAGAGCTACCCAGTCCTCCCTGCAGAAACATCACCAGCCCAAACAGATTCCTCTGAATCCGTGGGGTTGATGGTTCACTGGAATGACCTGCAAGAGACACCCATTTGTTCTAATGGTGGGAAGTCGGCCTGGTTGGCAGGGGTGGGGTGGGGGTGAGGGGATCAAATTAAAGGATCTTGAAAAGGTTTCATTAAAAAGTCTGAGAGGTGAGGGGGAGAATTGCTCTTTTCTTCCTATTGTGTTTTTAGTAATCAGAAATATTACGGTAAGTGTGATTTTTTTTTTTTTTCCTCCCCCATTTTTTTGATGGTAGCAGTTTGAAAATGTCGTTAGGCAATAAGCCTTTACATTAGTGCTGTAAAGAAAGTTAAGGCTCTGAAAGGTTGTGTCACTTGTCCCGGGGACTCCTGACCCTGTTCTTTTACCTGGGCCGATAGCCATGTCAAAGAAAGGATTATCCTAATCCTGCCTTGACTGCATGGCTTTAGAACAAATGAGAACACACAGAAATGCCACCACACGTTTTTTTTTCCTACAGAACTTAAATATAAAACATAGCAAAGTACTGGGGTTTCCCAAGCCCAGACCTAAAGAGAGTGCGGTCAGGGGCCTTAGAGAGTGAGGGTGAGAGGTCAGCATCCTTTCTTATTCTGGGACTGCAGGCTTTACCTGGTCCCCGTGGCTGTGCCCGAGGCAGTGGGGGTGGGGGTATTCTTGGCTTGTCCGCAAACATTTGACCCAACCAACACAGTAGCTGGTAGTTAAGACCCTCCGTCCCAAATGCCCAGGCCTAGCCACCACTGCAGCATTTTCATGAGTGGTAGTGCTGGGGAGAATGGGTGATGCTCTAACCCAGTTAACAGTTCAATCCACAGATTTTGGAGGGGCATCCTTCCCGTGGCCCCTTAAGGATTGAGTGCTGGTGGCATGCACGTGAGAATCCACCTGTCTTCCTCTCCGTACCCTTACCCTTTCCCTGCTTAGAGGAGGATGCCTCCTGTTTTAGAAGTGTGCGGTCTTTGCTTTCTTATGAACGCTGGGTGCAGTGTGACGTCATGGCAGATGCCAGAGGTAGCGTCCGTGGTCTTCCTCTCCTTCTTCTCAGGAGTTCCAGGACCTCTGGCCTCAGCTGTCTCTGATCATTGATGGGGGACCAATTGGGGATGGCCAGAGCTCTGAGTATCGCCTGGGCTCAACTGTGGTTGACTTATCTGTACCTGGAAAGTTTGGCATCATCCGCCCAGGCTGGTGAGTCTTTGCTGTGGCATGGGGATAGAATTGGAGGGGGGTTGGAAGGTGCAAAAAAAAAAAAAAAGTCCTCAGCAGAATAAAGGTTGTCACTCCTATCTTGTCCCGAGGGGAATGAGCAGGTTTGAAGAACTGGCGGATGGAGGTGGAGACTAAGTTTGCCAGTGTTTGCTGGCTTTTTCAGATTTCAAAGGATTCATCAATGATCTATTGAAGAGCTGATCACCATGCTCTGGTGGGCTCAGGGTTTTGAGGAGTCAGACTTTAACTGCCCTCCATTTCCTCCTCAGTGCCCTGGAGAGAACTACAGCCATCCTCCAGCAGAAGTACGGGCTGCTCCCCTCACACGGATCCTGCTCATGAATCTCGGGAAGAGGGAGGGCCCGAGGACTCGTGCTGGACACTGTGTGTCTGTTCGCTGGTGACTAGCAAGGCCTCATTCACAGAGGCCACGGGGGCCACAGCATCACTAGTCTGACGCTTTCAGGCAGTGTGTCCCTCTGAACCCTGTAGACCAGGCCCCAGAAGCTGCTGATTTTGTCTCACACTGGTGGGGGAGGTCATATTTATGAACTGTACTTTCATATCAGCCAAAAGCTGACTAGACACTTTATTTGAGCACATTCCTAGGATGGCCTTGTCCCAATAAGTTTCTTCTTAAAAGATAAGTTTGAAACATTGAAAGAACAGACTTGGAATCTAGTCAGAGCCTCCCCTCTGGTGGGTGGTGGCTTTTAAGGTCCAGATCAGCCAGTGCACCAGCTGGTGCTGTTGGAACGTCTCAAGTGACCAAAGGCATGTGTTTCTGCACCTGAAGCTGGAACCAGATTAGGATAAAGGTTGTTGAGCCACGGGCCACACACTGTTTCCTCTGAACCAGTGAGGCCGGTGTATGGTGTGCTGTGATGCCAGGAAGAGTCATCATTTTGGGCAAGTTGTGGGAAGTGAGCTCAGTTGGCAAGGGGTGGGGGCGGGGAGGTCCAAATTAGAGAATACTAGAAAGCAAATCTCTACTATTTCTGTCAGCCAGTGGCTTTTTTTCTTATTTATTCATAAAATAAATTATAACGAATTATACCTATAACACTTTTATTTGAATCCAGTGTCTACTCAGCAGCCTGCATCTTTATTCATGTGAATACCAAGTGTTAAACAGTTATTCTTGGGTATTTGAACCTTGTTTTTCATTAATAGAAAATGTTTTGTAAATAGTTTATTTTTCTTCTTTTGAATTATTTCCATAGGGGAGGATTACTGGGTCAGAGCGTACGAACATTATTCTGGTTCTTGATACAGATTCACCTTCAAAAGAACTGATCAAGCTGCCTTGCCATCAGCAACGAATGAGACTTGCTGCTTCAGGCCCCTGGCCTGGCTGTACTTTTAGAATTTTCCAAATCGTGTATGTGGGAATGAAGCCTCCTAGTTTCTCCCTTCTGTAACTTACTACAGGTCACCATCCAACCCTTTTCACCTGTCCTGATCTGCTCCATCCATCGGTGCCATTCAGTATCCATGACCTATCTGGAGCCGGGGGTCCTGTGGTAATCCATAGGCCTGCTTCTTCCCCTCCTGCACCTTGCACCCCATTCCCAGTACTGGGATTCAGTCTTCAGCCCATAAAGTAACGCACCTATTTCCAAGTAGCTCCTAAGTCTTGCCAAGGAGTTGTCCCGGGGTCTACTTTGAGGGCCCCTACAATTATAGCACATTAGTTTATTTGTAAATAAGCACTAGTTTGTTACATATCCCCTCTAAAAATCGTGTTTGAACTTCTCATTTCTTAAGCAAACTCACTCTTCGTTGTGCCAATGCTGGCCAGCCGATCCCCACATGTCAGGTTGTCACGGAATTTGAGGGCGGGCTCAGAATTCAGGAAGTCTTGAAGAGAGCAAAAAGAATGCTTACTTGAGAATACCACGTCGTATTTAATTGATACAAATCACAGTAGCACTGAAAATGGCTCGGCTGAGTGGGCCTCATTCAGTTTAGGCAGCTAAAGGGAGGCGGGGGGTGGGGGGTCCTAGTCCTCTCCCTGGAGCTAAATGGTCATCTGGGGAAATGGAGGCTCTGGAGCACAGAGGTATTTTCTTAGAGGAAAAAGAACAACTCCCAGCGCTGGGTAAAACTGCAGAAAGAAACTGTGCTCAGGCACTAGCTACAAGGCCACACCAAAGAAGGAAAGCTGGATCCTGTAAGCTTCTGGAAGAAAAAGGACCTTTTCAGGTCAAGTTCCTCCCTAGCGCCTAGCACATAGTAAGGTGCTCAAGTAGTGTGTGTTGAATGAATGAATGAGTGCTCAGGGGTATTTCCTGATCATTGGGTTCAGGAGTCTACCGGGAAGGGCGTCAATCTAGAATTTCCCTTTTGGGAAGCTTCAAATCCGGTTCCCTAACTTAGAGAAGACAGGTGCTGTGGGAGGAAGGCTGAAGAGGAAGCAGGGCATGTGCTAGCCCCGAGCCCTGGTCCCTCCGAAGAGCAGTCACCTGGTGGCTCCGCTGCACACCAACCTGCTGAGTTCCAAGCGAGGAGGGACTATTTTAAAGTGTCGGGACAGGATATGGAGCTGCCCTGGGCTAAATCCAGTCACCCGCCAGCCTCTGTGGTTCCCTCTGGAACCCTGCCTTGTTTCCTGTCACCGCAGAGCACCCCGGCACCACCTGCCCAAGGAACAAGCTCTGTTCCACGTGGGGCCAGGCTTGACGGCCCACCCAGAGGCGGCCCGCCATTGACTTGGAGACCGGCGAGTGCCCATGACCTCAGCTGAGCCCCACGCAGGGACACCTTCTGGTGAGGCCAGGACGTTGGCACCTCGTGGCCGTCGGCAGGCTCCTCACATCAGCCACTGCTCCTTCTCTTTGATGAAGTGCTCTGCCCAGCGGCGAGTCAGCTCCAGGTACAGGTTGGGCTGGTGAGGCAGGTAGTCCAAATACAGACGTGTTGGCGTCTTCTTGGGAATGGCCTTCTCGATCTGGGTGCCCTCATGCCACTCATTGAAGGAGGTGATGGAGACAATCTCGGGCCTCACCGTCAGGGCTGCCTGCAGGGCTGTCTCATAGTACTTGCCATTGACCCTGTTCCGAGTATTGTGGTTATTCCAGGGCCGGATGCTGGTGTCAATGTAGCCAGGCCCCACGCTGGGGATGAACATGAGGTTGTTGGCATCACAAAAGTTCTTCACAGCTTTCCAGTTCTGATGGGAGGAGCCGAAGGAGAAACCATTGGAGGCAAAGTAGGTATACATGCCATCAAATCCGGCAGCCAGGATGTCGTGGGTGTGGCCCTCCTCCACCAGCAGGGCTATGAAGACCCCATCATAGGGGGTGTTGCGGATGGAGTGGGGCCCATTGGGTGTCAGGAGGTGAGCCCAGGCCTCAGGGGACGTCAGGTATGAGTCGTAGATATAAAAGAGTGGGAGGCTCTTGCCCATGCTGTTCTTATAGCGGTAAAATGCACCATGGGAGCCATACCTGAGGAACAAGAGGGAGAAGAACTTGACTTGGCCGCCTAAGAGGGGCAGCTAGTACAGTTGTAGGACAAGCCATGGGTTAGATCTTTCCTGATGCCCAAGTGCAATTTTGGATCCAGCCAGGCCCCACAGTTGGCGTCATCATGCCTCTAAGCAAGAACCCAGTCTTCCACCCCCCACCCGTCCCCAGCCTCAGAGATCCTGTATTCAGGCCTCACTGCCTTGCCCTCCACCATGCCACCCCCCGTCTTTCATCTATACTGCAGCAACAGCCCCCTAACCGGTCTCCAGGCTCCCACTGCTGGCTCCCTACAATCCACTCTCTTTAATCACATTTGATTGCTCTTAGTACTGAGACCTGCAAGGCCCCCTCCTACTTGATCTGGCCCTGCCCACCTCCGTCCCTGCTGTAACCCCATCTCTACACACCAGCTACACTGGCCTTTTATTCTGCCATCAGGCTTGTCCCATCCTGGGCCTTTGGATCTGAGAGCCCTCTGCCTGGAATCTTCTGCCTGCTCCAGATCTCTGAAGAGCTGACTCTTCCTTCAGGTGTTAGCTCACATGTCATTTCCTCAGAGAGGTTCCCTTGACCACTCTTTCTAAAGTATAGCACCCATCCTCAGGCATGCTCTCTAACACAATATGCTGCTTTATTCTTTCTTAATTGCTTTTTCAGAGTATGGGTCACAATTTGATCTTTCATGTGTAACCGCTGTGCGCTTCACTGCCTCAACACACTGGAATGTAAATTTTGCTAGTCCTGCCCATTACCATACAACCGGGGCTTAGGACAGTGCCTGGACACCTGAAGGCACTCAACTGTTTTCTGAATAAGGGGATGATACATGCAAACGCTGTACAAGCTACTTTCACATATATTAACTCACATAACTCTCACAAGACTCAAAGGTTCAGAGGCTTGCATCAGATCACAGATTAGAGGCTGCTGCATCAAAACTCAAACCCAAGTTGCTGACTCCAAGGCCCGGTACTGTCTACTGTGAAGTAGCTGCTGAGGACACAAGCATTCTGCCCTTGTGTGCCTTGACCTACCTTTCTAAACCTTCAGTCCCACCCCCGTTTTGATCCCCACCAGAATCCAGGCCCCATAGCAGCCTTACGTGTCAATGATGTACTTGATGTTGTCATGCAGAGTGACGTCATCCCGGCCCTTATAGGGTTGGATGTGGAAGGCCACCTGCCACAGACAGAGGAGATACCGGTCAGGTGAGTATCTGCCCAGGGGCCATAATCTATAAGGCTCATGCTCCCCTAAGGCTTGGAGGAGAGGGCCCAACAACTGTAGGCATAATAGAGATAAAAGCAGCCACTGCCCTCAGGGCCAAGAAAACGGGCAAGAAGCTCGCCCACCTCCCACAGCAGGACATCTGGGAACCATTTGGATGGGCTGTGACTGAATGGCTAATAGGTTTAAAGCTCACATGCCAGTTCCACGTGATTGGCATTAGCTGCTTGAAACCCTGGGAAGAAGGATGCTGAATGAAGCTGCATTGATGGACAGAGATGCTATGATCTGTTAAACATGTCAGTGATGGGCTCAGGAGTGGGGCTCCTCTCTGCCGTTTATCTTCCTTCGCCACCGAAGAGGGGAATGACTTATTTGGTTCATTTGGAGAAATTAACTGGACATGCTTCACTCAGCTCATTCATTCCTCTTGAAAGCGCGCCTGCCTGCCAAGAACATGGGTTGTACTCTACGCCTTGAGGCCCAGCATTGCCTCCCACTAGGGGTCTGAGGCTGGAGTTGAGTTTCTGGGCGCATTTGGGTCCTTGCCTGCCCTCTATCCAGAGTCAGGCTCTCCAACCTAACTTCTGTCTGATATTTATTGAGTCCCCCATTTCTCCTATATTTAGTTTTCCCCATTTTTCCCCATAATTCAAGAAAATAAGAGTGACACGGGCTATTTCGTAGAGCCCCACCCCCAACACCACACTTGCTGTGTATTTGCCATACTTAGGCTAATGCCAAGAACTAACCCTGCGGGCAGAGAGGGGGAAATCTGAATGGGCCAAAGAGCACCTGACCTCTTCTTGGAGACTCACCTGGATGTTGTGCTGATGGGCGGTGTCGAGAATGGCGGGCACCAGGTCATCTGAGGGTTCCCCGTTATCATCAGCCATGCCAGGTGGGTACCAGGACAGGACCAGGACGCCTGAGACACAACACAGAAGCTACTTCAGAGACACAGAGTACCCATGCGACGCAGATGTGTTTCCTCACAAGCCATCTCCAACTGCAAAATGGTTTCTGCCTGAAACCTTGAGCGGGGCTCTGGCAGGCCAGGTTTACTTCCTGCAGATCAGATCCCAGAGCCTAGCGTCCTGGAGCTGTCCACGCCCGCGGTGCTGAATCGAGGCGGCAGCGGGAACCTTTGCGCACCAGGCCGAGAAGGAGCCTGACAAAAGCCTGAGTAGGACTCGGCTTTCCCTTGCATTCCCAAGGAGTAGAACAAAGGGAAATGGGTGCATAACACCACACCCATCTGGAAGCCACAGTCCTGTCTCTGGAGGAAAGGGGCACATCTAAGGTCCCGCGGGGAGAAGAGTCCCAAGCCGAGGTCATCTTATCCTTCCCACAGGAAATAACGTTTGTCTCGACCATCGGCCTCTCTAGACTGTAAGATCCTGAGGGATGGCCTCTGTGTTATTTATCTGTGAATGCCTCCCATCATTGTCTCTGGCATTCAATTTCTCCCCATTCATTAGCCATCTCTAGATAAATTGAAATGTGTTGTAAAATCCAGCAGAATTCAGTGACAAAATCTGAAAGAAATGAGCCTCCCCACTAGAACCTGCCTACAAAAGAGGCTCCCAGGAACCTCTTTTCAAGCAGAGTACTTGATGAAAAGCTGCTGCCTGCCCGACCCCCCCCCCCCCCCCCCCCACTGCAAACAGAGCAGGGTCCATCATACAACATGGGCAAACTTTCTGCAGCCAGCAAAAACAGGAAGGGCTGCTGCCCTACCCCTGTATCTTGTGTGAAAGCTGAGGCCATCCCAGGCGTGACTCCGCTGAACCTCACTCCTGCAGGGCCAGGATACCCAGGCCTCACTTACCCAAGACTAGAAGCCCAAGAGACAGGAAGACTCTTGCTCCCTCTCTTTGCTGTCCCTTCTTGGGACAG
This sequence comes from Panthera pardus, assembly GCF_024362965.1. NCBI lineage: Eukaryota > Metazoa > Chordata > Mammalia > Carnivora > Felidae > Panthera > Panthera pardus. The sequence goes on from NW_026526666.1 coordinate 77,616,981, forward strand.
CTCGGAGCAAATGCCTTCTTCCACTGGCCCTCCCAGCATCTCTGCCCTACGAAAGGGCCCTGTTGTAAGGGGTCAGAAGGCAGAGTAGGGGGAGACCTAATACTAGAAGGTGGGGGCGGCGCCGCGTGGTAAGCGCTGAATGAAAGTAGAAGGGAGGGAGTAAGAAGCCAGACAGAAGGGTGAGTGGGACCAGAGGCTCGGTGACAGGACCAGTGGGAGTTGTGGCGTGGAAACGAGGAAGGGCGAGGCTGGGGGACAGGGCCGCCCGGGGGTGGGGGGAACTCACCGATAGCGGCTTCCTTAAGCTGGGTCATGTGCTCCCGCAGCACGTCGGGGTCCCGAGAACTGTAGGGCCCCAGCTCCGGGTAGAAACTGGAGCCCAAGTCGTCGGGAGGACTATGGCGGCCGCGGGGGTAGCTGGCCGAGATCTTGGGGTCCCAGTGCGGCACCATGACGTGGTCCCAGTGAATGTAGTGGCCTTCGCGCCGCGGACTCCCGTACCAGGAGTAGTAGAAGGCGTGCAGGTCCGAGTAGACGCGCAGACTCTGCCCGGGGGCGGGCTCGGCCTCCGCGGGGGCCGGGCCCGGGGGGCTGCCCGGGCCGGCAGTGCGGGGCGGTGGAGGAGGAGGCGGCGGCGCGGCGGGGGCGGCCGGGGCCCGAGCGGCGGGCGCGGGGACTCCCTCCGGGCGTCGCTCAAAGGGCGCCAGCTCCAGGCCCGGGCCCAGCGCCGGCAGTCCGTCCGGAGCCTTGAGCGTGCGCAGACCCATGAGCGTGCCGAAGGCGAAAAGCAGCACCAGGAACAGCGCGATGCAGGCGCGGCGCCGCCGCCGGGCCATGGCGGCCCCTGCGCTCCCCGTGGCCCGCCCGGCTACCTCCCCGCGCGCCGCGCCATGGCTGCCCGCCCGGCTCCCGCGCGTCGTGCAGCCCGCGCGCGTCCCAGGGAGACGGCGACGCCGAGCACCGAGCGCGGCGTGGGCGGCTCCCGGCCTCTCCCCCGCAGTGCGGGCGGGCCCGGCACACTGAGAATGCAGGCGGCGCAGACCAAGTGGTCAGGAGTCGAGGGGGAACTGGACGCGAAGAGTGGCAGAACTGCGAGTGCCCTGGGCCAAAGGAGCAGGGGCCTAATCGGGTGGCGTGGCTCACGAAGCACTCGTCTCCCTTCGGCCCGGGCCAGCAGCGTAGAGGCACCTGGCGGAGGAAAGGGAATGCCCTCCTTCCGGAGCCCAGGAGAAGGTCCGGGCGGCGGCGCCCGAGGGCGTGGGAACAGAGGGCAGGGTAGGGAAGAATGCGAATGTCGGAGTCTGACCCTCTTGCCGTGGATCTCCTTCCCTACTGGTCCCTCTTTACTGACTTCACCGACCCTCTTCCTGCTGTTCTCAGTGACCTCCCTTCTTTGCACTCAGACCCCCTTTCGCACCCCGGGGAGCCTCCGAAACTTGGGGAGGGAAAACCCCAGGAGTCAGATGCTACAGGCACTGGCTAGAGCGTGGGAGGACAAGGGAGACCGTGACTTGCACAAAGTCACACGGACCGGGCCTAAACCCAAGTGGCTCTTGTCACTGGCCAGACTGCTGGTGCCAGGCCTGTTGTACAGGGCTGTTTGTCTTTGGACAAACTCCTAGGATCGGTGAGAACTAAATGAGATAGTTACCGAAAGGCACTTTAAACAGGGCCTGGCAAAATTAGCACTCGGTACATGTTGGCCATTCTTTCCGGACTCTGGGCGCCAGAGGGCAGACCCTGGGTCTTAATACCCTTCTAGACTCCAAAGGGGGGCTGCAAGAACAGGGTCTGACACTCAGTTCCCAGGGCTGTTTGCTGAGTGAATACCAACCAGTCTCTGGTGTGATATTCTATAGGCAATGACACCTTCCTCACTCAACACTGAGTTCTTACTCTGCATTATTCATGAGTTTACTTATTCAGAAAATAGTTTTGTTTATTGTCTGCCTCCTTCACTGGTCCATGATGACAGCAACCTTGCTCTAGCTGCTGTGTCTGAAATAAGGTTTGGCATAATAGCAGGCACCTGATTCTTATTTAAGTAAAAAAAAAAAAAAAAATTGTAGGAAACCCAGGAAGAGGAGGAGAAAAGTTGGGGAATGTGGGTAGGTCTGGAGCCCAGGAAAGCGAGTTTGAGAGAATTCATAGTAGTAAGTGTGAAGTAAGTAGGAAGCCTTCAGCTCCAAGCAGCAGACACCTGATTCACACTGGCTTATGCAATATGGAAATGTATCATCTCATAATGCAGGACATCCAATGGTAGGGCAGAGTGAGTAGATTCCCTGGTTCAAACAACATCATTAGGAACCTGAAATATTTCCGTCTCACTGCTCTGCTGTGCTCGCCATTGACTTCATACCAAAACCTACCCAAACTGGCTCCCCTTGTATCACAAAATGACTGCTTGGGGGCAGCTGAGGCAGCATGCTCCCTTTCCCCAACCAACAGGCAACAGTAAGACCCATTTCTCTTTCCTACAAGGGCTAAGCAAGCTTCTCCTTAAAGCTCATCAGTCTAATCTGGTATAGGCCTGCCCGTTCATCCCAAACAAATTGTTGCCAAAGGGGATGGAATTACCATGACTAGATTAGATTAAATGTTTGCAGTGGATTGAAACTTGGGGAGAAGACCTTGCTCTACCATGGTATTAAATGGTTCTGGAAATGAGTAAGAATGGGAAGAGAAAAAGAATAAGGATGGAACTTTCAGGAACACCAGCATTTTGGGGTTGGGCGGAGGAATGGGAAGCCGGGAAAGCTTCATGAAAGAGGAAGCAAGAAGTGGGAGTGACTGGTGACGGTTTTAGAAAACTGGCAGGTGTTTTCCCCAGCTCTCCATCCCTCCACTATTTCCAGAAATGCCCTGCAATGTAATGGTGGCCTCCACTGGCCATGTCTGGAATCCCAGACACTACCACCCAACCATAATGGTTTGATCTGGGGCTAGGAGCCTGACCCACAAGGAACCAATGATAGTGCCCATTCCCCACTGTACTGATCATGGACACCCACCCAAGGGTCATCAATTATAACCCTTCTCTGGGATATTTTTCTCGCTGGTACTGAGAGTAGATTCAATCTTTCTCTCTAAAAGTAGTACCGTTAATTGGGGTGCCCGGGTGGCTCAGTCAGTTGAGCAAGAGGCTTTGGTTCAGGTCATGATCTCGTGGTTGGTGGAAACATTTGTGGGAGCGAGCCTGCATCAGGCCCTACACTGACAGCATGGAGTCTGCTTCGGATCCTCTGTCTCTCTCTCTCTCTCTCAAAAAAAAAAAAAAAAAAAAAATATATATATATATATATATATATATATATAGTACCATTGGGGAAGGAACAGGGACAGCGAGGAACTTAGTGGTATTGAATCTCTAGCTTCAGTTTTCCTTGAGGCCTGGTTTCAGTGAGAAACACTGGAATAATCTTTTAATAAATTACCTTTTAATTCTAAGCAAGATGATGAGTTCACGGAGCACTTTATTGGTTGCCTATCAATCTCAAGCAGAGATTGACCAAGGGACTCGGGAGCAAGGAGGGCATTGGGGAGGGAATCCTAGGAAGTGAGAGTGGGGAAGGAGAATGAGACAAAAAAGAAAAGCCAAACTAATGGTACATTATGGAGGTTGCTGCCATTGATAATGGGGCTTTGATTCTGCCTTCTAAGAAGTGTACAAATGCCTCCCAGAATTAAAAGGTTAAAGCTAAAGCAATTATCTACTGGCCCCCATCATCCCCTGGTTGAGTGTTTTCCTTAGGGCTGTTAACTTCCTTACCCTTCTGGCCTCCTTTGTGCCAGGTAGGCTCCCATGATATTGGAGAAGGTCCTGAGGCAGGACAGAGAGACACGTCATATGTTTGAAGTGGGACACTGCCAGTTAGAGGTAAATCTAGGCTTACCCAGAGCTGTCCACCCTAACTGTACTGTCCATAAAAAATTACTACAGACTTAGCAGCTTAAAACAGCGCGAAAGTGCATAATCTCACAGTATTATCTCGCAGTTTCTGTAACTCCAAAGTCCAGGCACAATGGGGCTCAGCTGTTTTTCTGCTTGTCTCACAAGACCAAAATCAAGTGTTGGCAGGACTCTGTTCCTTTGTGGAGGCTTTAGGAATGGATCCACCTCCCAGATCATTGACAGAATTCAGTTCTATGTAATTGTAGAACCGAGGTTCCCACCTCCTCACTGGCTGTCAGGTGGGGGTCCTTCTCACCTTCAAGAGGCTGCCTGCATTTCTTCGTTTGTGACTTTCTTCCTCCGTTTTCAAAGCCAGCAACATGAGGCCCAGCCCTCACACACTGAGTCTCTCTGACTTCTTTTCTACTCTTAAGAGCTCAAGTGATACATTAGGCCCAGTTGGGGATAATTTCCCTGTTTTAAGGCCAACTAATTAATAACCTTAATCCCAGCTGCAAAGTTCCTTCACAGCAGTAACTGCATTAGTATTTGAAGGAATAGTCCAAGGTCAAGAAACTCAGGGGCAGGGACAGCTTCAGAATTCTTCTTCCCTCGGAAACTGTTGCTGGAATCAAAGTGAGCCAAGGGGGTGTGACGTGTGGCTTCAAAGTTGTCTGCTAGGGATGCCTGGGTGGCTTCATTGATTTTGGCTCAGGTGATGATTCCAGAGTTGTGGGAAGGAGTCCCACTCTCAGCACAGAGCCTGTGATTCTCTCCCTCTCTCTCTGCCCCTCTTGTGCTCTCTCTCAAAATAAATAAGTAGACTTTTTTAAAAAAAGGCAAAGTTGTCTGCTACACCCACTCTATCAGTTAGAATGTGTTTGTAAATAAGGAGGATAGCTAACTAAAGTTCTCAAACTTTAGCGTCATATCTAACTTTGGGGGATTTTGTTAAAATGCAGATCCTGATTCAGTGGGTAGGAGTGAGGCCTGAGGTTCTGCGTTTCTAGTAAGATCTCAGGTGGTGCTGAATCTGGTGATTTCAGACCACATTTTAGCACTTAAAGTATAGTGAGATTATTACCCCAGGTTTTGAGGAGTCTTTATTTAGATAGGCTGGTTTTAGAGATGGTTAATCCAGTGCTTCAAAGACATGGAGGCATCATATCATCTTTAATTTTTTTTTAACATTTATCCATTTTTGAGAGACAGAAAGAGACAGAGCATGAGTGAGGCAGGGGCAGGGAGAGAAAGAGAGGGAGGAGACAGAATCCAAAGCAGGCTCCAGGCTCCAAAATGTTAGCACAGAGCCTGACGCGGGGCTCGGACTCACGAACCGCGAGATCATGACCCGAGCTGAAGTCGGATGCTTAACCGACTGAGCCATCCAGGCGCCCTGGGCATCATATCATCTTGTCTGTGGTTTCTTTGGCCCTCTCCTCATGGTTGAAAAAGAATGGAAGCAATTTCAAGCATCACTTTCCCACTTGCCAATGTCCAGATGCAAGAGAGGAAGTGGCTCTCTTATAACCCTTTTAAAGAGTGAGATAAATTCTTCCAGAAGCTCTCAGCTGACTTTCCATCATTCCTCATTGGCTAGAATTGTGTCATATGCTCATGCCTAAGCCAATCCTTCACCAAGGCCATTCAGAAAAAACAGCCAAGAATGTCTTCCATATCTACCTAGAGTCTCTTCTCCCTTTCTTCCCCCACAGAACTGTTGAGAGATAGCCATTTCTGCTATGGCAGTAGATAGCAGGTTTACTCTGTGGAAGGGTAGAACAAGAAAGCCTCCAGATTCGGGGGTACCAGGCAACAGCAGAGGTGGAGATGAGGTGCCATGTTGCAATCCAGGGGAATAGTAAAAATATACATAATAAGTGGTAAGAAGTTCAGCCCCTTGAAAAGCTTTCTATCAAGCTTTTGTACCAAGTATGAGTGACTGTGTTCTGGAGAAAAAGAAAGACCCTTAAGAAAAATTTTATACTTACTGAAAAGCCAGCTCACTGTCTGATCAACCCAGAGTGAAATATATAAGTTAGCAAATCTGCTTCTTGCTTCATATCTTTCAAATCTTTCAATCAGTTTTGTGCGCCTCACTCTCCACATGAATAACCAGCCAATGATTCCCAGATATTTAGTAAAAGTCTCTTATGTGAAAGGCAGAGATAAAAATAAGCAAACAAAGAAGAAAGAAAAAGGAGCAGAAGGAAAGAAAGAGTGAGAGAACAAGAGCAACTAGATTAGAGGAAACAAATAATTCAGCTCGCCAAACATAACAAATGTTGTCATCCAATACCCCAGAGAGTTTGCATTCATGAAACAAGAACAGGATGCTATATAAAAGGGAGGAAGTGTTGATTAGAGTGCAAGATAAAACTCTTAGAAATTAAAAAAACAAGAGTTGAGGGACACATGGGTGGCTCAGCCAGTTGAGTGTCCGACTCTTGATTTCAGCTCAGATCATAATCTCACGGTTATGGGATCAAGCTCCATGATGGGCACCAAGCTGAACATGGATCCTGCTTAAGCTTCTCTCTCTCCCTCCGTCTGCTCCCCTCCCCCCTTTCTGAATTAAAAAAAAAATAGCTGAAATTTAAATTTAAAAAACCTTTTAAACATTTCATTTTATTTTTTGAGAGATCACAAGCAGGGAAGGAGCAGAGAAGAGAGGGAGACACGGAATCCAAAGCAGACTCCAGGCTCTGAGCTGTCAGCACAGAGCCTGATGCAGGGCTTGAACCCGTGAACACAAGATCATTACCTGAGCTGAAGTCAGTGCTCAACCGACTGAGCCGCCCAGGCGCCCCTGAAATTTAAATTTTTAATATAAAATTTGGAAGATCAAGCCAAAGAATCTCCCAGAAAGTAGGGAAAAAATACCCCCAAATCCTGAAGATGGAATTTGAAAGAAACATGAGAAAACTAGAGAATTGGTCCTGGAGTTCAATGTCTCACCACTGCAAATTCCACACAAAAAATTATAGATAACACTGAAAGGAGAAATTATCAAAGAACTTACTTGGGGCGCCTGGGTGGCTCAGTGGGTTAAGTGTCCTGATTCTTGAATTTGGTTGAGGTCATGATCTCCAGGTCTGTGAGATCGAGCCTGGCATCGGGCTCTGTGCTGACAGCATGGAGCCTGCTTGGGATTCTCTCTCTCTCTCTCTCTCTCTCTCTCTCTCTCTCTCTCTCTCTCGTAAATAAATAAACATTTAAAAAAAAAAGAACTCACACAAGAAAATTTCACAAAACATGACTTTAGGGTTTGTGATAGTCCTCCAAGTGAGCATTGAATGGGATAGTGGGATAGTGGGATTTGGGATAGTGAAAACAAAGAGAAAATACAAGTTTTTAGGGAAGAAAAAAAGATGTTACATGCCAAGGATGTGGAATGAGAGTAACACTGGAAGTAACACTGGAAGCCAGAAGACAGGGAGACTTACTTCCAAAACTCTGAGGGAAAATAATTTTGAACCTAGAATTCTATAACCAGTTTAACAAGTGTGAAGAGAGAAGAAAGACATTTTTAGGTACCCAAGGTCTCAGCGTTTTTTTCTCCTGTGTCCTCTTTCTCAGGAAGCCACCAAAGGATATAATGAAGGGCTAAATTTAAAAAGGTAAAGAGAAACTTGGGATCTGGTAAAAAGGAAATCTAACATAGAGGAAAAGCTCTGGGGAGCGCCAGGATGACCTGGGCAAGTCCAAAGAGCAGTGTGCCCAATAGGAGTGGAAAGATACCCCGGCACAGGTATGTTCAGGAACGATGGATATTGATAGACATCCTGATATATAGCCCATTCCCAACTTTCCTCTTCTGTGGCTGTATTTTAGGTTAAATCACTAGCAGATACATTACATCCTAGAATATTTTTCACTATTGAGCCAAATGTGAACTATAATTATACTTCCTTTCTTGTACAATTTTTATTTCTCCTGGAGCTCATTCCCCTTTTCCCTGTTTGATTTGTTTGTGATATCTTCATTAGTTGTTTTTCCTAAACTCTCAACACAACTACAGCTATTCTGCGAATACTGTCTTCCGCACAGTTCACGTATTAGGTTGTCTATCAATCAATGAATAAAAGTGGTCAGATGATGATAAGTGCTGTGGAGAAAAGCCAGCCAGGGTTAGGGGAGGAATGCCAGGGTGGAGAAGTTCTGTAATTTTTAGTAGGTTGGTCAGGGAAGACCTGAAGGTTGGCAAGGGTGACCTGAAGGGAGAGAAAGGAAACCATGCAGACATTTGGAGGAAGAGAGTTCCAGGCAGAGGGAACAGCAAGTTCAAAGTCCTGACACACACACACCTGCTAAAGTGGCCATTTTGTTCCACTGACCATGGCGTTTGGACCAGAAGCAGACATGACCCAAGCTAGACAATTTGATTCCTCCCCAAGAATGAACCAAAATTAGCTGTCGGGAGGTAAACTGAAAGGTCATGCAGACTCAGGGACACAGTAGAAGCCGGAGTGGACATGACAGGCCATGTGGACCATGACAAGTCAGAGTGTTGGGGAGACCAGAGTTTAAGGGCAGATGCCATGAGGAGGCTGAGGTGAGCAGTCTGTCTACAAAAAGGAAAGTGCAGCCACTATGCTATGAAAAATAAAATAAAATAAACTAGAGATTATTTTACCCCAGGAGGAAAGAGGAAAAGAGAGCAAGAAAAGACTTTTTTTTTTTTTTTTTAAGGAGAAATCAGCTGCCTCTGTATCTGGCAGCTCTCAGACCTGCTTCATTTGCCACCAGCTTGTCCAATTCATTCTTGGGAGATATGTGCATCCACCTGATAACTACTCTCTCCTTCACTTGAGTATATTTAAATATTTTTGTCTGTGGCAGATGGACCCTCACATGGTCCCCAGGATTCCTGTTCCCTCGTGTGCATGCCCTTCTAAAACCCCCTCCCCTTGAGTGTGGGTGGGACCTGTGACTTGCTTCTAACTAGTAGAATGTAGCACAAGTGAGAAATTCTGTAGATGAAGTTAAGGTCCCAGATCAGTTGAATCTGAGTAGATTAAAAGCAAAATGATTCTGACTTAATCATGAAAAATCCTTAAAAGAAGGACTGGGTACCCTTGAAGGGACAGATTCTTGTTGGCTTGATGAAGTGAGCAGCCACTTTGGGAAGCTCATATGGCAAGGAACTATGGGCAGCCTCCAGCCAAGAGCCAGGAAAAAAGCCAGCCTTCTCAGTCCTACAAGGACTACAACCACAAAGAAATTAATTCTGTCAACAATGTGAATGAGCTTGGAAGCAAGTTATTCCCTAGTTGAGTTGTTGATGAGAATGCAGCTGGCCAGCACCTTGATCACAGGCTATTGGACCCGGAGCAAAGGGCCCATCGAAGCTGCGCCCAGAACTGACCCATGGAATATGTGAGATATTATTATGTGTATTCTTTTAAGCTGCCAAGTTTCTGCTAATTTGTTAGTACAGCAAGTAACATACTGTCTATCCAACCAACTTTGACTGAATAAGGAGGCTTTAAATTTTTAAAAAAACTTTGTAATGTTTATTTAATTTTGAGAGAGAGAGAGAGAGAGAGAGAGAGAGGAGGAGGAGCAGAGAGAGAGAGAGGGAGACAGAGTCTGAAGCAGGCTCCAGGCTCTGAGCTGTCAGCACAGAGACCAACGTGGAGCTCGAACTCACAAACTGTGAGATCATGACCTGACCCGAAGTCAGACGCTTAACCAACTGAGTCCTTCACCCCAACAGGCTTGAAATTTTTAATCAGGATGCCTAGGTTCTAGTCTAAGATTTGCAGTTTTCCTCCTTGACCCAGGCAAATGTCTTTCCCTCACTGGGCCTCAGTTGCTTCATCTGTATAATGGGCAGGTGGACTAGTGGAGCTCTGATGTTCCTTTAAGTTGCAATATTCTGGATGTTGTCCCTGACCAGTGTCCTATTATAGAGTGATGTATGTAGGCTCCATTTCTCTTCTCAGAGGGCTCCAAAACTGTCTTCATCTGAGGGTGTAAATCCTAACTCATTCTTTGGTTTTCCACTTTTGCCACAGTGGAAGTATGTAGCCTCCCCCTACTGGCCTTATTGATATAGATACAAATATTTGGGGGTAAGGAGTGAGAGACTGCATTTGAACAGTTGTCTATGGTCTATAGTCAAAAGCACATTATGTAAAAGGATACAGCTCTTCCTTTCTTTTTTTAAATATTTATTTATTTTTGAAAGAGAGAGAGTGAGATCAGGGGAGGGGCAGAGAGAGGGGGACAGAGGATCTGAAGCAGGCTCTGCACTGACAATAGCAAGCTGGATATGGGGCTTGAACTCACGAACTGTGAGATCATGACCTTAGCCGAAGTAGGATTCTTAACCGACTGAACCACCCAGGTGCCCCTACAGCTGTTTATTTTAACCCTGTATCACCATAGGACCTCCTCTAGGAGTTTTGAATAAGTTAAGGAAGGTGCTATTTGGGAGAGAAGAGAAAGAAGGGAGCCAAGGAGAGAAATGAAGACAGACACAGACACACAAAAAGAGAGAAATGGATAAATGGTATTTTAAAGACAAAACAATGGAGAGATTATTGGGAAGGTAGAAAAAAACTTTGTTTTTTAAGTAGGCTCATGCCCAGTGTGGAGCTCAACGCAGGGCTTGAACTCACGACCCTGAGATCAAGACCTGAGCTGAGATCAAGAGTTGGACGCTTAACTGACTGAGCCACCAGGTGCCCTGAAAAATAATTTTTTACACAATTTTCAAATAGTGTCATACACCAATAGAGGACGTACAGTTGACTCCTTAACAACACGGTTTGAACTGTGCAGGTCCACTTATATAGATTTTTTTTGTCCAATAAATACATTGGAAAACTTTTCGGAGACTTGTGACCATTTGAAAAAAACTCACAGACAACTGCGTAGCACAGACATTCCAGAAAACTAAGGAAAAGTTGGATGTGTCATCTATGCATAAAATATACATAGATATTAGTGTATTTTATCATCTACTACCATAAGATATACACACATCTATTACAAACATTAAAACTGATCAAAACTCACTCACACAAACACTTACAGACCATAGGTGACACCAGGGAAATCAGACGAAGATAAAGGTGCAGTATAAATCATAACTGCATAAAATTTAGTGCATGCTGTACTACCACAATAATTTTGGAGCTACCTCCCGTTGCTATTGTGGTGAGCTCAAGCATTGCTAGTATCTGCTTAAAACAGTGTGTGATCAGAGAATGGTAGTTGCCAGAGGAGAAAGAGATGTGGGGATGAGTGAAAATGGGTGAAGGGGAGTGGGAGATACAGGCTTCCTGTTATGGAAGGAATAAGTCATAGGGATGAAAGGTACAGCATGGGGACTATGGCCAATGGTACTGTCATAGCGTTGTATGGTGAAAGAGGGTAACTACAGCGTAAGTATAGAGTTGTTGAATTGCTCTGTTGTACACCAGAAATGAAAGCAACACTGTGTATCAACTAGGCTTCAGTTTTGAAAAAGCAGCATGTGATTGATGGTCATCATCTCTGAGTGAGCAGTTGGTCTTTCCAGCAAATTGGGTATTGGAGTAAAAAGTGATCTCTCGTGGTTCTTGTGTATTTTTTGTGTTTAGTGCAATACCGTAAACTTTGAATGTCACCATGGGACCCATATGAAATGCCACTAGTGGTGCTGGAAGTTCTCCCAGTTCCAGTTGAATTGCTTGATATGTACCATAGATTGAGGTCTGCGGCTATGGTTGCCCTCCAATTCAAGATAAATGAATCCACTGTAAGTACTATTGTTAAAAAAAAAAAAAAAGGAAAGGAAATTTGTGAAGCAGTCGCTGCAGCTATGCCAGCAAGAACAAAAACCTTGCTTTTTTTTTTTTTTTTTGCAAAATACCTTTTTATCTCATATTGAAAATGCAGCGTTTATGTGGGTGCAGGATTGCTATGAAAAAGTTATACCTATCGACTCTAATATGATTTGAGAAAAGGGAAGTCATTCTATCACAACTTGAAGCAAAAGGCAGATGAAGGATTGAAAGTTGGAGAATTTAATGCCAGCAAAGGATGGTTTGATAGTTTTAGGAGGAGGTTTGGCTTTAAAAACGTCAGGATAACAAGAGAAGCCATTTCTGCCAGCCATGAGGTGGCAGACAAGTTCCCAGGTGCCATTAAGGAAACCACTGAGAAGAAAGGTTATCTGTCTGAACAGGTGTTCAATGTAGATGAAAGTGCCTGGTTCTTGGGGGGAAAATATTCCATGAAGAACATTTATTAGTAATAAAGAGAAGCAAGCACCAAGACTGAAGGCAGAAAGGGATAGGCCAACACTACTGCTTTGTGCAAATGCAGTCAGGTGTGTGTTCAGGACTGCCTGAGCCCCTAAACACTGGTTGCTAGTTTTTTGGTTGTACAATAAGAAGGTCTGGACAATGAGAACACTTTTTTTGGATTGGTTTCATCTATGCATTGTTCCTAAAAAGTCAGGAAGTATCTTGCCATTAGGGATGGCCTTTTAATGTTTTTTGTTGTTTTTTGTTTTTTGTTTTTTTTTGAGAGAGAACAAGTGGTAGAGGGAGAGAGAGAATCTTAGGCAGGCTCCATGCCCCAAGGCAGAGCCTGACACAGGGCTAGATCCCATGACCCTAAGATCATGACCTGAGCCAAAATCAAGAGTCAGATGCTCAACTGACTCAGCCACCCAGGCATCCCTAAAGTTCTTTTGATATTGGACAATGTCCCTGGCCATCCAGAAGCCCGTGAGTTCAATAACAAAGGCGTCCAAGTGGTCTACTTGCCCCCAAACACAACATCTCTAATTCAGCCTCCAGATCAGGGAGTCATAAGGACCTTTAAGTCTCATTATACATGGTACCCCACAGAAAGGTTTGTCAATACTATGGCAGAACCCCAATGGAGAGAACGTGACGAAAGTCTGGAAGAATTACTGAAGATGCATCACTTTTATAGAAAAGCTGTGAAAGCCATCAAGCCCGAAACAGTAAATTCCTGCTGGAGAAAACTGTGTCCAGATGTTATGCATAACTTCACCAGATTTACGAAGAGAGCCAATCAAGGAACTCATGAAAGAGATTGTGATTGCAAAAAAAATAAAGGGGTAGAGTGGGGTGAAGTCCTTAAAGATATGGATCTTGGAGAAATTTAAGAGCTAACAGACACCACACCAGAGGAATTAACAGAAGATGACTTCGTGGGGATGAGTACTTCCGAACCCATGCCAGACAATGAGGAGGACCTAGAGAAAGCAGGCCCGAAAACAAATGGCCATTAGACAATCTGGCAGAAGGGTTCAATTATTCAAGATGGCTTTTGACTTTCTTTTTAATGTTTATTTTTAAGAGAGAGAAAGAGAGAGGAAGCGGGGGAGGGGCAGAGAGAGAGGGAGACACACGGAATCCAAAGCAGGCTTCAGGCTCCAAGCTGTCAGCACAGAGCCCGATGCAGGGCTCGAACTCACCAACCTCGAGATCATGATGTGAGCTGAAATCGGACACTTAACTGACTGAACTACTCAGGTGTCCCAATGCTTTTTTTTTTTTTTAATGTTTATTTATTTTTGAGAGAGAGAGAGAGCGTGGGCAGGGGAGGTTCAGAGAGAAGGAGACACAGAATCCGAAGCAGGCTCCAGGCTCTTGCTGTCAGCACAGAGCCCGATGAGGGCCTTGAACTCTGGAACAGTGAGATCATGACCTGAGCTGAAGTTGGATGCTTAACTGACTGAGCCACCCAGGTGCCTCCAGAGTCAGTGATCTTTTTTTATTTTAATGTTTATTTATTTTTGAGAGAGACAGAGACAGAGTGTGAGTGGGGGAGGGGCAGAGAGAGTGGGGGAGGGGCAGAGAGAGACACAGAATCCAAAGCAGGCTTCAGGCTCCAAGCTGTCAGCATAGAGCCCAACACAGGGCTCCAATTCAACCACCTGTGAAATCGTGACCTGAGCCGAAGTCAAATGCTCAACTGACTGAGCCACCCTGATGCCCCATGAGTCAATGCATAAGCAGAGTCCCCATAAGCAGAAGCGACTTGGGTTACTTTTGAGCTGAGATAGGGATTTGCATGGCTCATACAACACCCTCTTCCCCCATCCCATGTTCCCGATTCTATAGGGTCAACAAGTCTCTGTCAATTTCTTCCCCTTGAGGACTGTGAACGGAGCAGAGTCCCTACTAAGTCACACTGAACATATAATGAAAGCTAAAAATAACCTTGTTGAATTAAGCCATTGAAATATGGGGAGATTTATGTGTCGCAGCAGCAGCAGTTGATTACACCGAGTGATACTCCTATGCTGTGTTCATAACGCTGAGTGCACTACCTTCCATGTTCATTCTTTTGCCCAAAATGTCTTCCTTGGATTCCCAGGAATTTTAGTTTTTATACTGCAGATGTGGAGGTGTGGTGTGATGTGCTTTTATATACTTTAAGACTATGTTATTAGGTGTATACAAATTTAGAATTGTTATATCTTCTTGGTTTATTGACATTTTCCCCATTATACAGCGTCTAATAATGCTTCTTGCCTTGAAGTCTAATTTGTATAATATTAGTTTTGCTTTACTGGTTTTCTTTTAGTTACTGTTTGTGTACCATGTTTTTTACAACTGTTTTCTTTAACATATCCAAATTCTTATATATAAGATTTTTTTAAAAGCAGCAATGAGTTTCTTTCTAAAAACCAATTTGACAATTTTCATCTTTAAAAGAGGTATTTAGTTCACTTAGATTTAATAGCTATTTATATATTTGAGTTTCAAGATATTGTAGCATTTATTTTATATTTCTCTCACATGTTCTATGTTCCTTTTTCCTCTAACCTTTTAAACCTTTTTTGATGGATTTTTTTAAGTTTATTTATTTTGCGAGGGGATTCCAGTCCTAGTGAAGGGCTTGAACTCATGAACCATGAAATCATGACCTGAGCTGAAATCAAGAGTTGGACACTTAATCAACTGAGTCACCCAGGCATCCCTTGACTCCTTTTATTATTCCATTATTTTACTGCATGAATTTGATATATATTTTTTAACTATTCTTCCATAATTACTATGGTGATTACAGCATGCATTCTTGACTTGTTAAAGTTTAGTATAAATTAATTCTTTTACCATTTTCTGGACAATGACAGGACCTTAAAATACTTTAACTCTATTCACCTGCTGCTACCCTGTGTACCATTTCTGTGGTGCAGTTTAATTTTACATATGCTTAGAATTCCACAAAATATTATTGCTTTATACAGTCATTGTTCATTTACTTTTACCCATATATTTACCCTTTCTGTTGCTCTTTATTTCTTCCTGCATGTTGTGCTTCCTTGGTTTATTTTCATTCTGTTTGAAAAATTTCCTTTAGTATTTCTTTTAGTGAGGGCCTATGGATGAAAATTTTTCTCAGGTTTTGAGTGTCTGAAAACATGTATTTTTCTTTCATTTAAAATTTATTTATTTATTTATTTATTTATTTATTTATTTATTTATTTTGAGAGAGAGAGAGAGAGAGAGAGAGAGAGAGAGAGAGAGCAAACAGGGGAGGGGCAGAGAGAGAGAGAGAGGGAGGATCCCAAGCAGGCTCTGCCCTGTCAGCACAGAGCCCACTGTGGGGCTGGGAACTCATGAACCGTGAGATCATGACCTGAGCCGAAACCAAGAGTGAGATGCTTAACCAACTGAGCCATCCAGGTGCCTCTCTTTCATTTTTTAAGGATATTTTCACTGGGTATAAAATTTTAGATTAACCATATTTTCTTTCAATACCTTAAAGATGCTATTCCATCATTTCCTTGATTTTATCATTTATGTTGGGGAGTCAGTTGCTAGTCTTAATAATGTTCTTCCTTTGAAGGTAACGTACATATTTTCTCTTTCTAATTGTTTTTAGGGTTTTTTCTTTTGTCATTATCTTTGGTCTTCAGCAGTTTTATTATGAGGTGTTTAGATATTGCTTTCTTTGCATTAATCCTGCTTGAGATTGATGACACTTCCTGAGTATATGTCTTAATGTCTTTCATAAGTTTTAGAAAAATTTCAACTGTCCTCTCTTCAAATATTGCTTCTTTCCCATCCTCTCTCTTTCCTCTTTCTAATTCCATGTATTTAGGCTTATTCACTATGTCTCATATGTCTCTTACTCTCTTATCTACATTTTCTATTCTCTTCTCTCTCTACATACTTCAGTATGGATATTTTATACTAACCTTTCAGCTTATTACTCCTAGAATTAGTTGTGTCTAACCTTATGTTAAATCCATCCATTTTGTTACATACAGTTATTGTATTTTTTTAGTTCTAGGATTTCAATTGCACTTCTTTTTAGAATCCAAGTTTGGTGATTAGCTAAAACTCCAGAACAATCCCAATGCAAAATGTTGCTGTTCTATGCAGATCTAGCTCATTCAGTTACACTGATAAAATAATGTGAATAAAATTAATAAAATACCATTTTTGTTTAAGCCAATTTTAGTTAGGTTTCCAGTTACTACAACTGAAAAATCTTACCAAAGTGTTGATATCTCTGTCTTCATCATGTTGAAATGGTTGCAGCCACTTCAGGTGTCAATTGCAGATATGACATGCAGAGAAGAAGTGGGATGTTGCCTGTTAGGCAATTCCTTCTATTAGGAGAGAAAACCTTTTCCAGAATCTCTAATTCAGAAGGCCAGGGCTGTGTTACATACCCATGCCTAAGCTAACCCTGACACATGGAATGGGATGACAATGATTAACCAATAACAATCTTTATTCATCCCTGAACTTGGGGAGAAGGTCATCTTCTCTGAGCAAAGGACTGTAGTAGATGAACATCTGAACAAAACTGGGGATTTCTTAGCAATGAAAAATATAAAAGAGAAAAGGCATTGAGTAGTCAACAGTATTTACCTCACTAACAGATATATTTTCTGTAAAGGTGTGTGTGTTTGTGTGTGTGTATGCATAGAAAATATCAGGAAGGGTACATATCAATCTATTAACATGTTTAAAATTTGAAATGGGACTATATGAGGGTAGTACTAATGGATATCTTTACTTTTTACTTACAAAATTTTTTATCAGTTTATATTACTTTGGTCATTTAAATTTAAAAGGTCTGCTTCAATCTCAAAATGAGCTCTTCAGAAATAAAATTAGGATTTTAAAAACAGTCAGAGAAGCATATGTTGATAGATCCCATTCCAAGCCCTGGCCCTTAGTACAGTCACTGAGGTGCCAGTGGCAGGTTTATCCCTATTGGAAATTTGGAGGCACAAGGTACCAGAGCCTGGTGCCCTCAAATATTTAAACCATCCAACTGCCTCCCCTTACACTCTCAAAGCAGCCTTTGCGTCATAAATTGGCTTCCTATGCACATTTTCCTACAAAGGAAGAATTTGCTGGACATGGTAATGTGAGAATTCTGGATTCCTTGGCAGTTCCATTTCTCATTGTATATTAATTCATTGGTTCTTTGAATCAGATAGCAATATTGGAGCTGAGTTAGTACGATCTACTTTCCAACCCTCCAACACATAGGTTCTTTCTTAGTGCTGTTAAAGTCAAGTTTATGATCCTGGACCATGATTAATTCACCAAGGTAAGTGTCACCTCTGAGGGCACTTGGCAGCTGGCCAGCCAGCCAGCCCTGATGACACTCCTGTCTCTTCAAGCACATTTCTTTCAGGCTCTCGTACTTTCTAGTCACATTCATCTCAACAAACTGTCTCCTTCTTTATCCCTCATTATGTCTTTTCCTCTATGACTGTCTCTCTCCTTTCTTTTTTTCTTTCTGTTTTTCACCTTAATTAACCATGAAGTTGAATAATAAAACATACCAGAACTATGTGCCAAGTACTATGTGCTGGAATATATATATATATATATATATATATATATATATATAAATAAAATATACATATAATATATATAAATATATATAAAATTTATATATATATATATAATATATATATATAAATTATATTCTGACCTCACAATAACTCTGAAGTATTTTCACTCTTATTTTACAGAGGAGGAAGCAGAGTATCATAAAGTCCGAATATTTGTATTAATGAAAGGTTTTTGCTGCTTAATTTTCAAAGTCAATGAATTCAATATTTTATATTTCCTTTATCTTAGAAAAATACAATGTAAACACTTGTATATAACCTCCATCTTATTTTTGCTTGTGAATTTATTGTCCTAGAAAATAATTCACCTTGGAGATGTTTATTTTTCTTAAGCTGGGGAGTAGGAGATAGACCGGAAGAGGAAAGAGACAAATTGGAAATGTCCCTTTGAGCAGTAGGGCTTGCCACTGTTCTTTGCTCCTTCCTTGTCCTCTTTTCCAAGGAGAGGGATTGGCCCTGATTCTCTGAAGCAATCTTAGTCTTCTCCATGGAGGAGATGACCTTCTCTGCCTAGCCAGGATGAATGTACTTTCTGGATCTGTGCAAAAGGAAGAGATCAAATTTTCAGCCCCTAGATGTATAACTTTCAGTAACTTGGAAATGGAAGTTGCAGTAAAGTTGGATTGGCTTCCTGGAAGATCACTTCTAATAAATAATTAGATGTTGAATTAAGCTGCTCAGCTCCAACAGGTGTTCTTCCCATCATGCTGCAGAGAGTAAGGTAGAAGTAGAGAGAAGCATCCCTTCTATCCCACCTCATATGGGGTTGGGGAGGAGCAGAGGAGAAAACAGGAGTTTCCAGATGGGTGCCAGGTTCCTCCACTCTTACTCCATGAAGTAAGGCTGCTTACCTTCTGGAGGTGCAAATAGCTAGGTCTGGGTTATAGGCTGGAGGAACAAGGCAGAGAGCCCTGGGCTGATGATTAGAGCAGGGCAGCAGAAAGGCCCCAGGTCCAGTTGAAAATGGAGGGTCCAGACTTTGGTAGGTTCAGCACCACGGACAGAAAATTTTCTACAGGCTGAAGCTGGCAGGTGGGCTCACAGTTCAGCACTATGCCAGAACCCCACCCCCACCCCACTCCTCTACTGGCTATTCCAGGGAAGAATCTAACCTGGCCCTTGGTTGACTGGACCCCAGCACTTTAAGTTCACAGTAAAATAGCTTAGTTTCCTTCTAAGGCCTTTTTGAATATCTTCACTTAGGTGTCTATTCAGCAGTCACCTGGTTGAGTGGAGTCCGCTTTGGAGGAACTCTTAAGATCTTGCTGATTTGCATATATCCTTATACACTGAGGCATCTCCGTCCTGGTTTTATTATAAATGAGTTGTTCAGAGGAAGAAAGAAAAGGACTGAAGGATTGTTTCAAATCTTCTTTTCCTCTTCTTTCCCCCATTGCTAGGGTCTCAATCTGGCAATTTCCCCAAGGAGGCTACAGATGCATGTGGTGGGAGAGGATGAGAACCAGACTCCGGACAGCCAGGGGTTTGTTGGGGCATCCTGTATGGCTTTCCCCAGATAATTTCCTCCATATGCTTGGCTCCTGAATGATCCTTCCAGGCTCCTAAGGAGTCTGCATTTTGTGTTAGCATACAGGGCCAGAACCTCTGGGCTGAAGTCCCTGGAGCGCAGGTAAGAAGCTGTGACTGGCGCCTTAGAGACTGCATAAGGGATGGGACCCGGTTTTGAAGAGAAGGGTGAGGGGTAGTGGAGTGAGGACTCATTCTGAAATGAAAGGAGTCCTGGGTCTCTAAGCAGCTTCTAAAAATACCAACTCCCAACGCTGGGGGTGGAGGGGGAGGGGAAAATTGAGCGTGAGAAGAATGAAGATGGAAGGAGGTAGGGGTGTAAGAGCGCTTCTTCAGGGAGATCTGATTTCAAAGACCCCACCTGCATCTAAGAACAGCTGGATGCCACACCTCCTTCTGCTTTCTCAGCGGGCTTCGGTGTCCTGTGGTGTCGGAGCCTCAGCCCCTCCTGATGACCTTTCTTTTTACCGGCAAAGGATCCCAACTCTTCCCAGCCACTCCTCCTTCTTGCTGTCCAGCAAGTATGTCTGTGAGCAAGGGTGCATAAACACACACATACTAGATGCGCATGCGCGCGCGCGCGCACACACACACACACACACACACACACACACACACACGACACAGGAAGGGAGCTTCCAGGCTAGCTCAGAGGCTTGTAAGTGGCCAGTTGTCTACGATGCCAGCAATTTTCATTATTCATTATCCATTACCCCAAGGAGGTATGGATTGTAGCAGAGACAGAGATTCACCCAGATATTTTCAGCACAGAGCATGGCACTCAGGGAGTGTTGGTTGAAAGGTAAGGAGCATATACATACACACAAAATGTACACTCAGGCCAGGCAGGTCATGGGGATACACGACTCATTAATTTTCAAGGGTTCTTCAGGCTGCTTTAGACACCATAAAGGAGCGGTGTTGGGTCCCCCAAGAAAAGAGCTTTGAAAAGCCACAGGGTGGGTGGAGCTTTCTCTGCTCAAGTTCAGCCCAGATGGTGGCGCTCAATAGCCGCCTCCCTCGTCCTGGAGGGCTCCAGCCCTTCCCACCACCAACGCCTTAAACCCTCAGCTTGCACATAAATGACCTTCACTAGATAGAGGTCGTGTTCCACGTTTCCTTGCAGCTTCCCCAGCGCTGGCTGAACTCCGCGAGGATTGCTCCGCCTCTTTCGCAGACCCCTGGGGGTCCCTGCCGCTGAGCTCCTTCCCAGTCACCTGGGATGGGCGGAGAGGGATTATCAAGGCGCGGGGTGGGGGGGGGGGGGGACTCCAGGCTCTGAGCAGACTGGGGAAAAGGGTAGTTGTGCAGAGTGCTGCCTGTGTCCTGGCAGCAAGAGCAGGAACCTGAGGAACCGATCGTTCATGCAAAATTTACCACCGCCCCATCCTGGCGTCCACATGGTTTCCCAACCTCGGAAGCGCTGCTGGTAGGGTGGGATTCCGTCTCCCACTTTGCTCTCCTTTCTAGAGTAGCTCCCAGGGTCGGCCTTAGCCCCTTCCTCCTGCCGGTGTGTGTGTGTGTGTGTGTGTGTGTGTGTGTGTGTGTGTGTTGTGTGAGGAGGGCGGGGAGAGAAGAGGGCAGGATTGAGCCATAAGACACCAGGAGCCTCAGACACAGGAAGAAGCCAAGGGCTTGTAGATAGAGGAGCTCCCCAGAGCTTGGGGTCGGGACATCAGGCTTCAAAAACCCTTGAAAGTCCTGGGAACAAGGGAGCTTCCAGCCTAGCTCAGAGGCTGCAAGTGTCGCGGCCTCCCCGAGGTTCGCCCCTCTTTAAGCCACGCCCACATTGTCTACTTCTCGGGAATGAGAGGCTAAGGTTTTGCGCTCTGGGCCTTCGTCGCCGGCTCATCCTCCTCCCCAGGAGCCAGACCAGCGTTCAGCGCTACCCACCCCCACGTTTGGAGATTGGCGGGACCCCTTCCTTCCCCCCTCCATTTCGCCGTTCCGCCCCTGGCCTATGAAACTCCACCCCTCCACCTTCTGCTGGCGGGGATTGGTGGACTTCCCGCGGCGGTGCCTAGTGATTGGTCCCCATGGATGACGGTAACCAGCGAGATCCCGCCCCCAGAAGGAGCTAGGGTCTGGGGGCACTGCTCAGCGGTGCTGGGGCTGGCGCGGCTTGAGCCGCCGCCGCACTGACAGCTTGGTCTGCGGACCATGGAGACTGGTGCCGGCCCACATCCGTTGCGCCTGTTCGTCTGCCTGATGCCGCTCTGTCTGGCGTTGCTTTTGGGACCAGGGAGGCCCGGGATCGCCGAGGAAGGTGAGGAAACTGGTGGCTGTTCTTGGAGCTTGGAATGCCAAAAGATAGGAGGCTGGAGAACTGGGGGTCTGAGGGAAGGAATCGTATAGAGAGACTGGAGTCTGTATTGGGGTTTGAGGCAAGCGGGCAGCGGGAAGCAAAGAACTAAAGAGGCAGAGAAAAAGGTAGCTAAGCAAAGGTGGCTAAGGAGATCGGGCTGGAGACCTGGAAGGCTGGGAGGAAAGAGACCAGGAATCGTGAGAGCCAGAGGCGGCGGTTCAGGTGCCGGTGAGACGGACAGGCTGAGCGATTGGAGGTGGGAGGTGTGGGGGCAGGGAGATGAAGAGAGCAGAGGAGACAGGGAGGTGTGGAGGTGAGATCGAAGTACGGGACGACGGGATGGAGCCCGAACCGCGAGGCAGGAGGTGGAGCGCTGGTAGGGGAGGGATGGCTGGGTCCGGGAGTAGCCCGACGTGCTGGCGAGGGAGCTGTCCGCAGTGCTGAATTTGGAGCGCAGACTACCCGAAGCGGTCCGCGCTGTTGGGCTTGGAGCTGCCTGCGGTACCAGGGCTCGCGCCTTGCCTCTGGATTTGGGGGAGCCGTACGCTCAGCTGAATCCAGAGGCGTCATATCCAGGTGTAGAATCCTGAGGAGCTGGAATCTAAAGCGCTGACCGGGGGGTTGGGGCGCTGGATCTCTGACGCCAATATGCAATTCCGATGTGCTGTCAGTTATAACAAAATCAGGAAGCTGTCGGTGGTCCTGCTTACTGTCACTGATGCCTCTGGAGCCAACCCTCTTAGAGACCCTCACCTTGGAGCCCCACCCCCTTGCTTAAGCTCTAGATTTGTAATCTTCCAAGACTTCAAGATGGCCTGGGCTCCTGTCTCTGAGCTGCTGCTGTGCTATCCAGACCAATGCTTCTTTGGGACCGATACTGAGAGCAGGAGAGAAGAAATTTTCATTTCTCCTGCTGCTGGCAGAGTCCACTCATTTTTCCCAGAGCCCCTAAGAGTCAAACTAAAAAGGTTCTAGTCTCTTCCATCCCTGGTGACTTCAGACCTCAGATGAGCCCCTGAGTATGAATGAATTCGGGATGTATGCAGAAATCCTCTAATATGCTCACTTTCTGTCTCTTCTTGACATGCAGTTATAATTTAGGGAGCCTAGAAGGTGGAAAGGGGGGCTCACTGACACCACCACCCCTTTCTTAGAGCCAATCTTAAGAGTACTTCCATGAACTCTGGCAGGCTGAATAATGACTCCCCAAATACGTCCACATCCTAATTCATCCCCAGAACCAATCAATCTTATTCTAAATGCAAAAGACTTTGCAGATGTGGTTAGGGGTCCTGAGATGGGGAGATTATCCTGGATTATTTGGATGGCCCCAATGAAATCACAAGGGTCCTTACAAGAGGGAAGCAGAAGGAGTCAGTGAGAGAAGGCAACTTGGTCACAGAAGGACTGGAGTGAAGCACTTTGAAGATGGAGGAGGATGCCACAAGCCAAGGAATCCAGGTGGCCACTAGAAGCTGAAAAACTCAAGGAAATGGATTCTCCCCTCTGAACCTACAGATGGAACCAGTCCTGCTGACAGCCCAACTTTAGACCAATGAAATTGATTTTCAACTTCTGACCTCCAGAACTATAAGAGAATAAATAAGTAATTGATACTTGAAGCCACAGAGTTTGTGATGATTTGTTACAGCAACCACAGGAAACCGCTACAGGCTCCTTGCCTAATTGCTGTGGCTACCTCTTTCTGGACTCAAGCTACTCACACCCCACGCCTTCATGGGAAGGTACGGGGTGGGAAAAATTTGTCTCTGCTCCCTCAGCAAGTTTACAACGAACTCACAAAAGGGTCCCTCCCACCTTCCTGACCTTCTGACTTTCTGACATCTCTGTTCTTCCTCTCCCTAGTCATCCTCCTGGATTCCAAAGCCTCCCAGGCTGAGTTGGGCTGGACTGCACTGCCAAGTAATGGGGTAAGTGTAACCTTTCTCTCCCTCTCCCAGGAATCTTCTGGTGGTCTGAGACTCAATTCCTTTAGCTCTTTGTGGTTACAGCAGATCAAAATGCTCCTCAGAGCACGTGATCTCCAGCGGCACTGGCTTCAAGCCAGAGTGGCCTATTAGAAAACGTTGAGTCTTCAGTCAGTCCAAGAAGAAAAGAAAAAAAGAGAAAGATAATGAGGGGAAAACCGACTGTGTCTAGCAACAGAAATGTGTCATCTAGATGAGCCAATGCTGGACAGTGTCTTGCGCATAGCAGGTCCTCCAAGCAGTGTTGCTGATTGATGGATTGATAGAAGGAGCAAGATTTAAAATCCTGAAAGTGGCTTAGAAACTTGGTGGGGGTGGGCAGATGTGGCTGTATGGCTGCAGCCTGGTCCCCGTGTGGGCACCTGGTGGAGAGCCGGGAGACTTCAGACACCATTCCCAGCTCTGCTGCTAATTCGATGTTCATATCCAGTCAAATCACTCTTTCTGGAGCCTCAGTTTCCCGACCTATAAAATTAAGGGTTGGACTCTTTGTCTCCAACGTTTCTCCCAGCTCTGCATCTTATAATTTCAGGGGGATGGGGTGTGTGTAGAATGCGAGATGATGGGGAAGGGGTTTTTCAGCTTTAGACACCACCAGGGCTTCACCTCCTGGGGGCGCCTTGGCTCTGAGCTTCCCACATCTTTGTTCTCCTCCCCAGTGGGAGGAGATCAGCGGCGTGGACGAGCATGACCGTCCGATCCGCACATACCAGGTGTGCAACGTGCTGGAGCCCAACCAGGACAACTGGTTGCAAACTGGCTGGATCAGCCGTGGCCGCGGGCAGCGCATCTTCGTGGAGCTGCAGTTCACACTGCGCGACTGCAGCAGCATCCCGGGCGCCGCGGGCACCTGCAAGGAGACTTTCAACGTCTACTACCTGGAAACAGAGGCTGACCTGGGCCGCGGGCGTCCCCGCCCAGGTGGCAGCCGGCCCCGCAAGATCGATACAATCGCTGCAGATGAGAGCTTCACGCAGGGCGACCTGGGAGAGCGCAAGATGAAGCTGAACACAGAGGTGCGCGAGATCGGTCCGCTCAGCCGGCGGGGTTTCCACCTGGCCTTTCAGGACGTGGGCGCATGCGTTGCGCTGGTCTCTGTGCGCGTCTACTACAAGCAGTGCCGCGCGACGGTGCGGGGCCTGGCGGCGTTCCCAGCCACCGCAGCTGAGAGTGCCTTCTCCACGCTGGTGGAGGTGACGGGAACGTGCGTGGCGCACTCAGAAGGGGAGCCCGGCAGCCCCCCGCGCATGCACTGTGGCGCTGATGGTGAATGGCTGGTGCCCGTGGGCCGCTGCAGCTGCAGTGCGGGATTCCAGGAACGTGGTGACATCTGTGAAGGTATTCAGCGGACGAGGGGGCGTGGCGTGGGGGCGTAGCGCGCAGGTGGCAATTGGGAGAGAGTATGCCGTAGATCAAAGAGGCAGGAGGAGGAGTGGAGCAGCTGTGGGCTGTGGAGCCCAGAGCCCTGACCTTCTGTGGAGCTTTCCAGTGGGTCCAGCCAGGACCACTGAACGAAGTTACGAGGAGGTGAATTTGACTTCATATAAGGGGGCATTAGGGGCTTATATTTCAGGCACTATGATAAGCACCTCGCAAAGGATGTCTCATTTATTCTTGGCAATAAAGTAAGTCACCAGTATCCCTATTTCACAGATGAGGAAACGGAGGCTCAGAGAGATTAGCACCTCGCTTGCAAAGTTAGTAAATGGGGAACAAGGGTTCGAACCAGATTCGCCCAACTGCCAAGTTCTTTCTATTACGCCATGCTGCCTCCCGTATGCATAAAGAAAAATGATACAGCAGCCCAACTCTACTAGCTATGGACTAGGGGGATTGGTTACATTATAGTGAGCTCCCTGTCACTGATAATATGCAAGTCAGAATCTGGCAGGGGGATTCTTGAGCTGGAGAGAAAGACTGAGAGGTTGTGCTAGATGACTAGTAAGATCCCACCCAACTCTTCGAACTGTGAGTCAAAGTGCCCCCTGAGGGAGACCCTTCATGTGGGGGCTCTGTTGGGTTCTCAGGTCTGTGTGGGCACCGGGCCGGACCTCTCCTTTTCTCCCCTATCTGTGGCTCTGAGGACTGAGGGTAAAGATGGGGTATGGATGTGTGCCCTTGGTGTAGAAAGATCAAGAGAGGCTTCTGCTAAGCCACGTCCTTTTCTGGGTGCCAGGACAACAGAAATGAGTCAGAGATAGTCTCAACTCTTCAGAAGCTCTATAGATGGAAAACATAAAAATTGAAAAATCACAAGGTGATATGTGATCCAATGGAGGGATTAATATAGAGGTGGGAAGACAGAGGAGGAAATGACTCAACTTAATGTCACTCCTTTGTTCAACTGTCCATTCGATATGAGTTGAGAACTTGCCAAGTGCATTTAGGGAGGGTTTATTATATATATTTAGAGGAATGTCACCATCTCTTTCCTGGTGGGAACTTATGGATTAGTAAGGGACTTGGAGGCACGAACCTTCCTGAACTCTCCAAGTAGGGTTAGGAAACATTTCTGTTCTCCAGCACCCATTGCAACCTCTACTTCTTGCTTAAAAAAAATTAAGTACAGTTGACTGCAATCTCTATTTCTGCACTTACCCCATGCTATGTAGTGATCTACTTGTGTGTGTTTCCACCACTGGACTAGTGACTGACTTCAGGCAATGGTTGTATCACATTTTAGCAGCGCCAGTATCCATAACAGGATGTGGTAAGTGCCCAATGGAAATGTACTGAGTGAAGGAGTGGTTACCATAGGGTGTGATACATATCAACAGAGAATTGAGGAAGCCTGGAGAAGGGAGAACCCCAATCTAAGCGTGGAGAGAGACAGTGAGAAGGCCTTTCTTCCAGGCAAATAAAAACATTCTGACTTAAGAGACTGTCTGCAGAAGCATGGAGGCAGGAGGGAATGTAGCATGACTGGGGCTGGGGGCTGGGGGCAGAGGGCATTTGGGGGTGTGAGGGCTGATGGGGCTGGAGAGGGGCAGGAACAAATCATGAAGGGCCTTGAACTTTAGGATAAAGTGCTGAGACTATATGCTGTTGACCAATGGGGAGGCTTTGAAGCAGGGGTCTGACATGTTCAGATTTGTATTTTCAAAAGATCACTCAAGCCGTAATTACAAAGAAAGAATTGAGGAAGGAAGGATTAAGGGGTAGAAAATAAGAAAGATGGGACAACAGTCCAGGAGAAAGAATGCATGGTCTGAAGTGAGACAGTAGCAGAGGTCATTGAGAGATGAGGATGGATGTGACAGCCTCCACAGCACTTGGTGACCATGTGACACAGGAGAAAAGAAGAGTCCTTTTTGATTCATTTACTTCTAGGGGATTGGATGGACAGAGGATCATTTGCTGGGGTAGAGATCACAGGACATCGATGGACACCGAATCTGTGGTGTCTGGGGTGCATTAAGTGGAGGTAGCTAGAAAGTGAGTCTGGAGCTCAGCAACAGAGAGAGAGAGAGAGAGAGAGAGAGAGAGAGAGAGAGAGAGAGAGAGATACTACTTAAAGCTGTGGGTACGGTTGGGACAGACCAAGGCGAGGTAAGAAGCAAGAGGGCCAATGATGAAGTCTCATAGAACAGCGGTATTTAAGGGTTTAAGGGGGAGTAGGAGAATCAAAGCCCATAAAAAAGGACCTTGAGGGAGACTCAGAGGCTGGGGAAGATCTAGGAGAGTGTTATTTCTGGCAGCCAAGGGAGGTGGAGGGGTCCAGGAGGGAAGGGCTTATAGTGTTGGTGAGCAGTCAGGTAAGGTGAGGTTTGGACAATGTCCACCCGGTGGCCCTGGCCAAAGCAGTTTCTGTTGAGTAACGGAGAGAGACACCAGGCTGCCAGGAGGCTGGGGGATGAAGGAAGTTGGGGAGCTAGAGTAGGGAACACACACAAAGTCTCTGGGAGGCTGGATTGGAAAGGGGAGGAGAGGGAGGTGGTATCTTGAGGAAGACATTGGGTTGAGAGGAGATTTTGACTGTAGATGGGAGCCTTGTTTATTTATATGCTGAGGGAAGGAGCCAGTGGGGCACCAAACAGGGGGTGGTGGGAGTGGTCTGCCCCAGGGGGGATGTATTTTATTACTGACATGGCTTAGAATTGCTGACACTTGTTGCTAACCAAGATCGGGCCATGTTTTCGTCAGTTTCATTGTTTTTTAATACTCCGTACATCGTGCCCTTCCTGCCTGCACCCCAAATGGACCACTTTTACCGCTCCATTCCTCTGTTCTGTCACCGGGAGGAAGCAGTAGAGAAGGAGCAATGTAAGAAGTAGGAACCATATGAGTGATGGAAGATAGTCTGGGAGGAGGAGAAGGGGGCAGGACCCAGAGTGAAGGAGGAGGGGCTGGAGGCCTCCAACAGGAGGTGGCTCATCCTTTCCTCTAGGTCTAGAAGGAACGGGGAGAAGAAAGATGGGTGTGGAGGGAGGTTCGCCGGTTTGATGGCCGGACATTGAGGGACTTACCAACTGACAGCCTCTCTTCTCCTTGTGACGTGGGAGGAAGGCATCTGCACCAGTGGACAGTAGGATCCTGGTCTGTTTCATTCACTCTGTCTCTAGATCCTAGCTCCAGAGCACCTGACTCACAGTAGATGCTAAAAAAAAATCATCCAATGAATGGATCAGGGTCTGGAAGAGGGGGTTTGGATACACATTCTGGGCAATCTCACACACACACACACACACACACACACACACACACACACACTCAGGAACCCAGTCCCCCTTCTGACTTAAGCTGAGACCAGACCAAAAGCCACTTGTAATGGTATCAGCTCTGCCTTGGGGAATGGGGAGCTGGGGAGGGTGCCAGGGAGAGGTTCATAAGCGAGGTGTTTTTTTTTTTTCCTGTTTCTTCTCTTTCTTATTTATTTATTTTTTCATTTATTTTTATTTTTTAAGGGAGTTATTATTTTGAACTGGGGTCTGGAGAAACATAGGAGTTTGCCAAGGGAAAAGGGCTGTGAGACATTACAGGACAAGAGCCAGAGGTGTGAAACGAAGAGTTCAGTGTGGCAAGGGTAGGGTGGTTGGCACTGGGGAGGTGCTGGCGGGTTTTAAGAAGGGAAGTGAAATGCTCAGGTTTGTGTTCAGAAAGTGAAGGCCTTCCAGTGCCTTCTACAGCTGAGTACAGAGCCTTCTCTAAAGGTAGACCGATGTGGAGGGGATAGAACCAAGATGTTCTCTCTCCCTTTTGTTTCTCTCTTTTATTTACCCTCTCCTGGTCACTAGGGTTTTGGGGGGTGGGGGAGATCAGGGTGTACAACCTGAGTCTTCCAATCTCTGTGGGAGTGCCCTGGAGCAGGGGGACCCAAGCAAATATTCTCTAAGGCTCCCCAGGGCACACAGAGACCCTGTGGTGGGGTGGCAGGAGAGGGGGGTTACAGACAGGGAGGCTTATATGGACTCAATATAAGGAAGCCCTTTCTCAGCAGAGGCATCCTCAGAAGAAGGTGGGCTCCCCATTTCTGAGCAGAGACTGTGGCTACTTCTAGGAAAGGTGCCAGAGGACCGCGCCAGCGGGAGTTAAACTAGGTGATCTCTGACATTTGCCTCTGACCTTGATGAAGACAGGGAGGGGCCTGCAGTCAAGAGGCTCTCATGAGTCTGAGCCTCCACACAAACCTCCTCTAAACAGAGTCTGTCAAAGAGATAACCACCTCGGTCTCCGTTGGGACACACATCTCTGGGACAGTGGATGTCCCAAACATGCAGAGAAAGGGAGCCTCTGGTACTTTTCCCTACTGCTGGGAGAACCTGCCGACAGATCTCCACTCTGACTTCACAACAGAGGTGGGCAGGCCAAGGTTATCATCCCCACTTGACTGATGGTTTCTTGAGGCCAGAGAGGCATAGAAAGGGGCAGAGCTAACACTGGAACCCAGGCCATCCGAGTCCCAGCGGGGGTTGCCGTTGGTCACCAGCCCACCATGTTAGTGAGCGCCATGCTCTGCTCTGAAGACAGATTATTTCCAAAGCTTCTGAAGCTTCACAGGCCCTGCCCAAAGCTGTGTTGCCCAGGACTCAGCAAGGTGGAACCTCCAAAGCCTAAGCCTTCCAGATAACGAGAAACCCGCAGCTTACTCCCCTCTTCTCCCAGACAGGCTGAAAATCCTTCCTGAGGGCTAGTCTGCATCCCCTCTGTTGTACTGTGTGTGTCTTCTTGGGGTTGGAGAGCAGCCAGCCTTCCAGAACCAGCTAAACTAGCAAGAAGGCCTGGTGGGTGCAGGGAGGGAGGTGAGAACCACCCAGAAGCTGAGAGGAGGGCCAGGAGCCACTGCCTCCCTGCCACCTGGCCCAGCTGGTGAGACATTTTTTCGAGTGGGCGTTCAGCCATTTCCACTTCAGGCCTGTGACAGAGGAACAGTAATTACTACCACTGTTGTGTACGTGTTGTCTGTGCCGGGCTAAGCGGCTTATGCTTCACCTCAGTTAATCCTCCAACAACCTTTTTGAGGTGGGTATTCTACCCGAGGCTCAGAGAGGTCAACCAATTTGCCCAAGGCCAACAGCAAGTAAGTGGTAAACAACCCAGGCGCAAAAGGCCAACAGCAAGTAAGTGGTAAACAACCCAGGCGCAAACCCAGGTTGTTCGGATATAAAGAGCCTGTGCTCTTAACAACCTGCATTCTGGGTGAGCCCGGAGAAGTGACAGAAGCAAAGTAACTGGGGAGGGTGTCCAGACCAAAAGTAGAGAAACTTCACCTTCCTTCAGTCTACTCTCACCCTCCGCCCCCAGCCCCCACACCTGGCTGGCTCCACTTTCAAACTGGAACCAAGTGCATCAGTTGAGGATTTGTGATGCCACGAACCCCCCATGGTAGTGGTGGGAGGATGGGCTCTGACGACAACAGTGAGTGTGTGTGTCACTGTAAGTGTGTGGGTGTCTGTCCTTGGGTAGCTGTGAAATACCCCTTGGAGGCACCGCTCTTCTGGGCTCACATCAAGACTGGAGAGTTTGGCTTATTTTCTTCCAGTGGGCATTAATTAGGGCAGCATGGTGCGGGCTCTGAAAGCTGTCTGCTGGGGCTGGAATCCCACCATTTACTAGCTGTGGGTCATTGGGCGAGTTACTGAACGTCTCTGAGCCTTAGTTCCCTCATTTAAGAAGATGACGATAAAGGACGCACCTCACAGACTGTTGGGAGGATTAAACGAATTACTAAAGGTAAAACGCTAGTGTTCTGCACACATTAAGCGCTCGCTAAGGGTGAGGTAGCCCTGGGTTACGTCGGGAGCTGCCATCCCACGCGGCTGTTATTGGACTAGCTGAGACTCCCTTCCGGGCACAGTTCCCGGACTTAAAGTCACCCTAATGGGGCAGGCAGGAAGGTGGGGGGGAGAGACACGCTGTGGAGGAGACCCTTCCTCACGTGGCTCCGCCCCGCAGCCTGTCCCCCAGGGTTTTACAAGTTGTCCTCGCGTCGGCCGCTCTGCTCCCCGTGCCCAGAGCACAGCCGGGCCCTGGAAAACGCCTCCACGTTCTGCGTGTGCCAGGACAGCTACGCGCGCTCGCCCACCGACCCGCCGTCGGCCTCCTGCACCCGTGAGTGCCCCTCCGGAAGGCGTTCGCAGAGGGGGAGGAGGGAGTCAATAAAGGCGTGGGGGAGGGGTTGCTGAGGGCAGGGGGCTCCGCACTGGTGAGCGTGGGAAGGGCGTGGGGGCCACGACCCGGATGGCGGGGTGGAGGGAGGGGAGCCGGGGGTGGGGATGGGGCCCGGGCCTTGGGTGGGAAAAACCAGGGCAAGAGTCCAGAGGACGGAGGGATGAGGCCGGCTTCTCGTGGAGTGGACCCCCCCCCCCCACGCCCTCACCTCACCCTGCGCCCCGGCCAGAGGGGGGCTCCCGCCCCTCACACTCAGCTCTGCGCCCCGCAACCCCATCCTCCTCCGCTCACTAACCTCCTCCCACCTCCCTGGCCCTCCCTCCACTCACTGGCCTCCACGCCCCCTTCCGTCTCTCCCCCATCAATGGCCTCACTTACCCCCCAGTCCCTCCCCCCCCACGCCCCTCCTGCCCCCCCCCACTAACCTCCCCCCCCTCCCCGCCCCGGCTCGCCCCGCCCCCCAGGGCCGCCGTCGGCGCCGCGGGACCTGCAGTACAGCCTGAGCCGCTCGCCGCTGGCGCTGAGGCTGCGCTGGCTGCCGCCCGCCGACTCGGGCGGCCGCTCGGACGTCACGTACTCGCTGCTGTGCCTGCGCTGCGGCCGCGAGGGCCCGGCGGGCGCGTGCGAGCCGTGCGGGCCGCGCGTGGCCTTCGTGCCGCGCCAGGCCGGGCTGCGGGAGCGCGCCGCCACGCTGCTCCACCTGCGGCCCGGGGCGCGCTACACCGTGCGCGTGGCGGCGCTCAACGGCGTGTCGGGCCCGGCTGCCGCCGCGGGAGCCACCTACGCGCAGGTCACCGTGTCCACGGGGCCCGGGGGTAAGGCCGCCCGCGCCCCTCTCCGCTTAGAGCGGGCTCCCCGCGTCTCCCCCGGAGGCGTGGCCCCCACCGACGTCCCTGACGGCGGGGACCCCCAGCAGACGGCCAGCCCTGCCCGAGGGCCCCGGGGGAGGGACTGAGGACGCGGGTGACGCGGTGCCGCCGGGCCAGAGCGGTTGCGGGCGTTTCCGGGAGTCCGCGGGAGGCAGTGGGCGCCCCTGCTCCCGACCTCGCAGAGAGCCTGGCACCGCACCCAGCTCGCGGCTGCCCTGCCTCTCATCTCCCGCGGGAAAGAGCGGAGAGCCCCGCCACCTTTTGCTGTCCCTTTTTAAAAATTTCAGCAGGAAGGGCAGAGTCGTCTCTCCTCCTTTACTGTCTCAGAAAGAGGGGTTCTGTCGTGTTGTTCCCCCCCCCCCCCAGCCCCCAGCCTCCATCCCTGCAGCATCGTCACCCTCTTTCCTGGTCCCGGAGAAGAGCAAGGAAGCACTTAGGGTCAGACCGTAGGGACGATAGAAGTCACTAGTCAACACGGAGCGGTCACATTTCTGAGTCTGGGCTAGAGAGGAGTAAATGATGACCTACACTCCTTTTAGGCTACATCATCCCCACTCTCGAAAATTACTTTTACTCGTCTTTCACCCAGCTGGGGTGCACCTTCGCGTAATCCTTCAAGTACCCTTTGCAAGAAAGTGAGTGTGGTTTCTGAGCCTTTTCATACCTGAGATGTGATTGCTTTGTGACTCGACTTCCCCGTCTTCTGGCAGTTGTATTGCAGAGAAGTCTGAGGCCAGGGTGATTTTTATATTGAACTCTTTTCATTGAGTTTGGCTGGTACATAGTAAAACTTGTGATCTGCACACATTTTTTTTTTGGTATTCCTGGAGAAAACCTTTTTTCAGTTATTGCTTTGACTAGAATTTCTGATAGCTTCCAATATCTCTCTTAAGAATCTCTCTAAGCCTTAGGTTGTACATCCATTTTCTGATTCTCAAATCTTGTCACTCGCTTTATCATTTTTAGCTCTTAATCCATTTTCTCTGCCTTTTGGGAGAGATTTCCAATTTGTCTGGTTTTTTGGAATAACAGTTTTGCTCTGTTTTTTACTATCTCGATTATGACTTAACATTTGCTATTGCATTTACATGTAAAAAATCAATATTGAGAAAGAAAAAAGCACCCATAATCCTATTACCCAGAGATATACAACTATTAATATCTTGGAGTGTATTCTTCCACATTTTTTTCTTATCTCTCTATCCATATCTAGAACTATCTACTATAAAATCCCTTTTGTATAATATATGTGATATGAGATTTTTATCTGGTATTTCATATTAACATCCTATTTTGATATAGATGGATTTAAAAATCGTGTTGAGATACTGTTTCCTTTTATTAATAAAAATACTAAGCTTCCGCTGATTGAATGCTGCTCTGTGTTTGGTGCTGGATCTTGCAATATGATTTTCTACATTCATTCGTTTAAATGGAATGGTAATCATCTTTCAGTTTTTAAAATATTTAAGTAATCTCTACACCCAATGTGGGGCTCAAACTCACAACCCCAAGGTCAAGAGTCACTGGCTCTTCCGACTGAACCAGCCAGGGGCCCCTAATCATCTTTCAAATGAGGAAGCTGGGGCCTAAGAGGACAAGTGAATTGTCCAAAGTCACCCAGCTAGTAAGTAGACACCCATCTTTGAACTCAGGTCTGTCAACCACCAGAGCTCCCCATGCTTTTAGCTCCTTGGCCATAGAATGTTTTCACTTAAAAAAAAATTTTTTTTAATGTTTATCTATTTTTGAGAGAGAGGCCAAAACCGAGTGTGAGTGGGGGAGGGGCAGGGAGAGAGGGAGACACAGAATCTGAAGCAGGCACCAGGTTCCGAGCTGTCAGCGCAGAGCCTGATGTGGGGTCTGAACTCAGGAACCACAAAATCATGACCTGAGCCGAAGTTGGACGCTTAACCCACTGAGCCACTTAGGTGCCCAGAATGCTTTCATTTTGTATTGAACTTAAAAAAAAAATCAGGAATGTTAATTTTATAAAATGCTTCTTCAGCATCTTTCAAGATGACCAAATGTTTTTTCTCCTTTGAGCTGTTGGCATGATGAATTCTATTCATGGATTTTTCAGTGTGAGCTCTTTTTGCACTCCTAGATTATACCCTACTGTATGTGGGTGTATTATTCTTCTAATATTTTGCTGAATTAATTTGCTTATATTTTAATATTTTTCCATGTACATTTATAAGAGAGATTAGTGCTTTTTTTTATTGTGTTCTTTGTCAAGTTTTAGCATTTGTCAAGTTTTGCCAGCTTTGGAAAAGGCATCAGAAAAAACTCTTCTTTTTCTCTGCTCTGGAACAATTTAAATAGCATAATTCTCATTCTTTGAAGGCATGCAAAACTGCTTTTGGGGGCCTGCACTTTCTTTGGGGGAAATTTTAGTGATATTCCCAATCTTTTCCATACTTCTTGAATGAGTTTTGTTAATTTGTGTTTTCGTAGCAAATATTTTGATATTTTTCTAATTCAGTAGCCTAGAGACATACGTTTTAAAACTTTCCTCAGTATCTGTGTAACTGTGCTTTTTCTTTCTTCATGTTATGTGCTTGTGGTTTCTTTTTAATTAATTATCCTTGCTGGAAGTTTATTTTACTGGTTATGACAATCAGTTCTTGAATTAATCAATTCCAGTGTTCTGTACTTTTGTCATTTATTTTATGATTTTATCTTTATTAATACCATCCTCTTGCTTTCCTGAAGCCTTTTTTTTAGATGAGTTCAGTGCTTAGTTTTATTTTAATATTGTAAGCCTATGAATTTTCCTCTGAGTATAACTTTGGTCACATCCAGTATGTTTTTATACATCATACATCTCATTAGTAGTGTCACTTTTTTTGGAGATACTTACATGCCCTAAAATTTCACATACCTTTTGAAGTATACAATTCAGTGCTTTTTCATATATTCACATGGTTGTGCAGCCCACATTTTCATCACCCCCAAAAGAAGCCCATTAATAGTTACTCTCTCCATTCCTCCTACCCTCTCTAGCACCCTCTAACCACTAATCTATTTTCTGTCTCTATAGATTTGATTATTCTGGGCATTTCAGATACATGGAATTATACAACACGTGAATTTTTGTGTCTGCCTTTTTTGTCTGTTTAGCGTAATGTTTTCAAGGTTTGTCCATGTATCAGTATATTATTCCTTTATATGGCTGAGTAATATTCCATTGTATACCACAATTTTGTTTATCCATGCATCAGTTTATGGACTTGGGGCTGTGTCTGCTTTTTGGCTATCATGACTAATGCTGCTATGCATATCCATGTACATGTTTTTGTAGAAACATGTTTTCACTTTTTTTGAGTGTATGTGTAGGAGTGAAATCGCTAGGTCATATGATGTTATAGACTGAATTGCGTCTTCCCCAAATTCATAATGCTGAAGCCCTAACTCCCAATGTGACTGTGTTTGGAGATAGGGCCTTTAAAGAAGTAAGTAAGTTTAATGAGATGTTAAGGACGGGGCCCTGGTCCCATAGGACTGGTGTTCTTACAGAAGAGGAAGACACCAGAGCTGCTCTGTGCACACAAAAGAAAGGCCAGGAGAGGGCACAGCAAGAAACGGTGTCTGTAGGTCAGGAGGAGAAACCCTACCAGAGTACTATGGACACAAACCTGTAAGCATCTTGGGGCGCCTGGGTGGCTCAGTCAGTTAAGCGTCCAACTTCGGCTCAAGTTATGATCTCACAGTTTGTGGGTTTGAGCCCAGCATCGGGCTCTGTGCTGACAGCTCAGAGCCTGAAGCCTGTTTCAGATTATGTGTCTCCCTCTCTCTGCCCCTTCCCTGCTCACACTCTGTCTCTCTCTCTCTCAAAAGTAAATAAACATTAAAATTTTTTTAAAAAATTGTTAAAATCTGTAAGCATCTTGATCTGGGATTTCCAGCCTCTAGAACTGAGACGTACGGTTGGCTTTTTATCTTCTTCTGGAACTAATTAACTTTTTGTGGATCTGCCAAACTGTTTTCCAAAGCAGCAGCGCCATTTTACCTTCCCGCCAGCGGTGTGCAAGGGTTCCAGTCTCTCCACATCCTCACCAACACTTGTTACTGGTTTTGTTGATTACAACCACCCTAGTGGATGTGAAGCAGTATCTCCCTGTGGTTTGGATTTGCATTTCTTTAATGACTAGAGATGCTGAACATCTCTTCATATGCTGGGTTTTCTTTTTCCCATTGAGTTATGAGCTACTTAAAAAAATTATATATATATATATATATATATATATATATATATTCTGGGTATTAGACCTTTGTATTCGTTTTCTAGGACTTTTGTAACAAAGTACTGAAAATTAGATGACTTAAAACAAATTTCTTGTCTCACACTTCTGGAAGGTACAAGTCAGAAATCAACGGGTCAGCAGGGCTATGCTCTCTCTGCTCCAGAAGAGGATCCTTCCTTGCTTCTAGCCTCCTGTTTGCTGGCAGTCCTTGGTCTTCCTTGGCTTGTAGATGCCTGTTCCAGGCACATGGCTCTTCTCCCGGTGTGTCTTCATATTGTCTCCCCTCTGTGAGTGTCTGTCTCTGTGTCCAAATTTCCATAAGGACATTGTTCATATTGGATTAGGGCCAACTTGAATGACCCCATTTTAACTTGAATCTCACTGCGAAGACCCTATTTCCAAAAGAAGTCACATTGTAGAGGTACTGGGGGCTAGGACCTCAACATATCTTTGTGGGGGGGGGGGACACAGTGCAACACATAACAACCCCCATCAAATATATGATTTACAAATATTTTCTCCTACTCTGTGGGTTGTCGGTCACTTTTCGAAAAAAAAAATCAAGGTATAATTGATACATAACCTAATGTCTGTTTCTGGTACAACGTAATGAGTCGTATATGTATGTATGGTGAAACGAGCACCACAGTAAGTCTGGTAAACTTCCATCACCACACGTGGTTACACATTTTTTTCTTGTGATGAGACATTTTGAGGCCTACTCTCGTAGCATATTTCAAATATACAGCATAGTATCAGTAACGATAGTCACCATGCTGTACATTACACTCCCAGGACTTCCTTATTTTATCACTGGAAGTTTGTGTCTTTTGACCCCCTTCCCCTGTTTTGCCCAGCTCCCCGTCATGCCTCCGGCAGACACCTTTCGCTTTGAGCCGTGCCTTTTGAAGCTCCAGGTTTTAAATTTTGATGAAGTCTTTGGTTGCCTGTGCCTGTGGTTTCATATCTAAGAGACCACTGCCTGGTTCAAGGTCATGGAGATTCAGACCTGTGTTTTCTTCTAGTATTGTAGTTTTGCCTAGATTTATTTTAGAGAACGTGTTTTCATTTCTGGACGATTTGCTTTTCTTCTGTTTCTGATTTTACTGCTCCATGCTTAGAGAAAGAGGTTTGCACAGCTTTTCGTTTTTTAAGTAGTTCTTGAGTTTTCTTTGTTGTCGAAGATATGGTAAACATTTTAACTATTTCCTGGCTACCCTACAGCATTGTGTATTATTTTTGTTCCGTAGTTTTTCTCTCGCTTTTTCCATATATAAATGAAACACATTATTCAATTCTATTTCTTCTTATTGTCTGCTTGGTGTTTCCATTCTGCTTGTGATTTTGTTAAAATTCCTTGTATTTGCAGTGCATTTTCTTTTCTTTTTTTTTTTAACGTTTATTTATTTTTTGAGACAGAGAGAGACAGAGCATGAACGGGGGAGGGTCAGAGAGAGAGGGAGACACAGAATCCGAAACAGGCCCCAGGCTCTGAGCTGTCAGCACAGAGCCCGACGCGGGGCTCGAACTCACGGACCGTGAGATCCTGACCTGAGCCGAAGTCGGCCGCTTAACCGACCAAGCCACCCAGGCGCCCCTTTTTTAAATGTTTATTTATTTTTGAGAGAGACAGACTGTGAGCAGGGTAGGGGCAGAGAGAGAGGGAGACACAGAATTGGAAGCAGGCTCCAGGCTCTGCGCTGTCAGTAAAGAGACCCACGGGGGGGCTCAAACCCGTGAACGGTGAGATCATGACCTGAGCCGAAGTCAGATGCTTAACCCACTGAGCCACCCAGGTGCCCCTGCAGTGCATTTTCTTTTAAATATTTCAGTTTTCCTAATGCACACGTAGTTTCCCCACAGGCCTCCTCGCTTACCTCCTCCGCTTTTACCTCGCCTCATCTTTTTTCTTTTTCTTCTCTGCCTGTTGTTCCTTCATGGTCTTCTGCTCCCATTTTGTGGAGGCTGTGTTTTCTTTCATCTTCTCGAGGATGCCAGACAGTCGCCTCTCTTGTTTCTCTGTCACACTAAATCCCTCTTAAGAAGCTGCGCCTCCTGAATCTTCAGAAATAATATTACCATTCATTTATTCTGAAATGTTTTTCTCATATGCCTGATGTTTTTGGCATTTTCTCTTTCCTTGTTCTTGAACAAGGAGATGGCTAGTGTTTGCCAAAAACCCCCATGTGTGAATTGCCCTCTGGGTTGGTTTGTAAGGCTTTTCAGCTGCAAGTAACAGTAAATCTCAATCCAGCTGATGTTTCGCTGAAAATGATTTCTCAGCGTACCTAGGAGTGGACTCAGAGCATGGTTATTTCAGCAGCTCATCGGGGTCCTCAAGGACCCAGGTTCTTTGTGTCTTTCTACCGTGCCATGCCATCCTTGTCACATAGGCTGGCTCCCTCATGGTGGCAGGTTGGATGCAGTAGCTCCAGATATCACATCCTTACCATCCAGAGCAGAAGAAAGGGACTGTTTCTTTCGTGTAGGTATCATTTTAAGAACAAGAAACCTTTTCCAGAGTCCATCCTCCCCTTAGCTGCTTTCTCCTTACATCAGCCAGAACTGGATGGTAAGCCCGACCGCAGTCATTGGCACAGGAAATGAGTCCACACAGCTGTCTTAGAACAATCAGAATTAACCTGAGTCACACAGGGGGAGACAGTAGACCCTGAATCAGAAGTTGGGCTCCACAGGCCAGGAAGGGGAGACATGGCTGTTGAATAGTTTTCCACTCATGTCTGCTGTGGTCTCGGTCCCCCATGGGCACTGGCTGGATTTCATCACAGATCCACCTACAGCAGGAGAGAGCATTGGGCTCGGTTTTCAGCTCCGGTCTCAGGATTTGTTAGGCTTTCATCTAATGTATCTCTGTGGGTCTGAAATGGAACCGTCTCCTACCTCTGTATGGCCGTCTAATGCTTTCAACAAATGTAGCTCCAAAACACGACATTCCTGGCCTCTTCCTGTCTCTGCTGTCCATCTGTATCTGCAAGGGTCTATGCCATCCTGGGACGTTTTCTCTCTCCTCTCCCCTTGAACCCACATCTCTTCTGACAGCTGTCATCTCCCAGTGGATTTAGGCCGAGAGGCACTCCTGGGGGATACGGAAGGACACTTTTCCTCCAAAGCAACTATGCAAGAGAGTGATGGCTGTGCATTGTCCTGTTGACAAAGACCTTGCCTTTTTGTAAGGGTCAGACAGTGGGAGGAGGGATTAAAAAATCTTTCAGGTTATTTTTAGGATGGGAGACCGTGTCACTCTGTGGGCAGCATAGCCTGGGGCTTCACGACAATTGCACTTTTCAGTCCAGTTCCACCGGCTTTCTCATAGGTGGAGTGGCATATCTCCCCCATTCTGGCATTCAGCTGTCTAGACTAGCTTACGTTGATGTTCTGAGTTTTCAACTCTTTCTGTACCTTTCTGTTTTCATCAGAATTGGGAAGAGACTGCAGGTGGGGGCTGCTAGGTGGTTACCATTTAAAACTGGAAGCCATGTTCATGCACTTTTCAAAGAGTGAGCTGCATGGGCCCTGTCCCATAGCCACCTGGTATCTACTTCCCCTCAATCCCCCAAAGTCACCAGGAGCCTCCACATTGTTAAAGCCAGAGGGCGCTTTGAATCCTAGTCTTACCCTGTCCTTTCTCAGCGTATGATACTGCCAACTGCTGGCTCTTCTAGTTAGTAAACTTGCATGGAGCGCTTGCTCCGTGTCAGATATTGTGCTAAGCTCTTCATATACATTACTTTATAAAATTCTTACAGCGAGCCTAGTGAGGTCAGAATTGTTTCCATTCTACGCATGAGGAAACTGAGTCTCTTGCTCATGGACTGGAAGCTAATAACCAGAAGACTCAGGAGGGAACCTTCTTAAATCTTCTCTTCCCTGGGCTTCTGTGATCTCATTTGCTCCTGGCTTTCCTGCTGTCTCTCTGGCTCCTCGTGTTCAAGCTCCTCTTCCTTAACCTGCCTCTTAAATTAAATGTATGTTTCCTAAAAGCTTTTCTTTCTCTCTTTCTGTGCCTCCTCCTGGGAAGCTTCATCCAGTCCCCTTCTGATGGCTCTTGGGTCTCCATCTCATTTCCAGATACCTTTTGTGAGTCCTGAAACCACCTATATAGCTGCCTTTGCAGCATCTTCTCTCGGAAGTGTGTGTGTGTCGTGAGAACACTTAAGATGTCTCTTAGCAATTTCCACGTATACAATACAATATTGTTATTTTTAAAGATTTTTTAAAAAATATTTTTATTTATTTTTGAGACAGAGAGAGACAGAGCATGAGCAGGGGAGGGACAGAGAGAGAGGGAGACACAGAATCTGAAGCAGGCCCCAGGCTCTGAGCTGTCAGCACAGAGCCCGACGCGGGGCTTGAACCACGAACTGTGAGATCATGACCTGAGCCGAAGTCGGATGCTTAACCGACTAAGCCACCCAGGCGCCCCTAAGATTTATTTTTTAATTTTTATTATTTAGTTATTTTAAGAGAGAGAGCGTGAGCGGAGAAGGGACAGAGAGAGAGGAAGAGAGAGAATCCCAAGCAGGCTCTGCACTGTCAGTACAGAGCCCGATGTGGGGCTCGAACCCACAAACTGTGAAATCATGACCTGAGCCGAGATCAGGAGTCAGAAGCTTAATGGACTGAGCCACCCAGGTGCCCCCACAATACAGTACTGTTGACTATAGTCACCATGCTGTACATTAGATCTCTAGAACTTATTCGTCTTCTCACTGAAAGTTTGTACCCTTTGACCAACATCTCCCATTTCCCCAGCTCCTAGCCCTTGGCAACCACCAATCTACTCTGTTTCTATGAATGTAGGTTTTTTAGATTCCACATATAAGTGAGATCATGCAGTATTTGTCTTTGTCTTTCTTCTTTCACGTAACATAATGCCCTCAAGGTTCACCCATGTTTTTGCTGATGGCACAATTTCTTTTTTTATGGGCTGAATAACATCCCTTTATATATATCATTTTCTTTTCTTTATTCATTCATCCATCAACAGACACTTAAGTTATTTCCATATCTTGGCTATTGTGAATAATGTTGCAATGAACATGAGAATGCAGATGTCTCTTCGAGATAGTGATTTAATTTTCTTGAGATGTATACTCAGCAGTGGGATTGTTGGATCATAGGGTAGTTCTATTCTTAATTTTTTGGAAAACCTCCGTGCTGTTTTCCATAATGGCTGCACCAATTTATATTCCCACCAACAATGCACAGGATTCCAGTTTCTCCACATCCGACACTTGCTATTTTCTGTTTTGTTTTGTTTTTGACAGTAGCCATCCTCACAGATCTGAGATGATATCTCATTGTGGTTTTGACTTGTGTTTTCCTGATCATTAGTGATTTTAGACATCTTTTCATGTGCTTATCGGTGATTGGTCTGTCTTCTTCGGAGAAATGTCTATCCAAATTCCCTCCCCATTTTAAATTGGGTTATTTGTAGGTTTGTTGTTGTCGAATTGCAGGAGTTCTTTATATATTCTGGATATTAACGCCTTATCAGATATATGATTAACAAATATTTTTTTTCCATTTCATAGGTTGCCTTTCATTTTGGTGATTGTTCCTTTTACTGTGCAGATGTTTTTAAGTTTGGTGGGATCCCATTTGTCTATTTTTGCTTTCATTTCCTGTGCTTTTGGCGTCACGTCGGAGAAATCATTGCCAAATCTAATGGCATGAAGCTTCCCTGTATGTTTCCTCCTGGGAGTTTATGGTTTCAGGTCTTACATTTAGGTCTGTAATTAATTTCATGTTAAATTTTGTATGTGGTATCAGGTAAGGATCCAACCTCATTCTTTCGTTCGCATGTGGACAATTAGTTTTCCCAGCACTGTTGAGTGCAAAGACTGTCCCTTCCCCATTGGGTGGGCTTGGAACCCCTATCGAAAATCATTTCATCATATCTGTGAGGGTTTATTTCTGGGCTCTCTATTCTTTTCAGTTGGCCCACATTTCTGTCTTTTTACCAGTACCAAACTGTTTGGATTATGGTGGCTTTGCAGTGTTTTGAAGTCAGAGTGTGAGGCCTCCAGCCTTGTTTTTCTTAAGATCATGTTGCTATTCATGGTCCTTTGATTTTCCATATGAATTTTAGGATTTCTTTTCTATTTCTGCAAAAAACAATTTTGTTGCAAATTGAATTGGATTTGTAAGTTGCTTTGGGTAGCCTGGACATTTTAACAATATTAAGTTTTCCACTCCATAAACACGATGTCTTTCCATTTATTTGTATCTTCTTTAATTTCTTTCAGCAATGTTTTCTGATTTTCGGTGTACAAGTCTTTCACTCCTTTGGTTAACTTTATTCCTAAATATCTTATTCTTTTTTGCTGCAATTGTAAATGGGATTGTTTTCTTAATTTCCTGTTCAGATTGTTCGTGGTTAATATGTAGAAATGGGACTGATTTTGCATGTTGACGGTGTATCCTGCAACTTTGCTGTATTCGTTTAGTAATTTTAACAGGGTCTTGTGGAAGTTTTAGGATTTTCTACATAGAGGGTTATGTC
This sequence comes from Panthera pardus, assembly GCF_024362965.1. Taxonomy (NCBI): domain Eukaryota; kingdom Metazoa; phylum Chordata; class Mammalia; order Carnivora; family Felidae; genus Panthera; species Panthera pardus. Next base: position 77,659,810 of record NW_026526666.1, read on the forward strand.
ACCTGTGGACTGAAATAATTTTACTTCTTTCTTTCCAATCTGAATGCCTTTTCTTTCTTTCTCTTGTCTCAGCTCTCTGGTTAAGTTAGGACTTCAGTACTATGTTAATTAGAAGTGTTAAGAGTGGACATCCTTGCCTTGATCCTGATCTTCAAGGAAAAGCTTTCAGTTTTCCACCGTTGAGTATGTTCGCTGGGGCTTTCTCACATATGGTCTCTTCATTATATTGAGGTAGTTTCCTGCGATTCCTAGTGTTGCGGAGCGGATCAACTCTTAACCAAGACCGTTAGAAGAGTTAAGTAGGTGGTCTTCCTGCTCCTATGCTTTTTAATGCCTCCAAACCACAGAAAGTGTAGAAAGAACCTGGGGTGTTAGAACCAGCCACCACTAGTGCAGCTGGAATGCAGGGGGTGAGCAAGAAGCAGGTGGCTTGGCGCTTCGCTGGCAGAGACAGGGAAACTGAGACCTGTGAGGTGAGAGCAGGCTCCCCTCTGGTCCTAAGACAACTCAGGCCCCGCCCCTCAGGAGCTTCTGGCCCAGCCCCGCCCGCCTGGCCCCTCCCCCACCCTGCATGCCCCGCCCTTCCAGCCCCCGCCCTGCCCCACAGTGGGTTCCCATCGAGAACCGAGTGTTCCTTACTTTCAGCGCCCTGGGAGGAGGATGAGATCCGGAGGGACCGAGTGGAGCCCCAGAGTGTGTCCCTGTCGTGGCGGGAGCCCATCCCTGCCGGAGCTCCCGGGGCTAACGGCACGGAGTACGAGATCCGATACTACGAGAAGGTGAGGTGAGGTCTGGGCGGGACCTGAGGCTGCATTCCGGGCTGTGATCCTTTTCTTCACAACCTCCTCGAGGCAAAAGCCCTTCTTACTTTCCTTGTGAACACATCCGCCGGCCTCCTAAGTGGCTTTTGGCAGGCCTGAGTTTCTTCCTATCCCCCCCTCGACTCCGTGCATGGATCCCACTGCTCGTCGGCCGTCCCCTTCCCTGCCCCTCACTGGTCATCAGCTCCATTGTCACCACTTTTACCTAGTGTTTGCAGTTCACTAAGAGCTTTCTCTAGGGACTCATTCCCATCTTGTGTGGCCGGACCATATGCAATTTGCAGCCCTCTTTAAGAAAAAGAAGGCTGAAGTACCATACTCTTTCAAAATTTACAAATTGACCTACATTGGTAGGTCAGGTGGTCTGCTGGGGCTTGACCATGTGCTGGTCAATGTTTAACGCCCCACTCTCCGGAACAATGAGTGTATGAGTTATCCTGACAATTTTACTATAGAAAAAATGTGTCATATGTCGTTTACAAGGAATAAGGAAAGATGCACAGCTTCTCCATATTGTAAACCCCACATAGCCAATTGATTCTTACAGGATGCTTTTGCTGATTTTTGCTAATTTCTTGTATCTGTTGTCAATCAATAGTCGCAGTTCAACCTCGATTTGCCAAGTGGAGATATATCCCGATCCACTGTCTCCTTCCTCCTTGAATGTACTGTCTTTAAATGTGATACGTAATCTGCTGTTAAACTGCTTCTCACCTTGGTGCAAATCTTATTCCTTCAAGCGAAACCTTGCTTTCATCTTCAGCACTTAATGTGTCAGAGCTTCACTCACTCCTGAGTGACTCAGGGGACTTCTTGGCTGAGTCAGATAGTAGTTTTTGAATACTAGAAGTCTACCGAGAGCTGTGAGTTTGGGGTTGGGGGGGTTGGTGAACACAAAGGAGGAGGAACTCCTGAGTCACGGCTGGGCCATCGAGGGGGTGGGGTGCCATGGACTGAAAAGGGGGAGCAGAATCGAGGTAAGAGGATGAGTTTGATTTGGCCCATGCAGTGTTCAGGGGGCCTCTGGGACATCCAGGTGGGCTTGCAGGTCTGCAGCTCAAGGGAGAGGCCTGGCGCTGGACAGAGAGTTGGGGCCCTTTCTGCACTGGGCTAGGAGCTGAATGAAGCCAGGAGCCAGAAGAGATGGCCTAGGAAGACAGGGAGGGTGAGAAGAGGGGACAGGACGGGGCTCTGAGGAACCCTGACATTTGGGAGATGACAGAGAAGGACACTGGGAAGGAGCTGGGCCGTGCAGTAGAGTCCAGAAGCTGAGCTGGCGGATGCTCCAGGCCCTTAGGGGGTGTGAATTTGCTGGGAACAAAAAGCCTTGAAAAGAGGGTCCTGTGCAAGAGGGGCTCTGTTTGAAAGGCTTCAAGGGCGTCGCCTGGAACCCAGTGGCCACAAATCTGGGAGGCACAGTGCTCCTTATCTACGCTCTACTCTCTGGGTGCGGGTCCCGCATCCTCTGCAGAGGGGGCTTTGCTCAGGGCATATCACAGCTGCCTGGGTTGACAGCCTTGCCTCTTTCTTCCACCCGGGCCCTAGCCTGCCCGGCTCAGAAGGGCCACAGCCCTTGCCTCACTGTCTTTCAGTGGCTCATTCAAATACCTGGAAGGGAGATTCTGATTGGCCCGGTTTGGGTCAGTGTCTGCCCCATTCCTGAATACCATGGTCAAAGAACTGGGCCACATGATATCGGGAGGCTGTGGCTGTGGCAGGGGCTGTAATAAGGTGGCAGGGGGTGGGGACAGAGACAAAATGATGACAGCATCTCCAGTAGACCCCATTCTCAGACATGTTGGGGGGCAGCATGATATAGAGATAAAGCACGGGACCTGAAGGAATCAAGAAGGTGTCGTTCTGCCCCTTCCTTGATGTGACTGTCACCTATAAAAGATGGAAATACTGTTGTGAGGACTTAGGTAGTCAAGCCTCTAAAGAGTCTGCATAGCAGCTGGCAGCAAGCTGACCCTCACTCCATGACAGCTGTTGCTGTCCCCACTGTCCAGTGGGGGCCTCAGGCAAGTCTGTCTACCCCTCTGCACCCGATTCCTTATCTGTGAATTCATGCCTTGCAGGACATTGTGAAAACCAGATGACAAAGAGGAGGAAAATCTTTGTGAGCCAGCAAGGGCCGGGCAGGTGTCAGGGTTCAGTTTCTTCTTCTTTCCTCTGTGACATCAGGCCCTGCTCACCCTCTGGACTTCCAGGCCCTGATGTCCATCCCCAAGAAGGAGGATCTAGCATCTTCTCTAAAGTTTCTCTTACTGTTCTTCGCCACAAGTACCACTGAGCCCAGGTGGGAACTTGCGTGGAGAGAGGGGTTGGAGAAGCTGTGGAAGAAATGGATGGAGCCCTCCCCAGACTGTCGGAGTCAGCTTCTTCCGCCTGGTCCCTGCTCACCTGAGGGCTCTTCTCCCTTCTCCGCCTCCCCACTCCTTTCCCCTGTCATTCTCCAAGGAGCGTGGGTCTGGCCCTGGGTCCAGGCCTCACTTCTTGGTCCTTCCTCAGGGTCAGAGTGAGCAGACTTACTCCACGGTGAAGACAGGGGCACCCGCGGTCACTGTCACCAACCTGAAGCCGGCTACCCGCTACGTCTTTCAGATCCGGGCGGCTTCCCCGGGGCCCTCCTGGGAGACTCAGAGCTTCAATCCCTCCATTGAAGTGCAGACCCCAGGGGAGGGTAAGTGACGTGTGTGTATGTGGAAAGGGCTCCGGGCAGAGAAAACTCAGGCGTGGGGCTGGGGCAGGGGGACAGACTGGGGAGGGGGTGGTCCTCTGTGCAATTAAGGGAGCCCGCAGAACCGCTCAATTACAACCTAAATAGTTACTGAACTTGGAATCCGCTGACTGGGGCCTATTCAGTGACATGAATAAGTTGGGGGTGGGGAGGCCTGTCCTGGGGGAGCCCATAGGGGAGGTGCTCACGAGCAACTCTAACCCATGTCTCCAGCTGGAGTCTCCCAGCCTCTCAAGACCTCTCACGTCTTGTAGAAACATGCTGTGCCCTCTCCAAGATTCTTGACTATTTTTTGGGGAGGAGTTTCAGTCTCATGGTCACTTCTTGCTCGGATGGCTAAATGCTTTCCCATTCTGCTGCTTTCCCTCTGCCGTGATACAGACTCACACACAGGATGTCATTCCTTTCCCCACCAGGCCCTGGAGCGAGAGGCAGGCTTCCGTGAAGGCTGGGGCCCCAAAGGGGCTGCCCTGCAGCAATAAACAAAACACAACAAGAATTGTACCCATTCAATGGGGGAATTGTGCGGTACATGACTAATTCCTCCAATAAAGCTGTCATCAAGACAAAACAAGACAAAACAAAACAAAAGCTGTACATCAGACATCAGATCCCCTGATTCTAAAACTGTGCCGGCTTCTCCGTGGTATTGTGCTGCCCACTTCCTCCTTTCACCTCCCTCCCCTGGCTCCTCTTCTCCCCACACCCCCTCCACCCCCAAACTCCCTTTCATGGTGAGCGATGAGCAGCTTAGCTCTGGCTTTGGTGGTTTTGCCAGCTGCTAACCCCACCCTCAGGATCTCACCTCTATCTACCCCGAGCAGTTCATGAAAGTATTTTCCTGGACAAAGGCGGTTCCCCCTAAGAGGCATTCTGACACCAGCTGTCAAGATAATAATTCTTTCCAACCTGCTACACGAGTCTAATCCAAGATAGGAAGAGCTCTGAGCCCAAAGGGAGGTGGAGATAAAATGTAGAGGGAGTCAGGCTTCTGGGAAAAGAGACGGTACTTCTTGCTTGAATGCCTGTCTGTGCCAGACCTCGGCCAGGTGCTGGCGAGAGGAGATTAGAGCTCTGTCTTGAAGGCTAGGGAGCATTTGAATGCCAAGACGCGCAGGGGAGGCATTTCGGGTAGAAGAATCCACCTGAACAAAGGCTCACGGGCTGGGCTGGAGTGGGCGTGGTGGGGGCAGGAGCTGGGGGCTGGCTGGTCGCTGAAAAGGGCTGAGGGTTTCCATTCATTTGGTGCTTCTCAGTGAGTAGACACTGCTCGGACCCGCAGCCCCCTTTGCTGTGGTCCTGGTTCTGCGGGAATGGGCTTCCCAGTCTGCAGAGCACTTCTTCCAGTGAGCTGTGATCCCAGCTCAGGAGCACAATGAGGGACGGTGCTTCAGCACTGTATCAGTTATCCATTGCCGCGTGACAAATTACCCCCAAGCGAGTAGCCGCGAACGGCAGACATTTATTCTCTCGTGGTTTTTGTGGGCCAGGCATCTGGGTGTGGCTTAGCTAGGTGCCGCTGGCTCAGGGTCCCTCGTGGCTGCGGTCATCTCAAGGCCTAATGGGGAGAGAATCTGCCTCCCAACTCAGGTTCTCACTGGCTGTTCGCTGGGGGCACGTGGTTCTCTGCCTCTTGGGCTTCTCCCTAGGGCTCTGCATAACACAGCATCTAGATTCTTCCTGAGACAGTGACAGAGAGAGAGGGTGCCCGAGACAAGCTGCAGTCTCTTGTCACCTCATCTTGGAGGTGACATCCCATCACTTTGGCTGCATTGTTTGTTAGAAACAAGTCGCTATGTCAAACCCATACTCAAGGGGACTAAGTAATACCAGGAGGTAGAGAATCCAGCGGGGACATCTCAGAGGCCACCTTCCACAACTGCCCTGTCTCCATTTCCATGTCCACCCAGATACCTCATTCCACATAGTTCTTGGCAACTCCGCCCACCTCTGGCCTGACCAGACCCCAGGCCATGTCCCCACCTCTGGGAACATGGGCTCTAAAATCCCCCCTTTGACCATGGCCTTGTTGGCCCCTAACTCTCCCTCCCTTTTCTGTCCCTTGTCACTTGACTGTGACATCTTCCCAACAGCCCTGGGGCTCCGACCTCATATCCCAGGCTGTCACCCCCCTTCTGGCCCCATGTCACTCCAGGCGCTACAGATCCTCCCTGGGGAAATGCTCCCCAGCTGTGCTGGCCCTCACTGCCCGGACGCTGTGCTGCACTTGTGTTCCTCCTCCCGGAGCCCAGAGCCAGCGCAAGTCCTGTGTCCCACGTCTCATCTCATCTCAGTGGAGTCTTCAGGGCTGCATAGCATCTCCCCCATTCTCGATAGTTTCCCCAAACCTGCACCTCTCTCGCGCACCTCCTGTCCATCCCTGCTCCCGGCCGCAGATACTTCCAGCCCTTCCCCCTCAGGCAGGAACCCTGCCCATTGCTCCCTGGCTCCCTGTCACCCTCAGGATGAAGTTCCCACTTCTTGGCCTGGCATCCCAGGCCCTCCGGGTGCTCTCTCCTCCCCCAGTTCCCATTTTCCTCCCGCTGTCCAGCTTCACATCTTGGCGCTCTCAGCCTTCTGTGGTCTGTATCCCAGCCCCACAGGATGGCTTGCCGTTTTCCAGACCCAGCATGTGCGTCTGAGCACCACCCAGACCTTTTCCGATCTCCCAGGCCCAGAGCAGATGTCACGTCTCTTCTGCGAAGCCTTCCTCACTGGCTTTTAGGAAGAAACGAGCATGCCTCTGCTCAGCAGTCTGTTTCTGTTGTCATTCTGCAGTTAGGATTTTTGTTTCTGTCTCTCCCACTGGTCTGGACACTCCTCCAGGGCAGGGATTCTGGCTCATTCATCACTGTCTCCCCAGTACTGGCGCCAGCCTGTCACGCATGTTGGATGGATGGATAGATGGAGTTGAGAGCCTGGGGTCCTTTAGGCCACTCTCTTGGGGACATAGTTCAAAGTGGAGGCTTTTGGAATCAGGTTCAGACCTCCGGCTCACCATGTATTAGTCGTGGCACCTTGGGCCTATCACACAACTTTTCTCAATGTCAGTTTCCTCAGCTATAAAATGGAGACACCACCGCCTTACCTGCTTGTTGTGACAATGAAACAGGACCATTTAGTTAAGGCACGTGACACGGTGCCCTGAATGGAGTAAGTGTGTATTAAACGTTAACTCACGTTGCAATTGTCGGTGGATGGTCTGGATGGGGCTGGGGAGCTCAGGTGAGAGGCCGTGCCCCCTGCAGAGCTATGTTAAGTCAGTGCCCTTCGGAAAGGCAGAAGGAGAGGTGCAGCCCTGCCTGTCTGGACCCCTGGTCCTCTGTCTCCGAACTGGACTGCCGTGGAGGTGCCCGGCCCTGAGACAGGAGGAAGCTCCAGGTGCCAGTGTGGTTGGTGGGGCTGCCTTGGTCCCTCTGCTGTGGGAGCTGGGGCCAAGTGCAGAGGTGCTGTGGGGGGTGGGCAGGAGTCTGCAGTGGGGCCCCCCCAGGAGCCTGGTCCTCTGCCTGCCTCAGCCTCGCGGTTTACCCCCAGCTGCCTCAGGGTCCAGGGACCACAGCCCTGCGGTCGTCGTCACGGTGGTGACCGTCTCAGCCCTCCTCGTCGTGGGCTCTGTGATGAGCGTGCTGGCCATGTGGAGGAGGTAGGTGGCCGCTCCCAGCCTGGCTGGCCCCTGGTGGGTCGTGTCCCCGTGCGCACTAACATGTGCTCACGGCCCCTGTGTCTGTACCTGCATTTGCGCACATGCAGATCTGCACACGCAAGCATACTGCTGTGTAGATCCAGGCTTGGCTCGCACGGGCCCCGGCCCCTCCCCCGCTCGCTGCTCCCGCAGCAGCCAGCATTGCAGCTAGCTCAGCCGCTCTGGGATGAAGGGGATTTAGCTCCTTAACTCATTAAATGTCAGAAGGCATCACTGAGGATGGAATCAAGCGCCAGCTGCTCCAGTGTGATTAGGGTTCTCCTGAGGCGCTCAGAGGCCCCCCAGCCCCTGCCCGCCAGAGATCCGGAGGCCCTCGAACACAGGCGAAGGGAAGAAAGGCAGAAATTGCGTGTGGGAGGGGGGAGGACAGGGAGGGAAACTCATAAACCAGAACCCACCCCCCCAACGCTCAGCAGAAGGAAGCTTGTAGGAGAGTGGGCAGAGAAGGGGGGTGGGAGGAGGAGAAAGGATGTGGAGCTTGAGTTTGGTTCAGAGAAGATTCCAGTCCTTTTGCATTCAGCAGAAACCTCACAGCGTGTATTTGCCCCTTCTCCCCACGGCCACACTGCTGCACGCAGAGGTGCCAGGCTGGGGCTGAGGTCGGCAGACTTGAGGGTTGGAAAGTCTGCGTGTGATGGGCTGGAGCGGGGGTAGCAGAGGAGAGTGATGGCTGGTCAGGGAGCCGCATCCCAGCACATCTCAGCATCCCGGAACTGCCTGTGGGTTGAAGGGACAGCGAGCACTCACCCGGCACTGTCTGTGTGGCCTTGAATGAGGCACTGCAAGCGACTGAGGAGGGGAGGGCCTTGACCTGTGGGTCTGGGAGCCAGCTCTGCCTGGGCCAGGACAGTCAGGGAGGCAGGACAGGAGTAGTGAGCCCCTTTCCAGTGCTCAGACGCCCAAATTGGACCAGTTGGAAAAGCTGGAATGTCCAGGAGCCAAGAGCCTCTTGTCCTGGCTGGGAGCTTAAGGGCTCAGGGAGACGGGAGGAGGAGCAGGGAGAGAGGGGCATAAGGAGCACCCCTCCAGGCAGGGACTGTGCAGGACAGGAGTAGCTGCCCAGGAGCACCTTGGAGACAGATGCACTAGGGTGGGCAGAGTAAGCCACGGTCGGTCTCAAAACCCACTCAAAATCCAATGGCACTGAAGTGGAGGTGGGGAGAGCCTGCTGGTCTCATGCCAATGGGCATGGCACCTGTCCGGCGCGTCCAGCCACCTCTGCAGGCTGGTGTCTGATGTCTGCAGTGCTTGCTCTGTGCACGGTCTCCCCGCCTCCACTTCCTCTCCCCGCTCCATCCTGGCCCATCCCCCTTCTCACCAGAGGGTGTTGTCCAGTGGAAGCTTCTGGATTTCTCTACGACTCCTCCATCCACTCAGTCTTGCCCCCTTCCATTCCACCCACCTCTCCTGGATGATCCCTTCATTCATGGAAGCAGGTCCCCACTCTAGGAGACTTCAGTAGCTATTGGATGACTGGTGGCTTATTGGGACTTATAATGGACAGCCCTTGGCTTATTGGTTCTTGAACTTCCTCATTCCCAAGGACCTTTTCTTCTGTTCCACCTCTACGTCCCTCTCCCAGATGCTGCCATGGACCTGGCCATCGCCCCAGATACGGAGTCCAGCTCTTGCACGTGTGCCCCGCAGGTGCCCTGTCCTTGCAGCTTGCCCCCTCGGCCGCATTGGTTGCACCTGCTCCTTCACTGCATCATTGCCGCCCCCCAGCTCCTCACCCCCAAGTCTGCACACCTACCTGTCTCTGCACCCACCCGCCCCCTCCCTTTGCTCTAGAGGAGGTGCCTTCCTCCTGCTCCTTCCCACTGTGATCCGAACCCCACCCCTTCTCGCCATCGCAGGAACCCATACTATTTCTAGTGCCCCCCCCTCCCCCCGCCCCACATAACAGCTGACATTTATTGACTGCTTAGCAAGCTCTGTGCAACAGTGCTGTATCAGGTAGGGTTGTCTTGATCCTGATTTTATTAAAGAGAAATCCCAGCCTCCCTGTCCCGCAGCTACCAAGTGGAGGGGCTGGGAAGCCAGTCTGTGCATGAGGTTCCAGAGCCTGGACTACTGACCACCATCGTGACCATTTTATCCTAAATGGCAGCCTTTTCCCCTTTTCCCATCTGTACAGAAGGGTGATCTTCTCTCTCCAGTCTCCCTAACCGCCCCTCCTTGGAGCCTTCACGCCGTCTCTCTCCTCTGCTCCACTTTCTCTTTCCTTCGTTCCTGTGACAGTGTCACCCCTGATTTCCTTTCTGTTTCCCTTTGGCTTCTCTGGTGGTTCTTTTGTGGTGTCCTCCATGGCTCCTTTCCTCTCTACCCGATCTCTCAGTGTTGGGGTCCTCAGACTCGTTCACAGTCCCCCTTCCCAGGCTCTGTCATCTTCCTGGACAATGCCCCCAGCTCCCAAACTTGTATCTCCAGAGCAGACCCCTCCTCCAAACCCCCCACACTCCTTTCTAACTCCTTACTCCTCACCCCTCCCTGCCTACTCTGTAGGCTCAGCAGACCCTACCGGCTCAGCACGAGCCCTTTGCCACCCCGTCCTGGTAAACGGCACCACTATGAACAGGTGGGCAAACCAGAACACCAAGAGTCATTCCTCCCTTCTCTCTCCCCCTTTCTGCCTTCTAGCAGTCCCTGAGTCCTGTGCCCCTGTCACCTAAACGTCACTTGTGTCCTCTTGCTTTTTGTTCTCTGTGTCCACACTCACCCTGTAGGCTGAGCCACGGCCAGCTCCTGCGGGGCCACAGCTGCAGCTAGGATGATATTTCTAAAATACAGATTGAGTCATGACACCTCGGCACCCCAGGGGCTCTCCTCTGGGCCAGCAAGGCCCTGCCTCAGGGGCCCCAAACGCCAGTCTGTGGTGCTTTTGATGGTGATGCCGTACTTTGGTCCATGACTGCCTCTGCAGGAAGCCGCCCTTGATGGTCTAGGGGGTCAGGTCCCTCCGCCGTGTGTTCTCACAACGTTGTGCCCTTCTCCCCTGCTGGTACCTGTGAGCGGGCTTGTGACTGATGCTCAGTGCTTGTTTCCCTGGCTAGACCAAGGCCCCCCTGAGTGCAAGGGCCATCTGAATTGCTCACCGGTAGGCAGGCAGGCAGCTTGGGTTCAAAGTCGGGGGTATGGATTTGGGTGCCTCTGGATTTGCAAGAACGTGCATTGTGTCTCAGAGCGAAAATAATTAGGAATAATTAGGATGAGGGGTTAGGTCTGGGGCTAGGGTTATAGGTTGACTGCTTTCAAAGCAGGACAAGCAAGATCTGGGGCACAGATCTTGTGGTTTGGAAGGGATAAGGAGCTGCCACCCTGGGCGCTGGTGAGATGGGAAGGGGATGCTGCCCAGCTCAGAGAAGGACTCTGCACCTCCGCAGGCCCTGCCCCTATGGCAAAGGAGGTCAGGATGCCCACGACGAGGAGGAGCTGTACTTCCACTGTGAGTTGTTGCCTGGCCCCTCCTTAGCCCTCTTCCTTGCTGTGCTTGCGTAACTGCTCCCGCCCCGGCCACGGGCCCCCTTCCTCGGGCACATCTCTGTCTCTCTCTGCATTGCAGTCAAAGTCCCGACACGCCGCACGTTCTTAGACCCCCAGAGCTGTGGGGACCCGCTGCAGGCTGTTCATCTGTTTGCCAAGGAGCTGGATGCAAAAACCGTCACACTGGAGAGAAGCCTTGGAGCAGGCAAGCTGGGCTTCCAGGGACCCTTGTACAGCCCAAGAACCGCCCCCCCCCCCTTCTACTCCATCCCACCTCCATCCTGCAAGCCCGCCTCTGCCCCGAGGCCCTCCCCCATTTCTGGAAGCCCTGCCTTCACCCCAGTCCCCACCTGGCCAGGAGGCCCCAGCTCCACACCAAACGGGACCTCCGCCCACCAGGTTCCAGGGAAGGGGATGGCAGAGGAGTCCGTGACCCTGCCTTCCTACCCTCCCTGTCCCCAAGGTCACTGAGACCTCCCCGCTCCTGCCCTTTTCTAGCTGGCCTCTGCAGACTGCCACTGGCAGAGGTTTAGTCCCGGGCCTTCATGGGGCAGTGGGGAGGGGCCATTGCAAACTTGGGACCAGACAACCAAACCTCAGTTTTTGTCCTGGCTCTACCTCTGCCCAGTTGTGTGACCAGGGGCGCGTGCCCTTTCTGCTCCAAACCTGTTTCTTGTCTGTAAAATGGGTGCAATAGCTGCCTCATGCAGAGCCGAGGTGGGGACTCTGCAGCCCTCAGCACCCCGGCCTGGCTCCTAGCAGGTGTTTTGCTCTCTGCTGTTCAGTCTCCTGGCCTCCTTCCTTCCCATCTGCAAACCCTCAGCCCCTGGGCTCAGAGAAGGCAGCCACTTTTACCAGGAGCCAGACACTGTCCCCGACACTGTTGCCAGACCCACTGGATAGAAGCCAGAAAGGGGTAGTGTGGCAGAGGAGATGTCATCGTCACCCTTCCTGGGTCACCCTGGGCTTTAATAGCCTTTGATACGCTTGCATGTGCAGTATCCTCTCTGTGAGTCTTTGAAATCTCCTGCTGAGGCGGGCTGGGAGGAACCCCCATTTCACAGGGAAGAAAATCGAGGCCCAGAGAGGAAAGAGAGGAAGCCCACGTCACATTGCTGGTACTCGGTTTACATGATTTGAACTCGGGAGCTCTGAGTCCCAGGTCAAGAAGAGCCTGTGATCCAAAAGTTGCTTTCGCCTCAGCTCACCCTGCCTGGGTTGGCCGGGGGCGGATGACCTCCGGGGGACTGTCTGAGGTGCTGTTTCCTCACAGGGCGGTTCGGGGAGCTGTCCTTCGGCTGTCTGCAGCTCCCTGGCCGCCAGGAGCTCCCCGTGGCTGTGCACACGCTGAGGGACGGCTGCTCCGACTCTCAGAGGCTCAGCTTCCTGGCCGAGGCCCTCACCCTGGGCCAGTTCGACCATGGCCACGTCGTGCGGCTGGAGGGTGTCGTCACCCGAGGTAAGGCCCTGTGCTCCGCAAGTATGGGGGTGGACACGGGGTGGAGGTGGGGTGCCCTTCCTTCAGCCATGGAAGGCTTAGGCCCTTCCTAGGCCGCCCAGGATGGAGAGAAGGCCTCAGCTTGCTTTTACTGACTCAGGGGGGCCCTTCCGACCCTGAAAGGCCTTTCTGACCTGCAGTGACTCTGTGGGGTGGATCGCCTGGACCTTGGGTGATCTTTCTTAGCAAACTTATTGCAGCTCCTGACCGTGGTCCTCCTACGGAGGTCTCCTCTTCTGTTCTTTGGCATAGAGGATCCTGGGCCCCACAGGAGGGTGGCACGACTGGGGAAACTTGTTTCTGGCCGTCTTGGCCCCGGGCTGGGGCCCAGGTGGGGGAGCACGTGTGCAGGCAGAGGGGAGCAGGCAGCTCAGTGGGTGTGTTCCCCTTCCCTGGGCACAGGAAGCACCTTGATGATCGTCACCGAGTACATGAGCCATGGGGCCCTCGACGGCTTCCTGAGGGTGAGTGGCCTGGGTCGCTGGGGTGGGGGAGGGTACTGATAGCCATGTTATTCTTCGTCCCCTCACTTTTCTCTTTGGTGGGACTTGCACTTGGCATCATTCCCTAAAAAGGTGCCCACTGGCCAGGCTGGCCTGGTGGGTCACAGGGCAAACCCAGAGAGGGCCAGGTGACTTCCCTGAGGTCACACAGCACCAGGGAACTGAGTGTGTAGCACTTCCTCCCACAGCGGCATGAAGGCCAGCTGGTGGCCGGGCAGCTGATGGGGCTGCTGCCCGGGCTGGCGTCAGCCATGAAGTACCTGTCGGAAATGGGCTACGTTCACCGGGGCCTGGCGGCCCGCCGTGTGCTGGTCAGCAGTGGCCTTATCTGCAAGATCTCTGGCTTTGGGCGGGGGCCCCGGGACCGAGCGGAGGCCGTCTACACCACCATGGTGAGGATTCCCGTCTCCCAGACAGACCTGCCCATCAGACTGCACCAGAGTCCCCCTCACCCGCTTCTCCCCTCTTCCTGGCTGTGTCGAGGCCGCTGCCTGCAATCCCGTCCCTGACCCCAGTTGGTCCCGAGTAAAGGCCAGCGTGGGCCTCATTTTCTGGTCAGCTTATGTGCCTTCCCCAGACGTGCAGCTGAGAGGATGGCAGGCGGGGCTGGATCTGGGGCTGTGTGGGGCGGGGAGCCCCGGGTGTACTTGGGCCGGTCCCTTCCTGCCCCTGACGTGCTTGTCCGTCCACAGAGCGGCCGGAGCCCGGCACTGTGGGCCGCCCCTGAGACGCTTCAGTTTGGACACTTCAGCTCTGCCAGTGATGTGTGGAGCTTTGGTGTCGTCATGTGGGAGGTGATGGCCTTTGGGGAGCGGCCCTACTGGGACATGTCTGGCCAAGACGTGAGTGACCTCAGGCCCCAACTTCCTGACCCCTGCCCAGTGACCCTTGAGCTCCTAGCCTGAGACCCCACTTCACTGTCTGCTTGCTTCCGGTCTTGCCTGGCCACTGCCTGAGTCTTCCTCGGGATGGGACGTGTACATGCGTTGGAGGGACTTAAAGCTTCCTGTCTGCCCCTCACCTTCGTGGCCCAGGTGATCAAGGCAGTGGAGGATGGCTTCCGGCTGCCACCCCCCAGGAACTGCCCCTCCCCCCTCCATCGACTGATGCTTGACTGCTGGCAGAAGGACCCAGGCGAGCGACCCAGGTTCTCCCAGATCCACAGCATCCTGAGCAAGATGGCGCAGGACCCAGAACCCCCAAAGTGTGCCGCGACCACTTCTCCCAGGTACAGCCGATGCCTCGTTTGTCACAGGCACATTCCCGCCTATCCCCAACCACGCCAGATCCGGCCGGCCGACCTCTCACTCTCCGTGAGTGGCCTCCCCGCATGGCCCACATCCACCTGCCCCACCTGTCCTGCTCCCCCCCCACCCCGTCCTCCCCCACCTGTCCAGCTATGCCTGCTCACCCAGTTGCCCCAGATAGAGCTAATACTCTGCCTGCCTCAGACTCATGTACATTTTCATCCATCTCAGTCACTCTGCTTGTCCTGGGTTTTGCCTCACACATCCCAGTACAGTGGTCACTGACTGGGTGAATGTGTGTGGAAATAGTTCTAACAAGCTTGTAGTTCCAATAAATAGAATAAGTGAAATGAGTATTAGTTGCCTCGATATAATATAGGTCACCTCCCAGACCGTCTGAGGTGTGTCCTATCCCCCAGACTGTTCCAGATCCTCCCAGTACCTTTGGCTGGCTCAGGTGCAATCCTCTCTCTACCTACCTGACTGGTATCTTGAAACCCTCACCTGCTCTGGGGGTGCCTCATGCTCCATGCAGCCACGTCCGCCCTGGGGCTGGGTCGCCTTCCCCGTCTCCTGTCCTCTCTCAGGTGGCCTCTCCTCAGGAGAGTGACCAGGTCTGGGCACCAGATCCCTGCTGTCAACTGACCACAGCCCCTCTGCTTCCCAGGCCTCCCACCCCCCTGGCAGACCGTGCCTTCTCCACCTTTCCCACCTTTGGCTCCGTGGGCGCATGGCTGGAGGCCCTGGACCTGGGCCGCTACAAGGACAGCTTTGCTGCAGGTGGCTTTGGGAGCCTGGAGGCCGTGGCTGCCATGGGCGCCCAGTGAGTCCGAGGAACCCCGGGGGCCCTGCCCCTATCTACCCGGGACCCCCCCCCTCACCCCCTGCCTGTCCTAATTCCAGACCCTTCCCCTGTCCCCACAGAGGGAGGGAGAGTGGAAGAGGGCTGAGCCTGCTGGGTCTGACCGGCCCTTCTTTCAGGGACCTGGTGAGCCTGGGCATCTCTTCGGCCGAACACCGGGAGGCCCTCCTCAGCGGGATCAGTGCGCTGCGGGCGCGAGTGCTCCAGATGCAAGGCCAGGGGGTGCAGGTGTGAGCGGCCCCAGCCCTGCCAAGGACCCTGGCCAGCTGCGCTCCACGGGTGTGGAAGTGAGCATGCTCTCCCTGCACTCGGGCCCAGAGCTTGTTCGGGACCGCGGTCCCCCCATTCCTCTGCCTACCCTTCCCATTTCCCCAGTCTGGACACCTTGGCTGCTGACTCTGTCCCCCGGGGCCAAAGGGTTTAAATCCCTGGGGAGAACCCCTGAGATTTGGTCCCAGAGACCAAGGTGGTCAGGGCGGGGAGGGGAAATGTAGCTTTAAATCACCTGGTTCATGTTTTTCTGTCTTCCACACCCACTGGGGCCTGGGGCCTACCCCAGTGGGTGCCCCTTTGCCCCACAGACCCATTGGCCGGTTGGCAGCACAGGCCCCTAATGGGCTTCCGTGAGACCTGGCGAGGACCCCAACTGCCCGCAGCCCGTCCTGAAGGGCCTGCGCTTGGGCTCGGCCCTGTCTGCATACTGGTCCTGAGGCTCAGGCAGCAGAGGTGGTGCTGAACTCAGGGGCTGGACCCCAAGGGCCCTAGACTCAGGAGCTGATTTCTGCTTCCCCTGCCCTTGGGCTGACAGTTCAGGGTGAGGGTGAGGGTCCTGACTAGGCCATCAAGGTCCTGGTGCTCCCCTGAGACCCATCGTGGCCTCCCCTTTGCATTCCTTTTATACATTCACTGGTTGGACATCTGCAGAGAGCATGAGGGGAGACATCTTCTCTTCAGAGGACCCGTGAACTTTGCTTTCCAGCCTCAGAGGTGGACTTTCTCTCTCTGACAGGCTCTGAGCCGCACTGTGCAGATAGGAAAAACCGAGGCCTGTTGAGGAGTCAGGGCCAGGGCTGGAGTTAGAACCCATGCCCCCAGCTCCCAGTCTAGGGATGAGGTTGGCTCTGGAGAGAGGGTCCTTGGTCCTATCTTGTGACACCAACACTCTCCCCCCAAGGTAGCCCAGGGGTGCTCTGAGGTGACCCCTTCTTGCAAATTCTGTCTCCTGGCCACCACTCAGCCTCCCGTGGGAGAGCGCATTCTCCCTCTGGCAGGAGTGGCCACACTGAGCTAACTCCTGAGTTCCTTATCCAGAAGGGCTTGCCAGAGGCAGTGGTGATCGTGAGGCCGGGGCTTTCACAGGATGGCAGGAAGGCAGCTGGATCTGGACAGGGTCCCAGGGGCTGAGTTTGTCCAGGACATCCCTGGCATATGCCTACTCTGGGTTTGGCTGTATGTGGGGTGAGATGGGTGGGAAGGAGGAGGGTGTGAATGAGACACAGAGCTGGCCTGGCCCTTGGAGGGCTCAGCTTAAGTGGGGAGATGAGCTCGGGCATCGAGAAGTACTACAGATGCACCTTCCAAAAATACCCCAGGCCCCACGGGAGACCTCGGGGTCTGTGGGCCGTTGGGCCAGAGGGCAGATGGACACTCATGATTTGTGTACACGGAGGTGTGTCTGGAAGGGCTTCTTGGCTGAGAGCAGATGCATAAGGCCTGGAAGGTGGGTGTGGGGGCTGTCTTTCCTTAACGTGGGTGGAGTTTTGCACAGGTCAAGGCGGAGGGCCTAGGACAGGAGGCATCCAAGCAGAGGGGCCAGCATGAGGAGGAGGCTGGAGGCTGGAAGATGCAGCGCATTTTTGGGGAGCGCCCATGGTGGGGGACGGTGCCTCACAGCAGTGCCTTTGGCCTCACCCTGCCAGAAGCTGCTCTTCTCTCCTTGGAGCCCCTCCCTCTGCCCCGACCTCCTAAGCACTGCCCCAGTCAGTGACTTTGAGGATATAGCGGTGGTAGGGTGGCCGGCAGGGTGGGGGGGAGCTTGAGATCCTGCTTCTACCTTTGACGGGGCTGGAGGGTCTGGCCCCTTGCCAGGTGCCCTCCAGGCTCGCCCCTCCCCCCACCCAAGCTTGGAAAGGACCAGTGTCCCTTCTTGGGTGGAGGGTGCCTCATCCCCATCTCTAGCTACATCAATCATGCTCTGAAGGTCCCAGGCCCCTCCCCATCCCCTAGCTGTTCTGCAGAAGGGCCCTCTGGCTGTGGTGACAGGACTTCGGTGTCCAGGGTAGACCTCCCCTCCACCGAGGAGCGAGGTCCCGTAATCCTGAGGGCTCCCAGGCCTCTGCCCTGTGCAGATGCAGGCCGATGGCTCTCTGGGAGCCCTTACAGATCTATTTTTGTATGGAATTTATTCACTGGACAGAGGGAAGTGGCCTGCAACCCTCCGGCTCCCCCATCTGAGCCCATCCAGGGAGGGCAGGGGCTGGCTGGGGATGCAGTTCCTTTGACTAATTCTGGAGATGTTTTTATATTTCCTGGGTTCTATATGCAGGACAAAATAATAAAAACTTGTCTGTGATATGGTACCTCTTTCAGCGACAGTTGCTTAACTGTTAAGAGCTTATGTGGGGAGGGTTTCCACACTCCCCCAACTCCCCGTGGGGTGTCTCCAGAGTGTGTGTCTGAGGTCTGTGAGATTAATTGAATGACTCCTGCCATGGAAGGCTTCCCAGTCTAGCGAGGGCAGCCTGGTCTCAGAAGTAGCAAACCAAAGAAGGCTTCCACCCCTCCCCACCCCCCCCACCCCCGCCCACCAGGCAACACTCAGGTGATGGTGCCATTTTCTGAGCTAGACAGTCACGGGGAGGGGAGCAGGTCGGGTAAGGTGTGTGCGGGGAAGGCGGGAAATGACACACTAGATTTTAGATGTGTTTGAGGTCTTGCGGGAGGTGCGGGTGGAGATGCCCCTCCTGGAGATCGTGGGTGCTGGGTCTGGAACTTGGCACAGACGCGGGCTAGAGACGGAGCTTTGAGGCCCGGGTGGGGCAAAGTTGATGCCTCCGTGAGGAGGCTCCTTGAGCGCTGGGAGGAGAGGGAGCTCTGGAGCAAGTGTGACACTGCCCAAGTCTGGTGAGGAAGAGCAGGAGACAGAGCCTGAGGGGAGAAATGGGGAGAAGCCAGGAAGGAGTCAGCCATCGAGGCGAAGGAGCAGTGAGTGTGGGTGTGAAATACGGAGAAGTCTCGCGAGCAGAAGGTGGGGGAGCGGCTGGGGTGGGGGGATGTTCCCCGGAGGCTGCGTAACCTACCCCAAGAGGGGGCTTGCAGGACAGAGCTCCTCGCCTACAGTTCTGGCGTCTAGAAGTCGGAGGTCAAGGTGTCGGCAGGCTTGGTTGGCTCTTCCCGAGGACTTAGGGAAGGATCTGTTCCAGGCCTCTCTGCTTGACGGGCAGACGGCCGGCTTCTCCCTGTGTCATCACATCACCTTCCATGTCCAGATTTCCCCCCTTTCAGAAGTACTGGGCTGGCCCACCGTAATGACCCCATTTTAAGTTGATGACCTCTGGAAAGGCCCTGTCTCCGAATAGTCACTTTCTCAGGTACCAGGGGTTAGGACTTCCACATGTGAATTTTGAGGGGACATAATTCAACCCTTACTTGAGAATCGAGGAGTGGGGTTTGGGAATCTCTTGCGGTGTGCTGCAAAGGGAGGAGAGTGGGATAAGAGAGTGATTAGGGCGGAGTGGGGATGCAGGCTGAGTGCTGGAGTGCCACTTGAGCGCGTGCGTGCACGCGCGCGCACACACATACACACACACGTGAGCCCTTGCCCTTTCCGGTTTGCTAGTGCTTCTGCACTCCCTGGGCCAGGATGTCCATGGTCACAGCATGGAGAAGGTGTCTTCTTTATTTGCTTCGTCAGGCTACAGGAAGTGCTCAGGGCCGGGGCTGGGGTGGCGGGGATGGCAATACGTGACACCCCTCTCCTCCCTTCCTGTGCTCAAAACCAGTTGAGCACTAGTCACTGGGACAGACGGACAGCAAGATACCAGCTTCTTGATAAGGCTGACTGGAGACTGTTGCTCACCATGTTCCTTCGAATCAAAGATGCCATTGAGTGTGAGATGTACCACTAAGCAACATCACAGCCAATTCAACTGTATCATGCCATCTGCTTGGAAGATGCATCCCAACTTCAGAGATGTTAAAATGTGTAAAATGTACGTCTTCGATAAATGAGTGGTGGTGTATCGGGGCCAAGGGCCTTTCCCTGAATTAGACCCTCCTAGTCCCGGGCTGAGCCAGGCAGCCACGAGCCTCCTCTGCACGGGCACCTTTGCCCGACCCAACTTCCTGCAGGACGGGGAGCAGACCAGTGTGCCCCCGGCTCGTGAGCACGCAGACCTGCGGGACAAGCCAGGTGGCACCGATTCAAGCCGGTTATCCCACTGGGTAAGTCACTTCTCCCCGAGGGGGAGGAGTTCGTGGGTAGGTTGGGGATGGCGGGAGTGCTGCTCTCCTGGCAGTCCGCCTCAGTAAGAGGCGTGGAGACAAGGAGTGGAGGACCCCCACCAACACTGAGCACAGCGCCTGGCGCACAGCAAGTGCCCGCAAAATGTCATTCTTAGGAAGGTGTAAGGCAACGGGTAGATGTACAGTATATGGGCAGTAAGGAGCATCTCTGGGCAGCAAGGCTGCTGCTGTGGTTTCACAAGCTGTTTGGTCATTCAGCGAACCCAGCACCTACCCTGTCGCAGACACGAGGATGTGAAGACCTCGCTGCCTAATGGCGGGGGGGGGGGTGGTTTGGGGGTCGGTTAAGTAAAAAGCACGAAAGACACAGCATTAGGGACAAATCCTAGGTGTTGTGGGAGTCTAGGGACCTTCCACCTGACCTAGTCCCCAGGGAGGTGCAGGAGGGCCCAGGGGAAACCGTGTAGCATGTTCACCGTCCAAATTAACCTTGTATTAACCGTGTTAACCACGACTGGGTTAGCGGATCCCATTGCCCCTTTCCCACCGCTCAGGACGCAAGTACAACTCCTTACTGTATGATGCCCTCTCTTCAAATCTCTTGGTACCCTTACCATCTAGCCCTCCAGCATCTGCCAGTATCTAGGCAAAACCTTGCTAGTCTCCTCAGGGTGCCTCCCGGGCCCATTTTAGTAGCTGGGCCCCCTGGGGTCTTGGGCAGCAGAGAAGAGCCAGAAACTTTCAGTTCAGGGATGACCTCGATGCTGACCTGCATCTTGTGGGCAGATGATGGGCATCTCGAGCCTCGCTCCAAGGAATATGTTTTCACTGAGACTGCTCGTGGAAGTTGAGAAAAACCAGAAACCCAAAATTTGTTTCCCCGTTGCAGATACCTTACATCACACCCCTTCCCAGATAGACTGCATCTGGCCCCATCCACTCCCTTCCCCGCCACACTCGTCCTTGACAGTCAGCCGGGGCATGGTGAGCACAGTTGACATGTGACCCTTTGAAGGGGTGTATCCTCGGTGTGTCCTGTTTCCACCCCGATGGCTCTCAGCATATCGTGGCACGCGGCGTGTGATTGTGGGCACTGAAAATTTGCAGATGGGGAGCTGGGGTCTTCCTGGCACCCCGGTGCCAAGGATAGGTTACGTCCTCCAGCGTGTGCATCATCTGTCAGAAAATGCTAGATGATGGCAAAGTGTAGAGGCAGGCAGTGCAGGTGACAGCTCTCAGGGAGCGGGCGAGGGGCTAAGGGACTTGTTCAGTAGGTGAGGCAATGCACGTGGGGGAGAGAGAAGGCCGGGGGAATGCCTCATCTTGTAAAGGGAGGAGGCACCTTTTTGCCAAATTGGATTCCAGGCTCCCATTAAGTGGAGAGCCCGATGTGGGCCCCAGTTCTAATGAAGTCTCTCCCGGCACCTCCCATTTCTGAAGCCTCATGAATGATCTACCGTTAAAACCTTCAGCACATGTGTCATCCTGAACTGGAGGTGTGGGTCAACAACTGTCAATGTGTAAAATTAGAAAGGAAAACACTCAGCAGAGCTCGTACACGTGTAGGTGCTAAGACGTACCTTTGTTCTCCATTGCAGGCAAACTCATTAGTTCCTTTGAGCTAAAAAGTGTGTCTGATACCATGAATAACAGTTGCTTAGGTGATGTCCTACCCATTCATACCCCAAGAACTAGCTCTTCATAGGAGGTGGTAAGTTTAGAACTCTTTTAATAGGAAGCCCCAAAATAGGGCTTCTGGAAAGCTCAGGAGACCTGCAGGGCAAAGAATGAACCTAGTGCCTACTGGATCTCTAGGGCTCTTGGCAGCTGCCTCAGTGCCCTGGTGAAGGGGAGGACCCAGAGCAGCTCCGCTTGCATCTGCTTGATACCCACAGCGGCGGGTACTGAGTCAACTACCGGGGCGAGGTCTGTAACAAAGGGCAGTAATCCGGCCGGGGTTGCTTTGAATGGAGAGGATTCTCTAAGGAAAGCTGCTCTCAGCTCCAGCTGGCCGTGTTGCCAGATCTTATTTTTTGGAGGCTAGCAATCATTTTTGTGAAATCTCACCATTTTTAAAATTGTTAGCGACTAACTTGAAAAAACAAAATCCAATGAAATTGTGTCTGTGAACCCTGGTTTGCGGACTGGCAGTAGGATTTAAATTTTTTTTTTTTTTTTTTTTTTCAATTTAAATTTCCTTTGCAACATCCCAGCCCTGTGATACATCAGCCCATGCTTTAAATCCTGGGATGGGGGAACTCATGACCCTCCAAGTCCGCCCTTCTATGGAGTGAACGACTGCTCCATCTTCACCGCACAGGACGGGCATCTATTAGGCACCTGCTGCATACCACACATTTCCTACAGCTGGGTTCTTTTAGGCAGTGGTGCAAGCAGAATAAAACGGGGAGGGTGGCTCTGGGTAGGGCACGTCAGGTCCTAAGTATCTCCTTGATGTCAGGCTCTTCTTGACACCACAGCAGATGAAGGGAAAGGCAGAAGCCTCAGGTTTGGTGACTGAACTACTTGAAACGAGTAGCCTTTATTCCAAATGCTGTCACTGACCACAGGATCCTTCCCCCATCAATCACTGTCAGTGCTAGGTGAGTGGGGCTAATGACCCGTTTTTCTCTTTTGCCACTAGTTCCGTGTTGGTCATTTTCAGTGTAGAAAGAATTTTAGGAAGGCAGATCTGCCAGAGCCTTCGGATTCTGGGAAGCAAGAAGCACGATCGTTGCATTCATTACCCGCGCCCCTGCTTTGTTCCTGGCCAACGAGCTCTGACACTACTGGCAAACTACAGATACCCTGGATTCTGTCCTCCCGGATGTCAATTTCTTGCTCATGGAACAAAGGTGTTGGGGGAAACCTGCTTGGGGTGGGTCAGCTATGCACTGGATGCTGAGGTCAGGGCCCCTTCTTCAGACGTCAGATTGTGCCTTAAGGATGGGTTTCCGCAGCTTCTGAGGAAAGCAGCTGTTCGAGGACCCCCACTTGATAGCTTCAGCTCCCAAACAGTCTCTAGTCCAGACAGCACAGCTTGGAGATGACAGGCAGGCTGAATACTGATTAAAAACAAACCCACTATTTATTGAAAACAGGTACCTTTCAGTAGCTCGAATTAGAACAGCTTAGGGATGCCATTGCTCAGGAACACAATATGCACAGTCTCGAGAAAGGGAGAATAAAACAACTTAAAAGGAATACAGCTGCAACAGGACTGGATCGCTAGGAGGGCCACGCAGCAAAGTAACACCAGGTAGAACACAGAGCCACACGTGAGATCCCAGTGCCCTTGAGCCCGGGGAGGGAACTCTCAGCAACCCTAGTTTTGGACCTCATCTCATGATTCTTTGGGGCGGAGGTGCTGGCTGGAGCACAGGGATCTTGGTGCTGACTCTGATTAACTAGTCAATGCCCGGAGGACAGGCTAAACATGGGGAGTGAGGCCATCAGGCAAGTTACACCTGCCCCTCAATGAACCCCGTAAGAGGAAGCAGTCCCTTCAAAGTCTGTGAACCTGGCAGGGACAACTGGACTAGAGAGAGCTTGGAGACGGTTCCTCTGCAGCCGGTCCCATAAAAACCCTAGACTAAGCTAAGCCCTAGAATTGTCTTAGCCAAATTCCTACCAACTAGAGAGGTAGAGAAGCCAGACATGGAAGCTGCCTCCAAACCAATTTTTGGTCTTCGGTAAAGGGATAAATACAAAACACTGTTCCACAAGTCGGCTTGGAAAAGCCTACTGGGCACAGCGGGTAGAAGATCCTGAAGGCCCATTTAGTATCCACCACAGGAGGAAGCAGGGATGGGGGCCGGGGTGAGATGTGCTCTGCTGTGGTTACTGCCAGGATACATCCCGTCCTGCTGTCCTGTTCCCATCTGTACAGTTCCTCCCAGCTTTCCGGATCTGTCCTCCCATGGCCCAGAGCTCACGCTTCCCTGAGCTTAAAATTCCCAGCCTCGAGCAGAGGGTTCTCCGACGAGGGGGAGCAGGCGGTCTTCCTGGGAACGTGAGCTGCTCTCACGCCACCTCCACTGGGATAGGGGCGGGGCAGAGAGGATGCTGGGTTACAGGAGGCAGAAGGTGGCAGCTCAGAGCAGGAAGGAGAATTCTGCCAGGAGAATGACAGGAAGTTTCGACTGCACGGATGCGGGAGGCAGTTGGGTTGGGAGGTGTGAAGAGCAAAGCTTTATCTAACCGATGGGGGAGCAGCGCGTCTCCCCCGCTTCCCAAATTCTCCCAGAGGAACACCACTCCCTGCTCTGGAACTTCACGCTCCAACAAACAATAAGCCTGAAGGGAAGAAGTTTCTTCAGGGTCCCAGAAGTGCCTGTTGAAGGTCCATCTTGTCAAGTTTGGCTTCTTGAGACAGCAGCCTCATTTGTGAGTCCGTATGCTGTTGCAGATCTGGGCCAGGCGGCTCTACAAAGGAAAGGAGGCGGGTCGTTGAGCGAACACGGCACCGGCCACGCTTGCCTGTTGGCCACTTCAGAGTCTCCTCGGGTGGCACCTGACTTGGGGTCAGCAGGTCTGAGTGAATCTCAGCCCTTCGTTCTCTACTCCTATCACGAACTAATGAATTACCTGTCCTGGACCTCCATTCCTCATCTGAACGAAGCAGTAAAGCAAGACCTCAGATGAGACAGTAGTGCTGCAGGCACAGCTAGGGGACGGATGTCACTAGGTTCGGGTAGCTGGGTACGTGTGGGATCCCAGCACGGGGCCCTCGTTCCACAGGACCGGGCTGGGAAAGCAGCTCCGCCCTTGCCCCCCTCCCTGGAGGTACCCTTCACAGACCCCCCCCAGTAGGGGGGGCGCCTAGGGCAGCCGTGTTCGCACCAAGTGCTCCCATCCACCACCGGAGACCATGCTGACTGGACCACGGAGGCCCATCTGACCAAGGCTGAGCCAATTCAACGCCCTTCCGAGAACGTAAGCGGAGGCCAGAAGCCGGACAGTCAGTGCCAGGCATTAGTGAAGTCAGAGTTGCGGCTGCCTGAAGCCACACGCAAGCCAGTACTGAAGGAGGACACAGCCCGGAACCGAGAGCCCTGTGGAGAAGATGATCTGCCAAGGGAGGAATGAGGAAATGTCAGAGAAATGGGTGCGTGGGCCTCAAAGACAGAGACGCTCCAGGAACAGGTGCACCTCCATAAACTCCTGTCAAGGAGGGTCCCACTGCTCCGGAGGCCTGGCTGTTCGGCGTTTTCTTGGACTCCGTGGGACCCCTTGGAACAAGCCCTTCCCTCCCTCTAGGAGGTTTCCATTCCGGCAGTCAATCTGCCCTCACACACTGACACCAACTGCCTGAATGGCGCAGAATTTTGATTCTGTTGTGGAACTTTTGTGGCAGGCACTCTGGGGTGGACTGAAGGTCACCTCAATTTAGGGACAGAATTGCAGCTAAGGAAGTAGGATTACGGTTAAAATCCCCTGGGGGAAAGAGGACAACACCGTGCTAAAGATGAAGCCCAGCCCCCAAAAGACAGTCCCAAGTACGGCTAAACTAAGAACGCCGTTGGCAGCATCTTGCGCGCGGAGGGTTACGAGACTCACGGAGAGTTTCTTAATGTTTCCCAAGGCCTCTGGGTCCAGCTGTGCGATGTCCATCCTCTGCAAGTCACTGGCCAATAATCGCATGCTCTGTGTGGAGGGCAAAATGGGTTCAACCTCCATGTCCCCTAGGGCAGGGCCCTCCACCCAGTGTCTTAGTGTGCCCCAGGGGTGCCCGTGATACTCCACACTTGGTGGGGGGTGGGGGGAGTGGCAAGGAGTGCCTTGAGGAGTCAGTGACATCAGTGCTTATCACTGGACCTTGGCTGGACCACCCGGGGAATAAAGGGCATGTACTTTAGCTTAGAAATGCCCTGCAGACACATCTGAGATACACCTTCCTTCCCTCCGAGGAGCCGAGGTCAGCAACTTCCTCTACTCAACCCAGAGAAATGGGTATCAGCCTGCTTCAGAACCCCTCAGAGTTCTACAGAGTGGAAGACACAGCTCCTGGTCCCCTTTCTAGACTAAGCACATACCCCAACGGTGCCTTCCTCTGCGTTCCCTTTAATAACCTCCCGTGTTGCACACATCACATAATCCTGTTCTTGACGGTGAACCTATCTTGACTACTGAACAGCTTCTCGAGAGCGGGGATCGTGTCGTCTACACCTTGGGCCTGCCACAAGGCAGCTGGGCAAATGTTAGCTGAGGAACAAATAGGAACATGGAGCCGGGCAAGGATCCCAGCCTGGGCCTCTAACCTGGGCGAGAAAACTGGGTTCTGAGTCCTGCAGAGATGTGGAGATCGGCATCCATGCCACCCCACGGACTGTGGGGGTGAGAAGTGGGTGATGGGCCCAGGACAGAAGGGCTGAGCGAGCAGCGTGGTGGCCTGGCATCCCTCGGAGACACTCACCTCTCCACCGCCCACCGGCACCGTGAGGAAAATCTCTTTGCTGTCGGCAAGAGGGCTGCCATTCATGGAGATATTGTAGATCCGCTCTCTGGCTGCTGGAGTGCGCAGGCCCGGGGTCTTGAAGACCCTACAAAGTGGGAAGATCCCCGTCAAGATGGCTTGGCAGATTGAATGACATGAGGCGCTGTGAACCCTTGCAGCCCCCATCTGGCCTCAAGCTGTAGTTTTCAAATCCCACATTTCTAAGAAGGCGAGTTCTAAATTTAGGGGAAAAAATGTCTTTTTAAACAGTAATGACTAAACACAGCTGGAGAAGGGAGGCTGTAATTATCAAACATACATCTAGCCAAAGTCAGTTCTTACCCACGGAAATCTCAGGTCCAAAGCTCTGTATGGATGCCAGTCATCCATCCAGCCACAAAGCCAGAAATAAACTATGGTTAGTGCATTTCCAAGAGTGGCTAAGTGCTTCCATCAAGAAGAGTTTTCTGGGGTCAAAAAAGGAGGATCCAGAGACTACATCATATTAATTCCCAACCTAACCTTCTCGAGACAGTTAAAATTCTGCTACCTGTTTTTCTCTACATGTCCTCTGCTATACGCTCATGTGAAAACCAGTTCAAGAGTGGGAATTAAAAGTAGAAGGCTTCCTCCCTCTCCTCACCCCAGAGATCCCTACTCTCAATTCCTTATGTCTTCCAGAAACGTTCTATGTATATAAAAACAAATGGGATCGTCTAGGACACGCTGTTCTGCAACGTGCTTGGAGACGCCCGCGATCACGAAGCTGTCACATCGGCACACGCACATCCACTTTAATGGTGAGATGGCACTTCCTGTCCAGTTGACCAGCCTGCTGGAAGACACTGGCTTAGAGCCTGGGTTACGTTGGTCTCCCGATGTGACGTGGTGTCCACTGTCACTCTTACCAAGGGTATAGGAGAGTACCTACCCAGTTTTAAAAACTACGTTTCCTGGTCAGAATCAGAAAAGACCAAGAATCACCAGAGGCTTCCTAGTCATCAGAGGCAGAATGTCCTCCTCCCTCTCGTCAAAGAGTCATTCTGTCGCTGAAATCAGCTAACCTGCACCCAGGGGAGGGGCAAACACTTGGAAGCCGAGACGGCTGCCCTCCTCCAAGAGCGCTTTGCCAGGCCAAGGAGTCGAGTGTTTTCTCGCACACCCTTCTTTGCTGACTGATGTTAACTGCTGGGTTCCCACCCAGACGCAGGCACCGCTCCCATCACTCACCTCGAGTCAAACTTGGGTGTCAAGCCTGGAGTTGGTTTCACCATAGACAACTCCAACCGGCCCCCAGCTGGGGTGACAGTGTTACAGTGGCTGGACCTGCAGGTAAGAAGTGGCCATGAGGCGCGCAGTGACAGCAGCAGCGTGGCAGGTCACACGCAGAAGGCCCCGATCATGTCGGGTACTGTCCCGAGCACCTCACACATGCTAGTTCGTGAAGCTCCCCAACAACCCGGGAAACACGGCTGTTATCCTTGCGTACGGATGCAGACTCCAGAACACCGAGTCGCACAACTTGGCCGAGATCACACAGCCAACTAGGGCGGAGCCAGCGCTCTGAAGCCGAGCGGCCAGCCTCCAGAATCCGACTTCTCAGGCTAACGGGACAAGAGGAAGGAGGCACCCTCTCAGCCCCCGGTAGGCCTCTTGCCTGGAGCTCGGCGGCTGGAGGCATGAAAACAAACGAACCAAAAAAGTGGGGGAGGACAGAGAACATGGGCGGAACTGGAGAAATGTGCTGGGTCAGTTCATTTCTAGAAGCCCCTCCAGCTTGGAGACTCAAGTTCCACTGGAGCACAGGCCACGAGACCCCTTTCACCCCCGATTTCTGCCACACTGAGTGGGTCTCCCCAGTAAAACCAAAACACACAATGAAGTTTGGAAAACCCATTACCTTTTGCTTTTGCCTTTTCCTTGTACGGACTGGGTTCTCTTCTTGGACGGAGGACACCTTTTGACCTGGATTCACAATCAAATGAAACTGTGATTATAAAAAGCCCCAAAAGGGGGAAAGGTAAGGGAGGGGTAAGAAAAGTAGGGGAGGGGGAACCAGCTCTGGAAAAGGAAACTAACACCGAATATGAGGTCTGCTCCCAGAATCAAGTTGCCTTAGGTAATACAGAACAAAACTGACCAACTAAGGCCTGGGTCTTCAAAGCAGAGGGTTTTGACCAAGATTAAAGGGAAATCTCTTTTGAACTGACTTGGCCTGGCTTGCCCCCTCTCAATCCCCTCACCTCCCCGTCACTCTCCCATTAAGTGCTGCTGTGAAGGTCACTCAGGCGGTCCCAGGTGCCCAATCTAAGGAACCCTCGGCAGTCCTCACCCCTCCCGAGTCCTCAGGGGCACCTGACAAGGATCACTCCTTACCTTCTGACAATTCTCTCCATCCCTGTCCTCCAC
The DNA here is from genome assembly GCF_024362965.1 of Panthera pardus. Lineage (NCBI taxonomy): Eukaryota > Metazoa > Chordata > Mammalia > Carnivora > Felidae > Panthera > Panthera pardus. Next base: position 77,687,976 of record NW_026526666.1, read on the forward strand.
CCCACCTTCCCCATTTCTCTGGCTGTCCCTGTGCAGGCTGCCTCATGAGGTCCTCTTTCTAGCATCCCTCCAAGTGCCCATCCTCAGCCCCCTCTCCACGCCTTCCCTGCACAACCTCACTGACACCCACAATGGGAGACAGTGGGTCTCACAACCTCCTACTGCTCCCTGAGCTCCAGGCTGAAATCTCGGATAAGTGTGGAACAAAAACTGGGACAGTGGCTGCTCCCCTTCACTGCTCTTCCTCCCATGTCCCACCTTCCACCCATGATGGCTGCCTGAGCCAGAAACCATTTGATCATCCCTGCTTCCTCCCTTCCTCCACCAAGCTCACTCTCCCTTTTAAAACATTATGTCAAAACCGTCCTTCTCTTTTTATAGGCTCGGTGTCTCCGTTTAAGAATTACAATGGCCTCCCAACTGGGTTCCTTGTCTCCAGTTTTTCCCCTCTCCCATTTACCCTGCATATTGTTCTGAAATACCAATCTGAAATGACCAACCTGGTGGAATGGAAACTTCCAAGCCTGGTACACAAGGCCATTCGTCGTCTGGCCCTACTCTATGCAGATCACCCTCACAGCTTACATCCTTGCCATCCCAGACTGCTTCCTGTTCCTTAAATGGAACTTTCCTATCTCCTTGTGGACTTCCCTTCCCTTTCTTTTCCAGCTAGTGAAATCTCCCTCACCTTTAAAGGCCTGGTGTATCCTAACCAGGGAGGTAATAGCTTTGATAGCTTCCTCTTCTATGTTCTATGTACCTTACACACACATCTATGATTGCTTTTGTTTTTAGCCATTTAAGTGGGATCTTCTCTACTAAACTGAACTCTGGCAGGTAGGGGTGGGGCAACAGGATATTATGTATTTGTCTCCTGTCCTCTCCCAGCCTCAAACCTGAGTGCCTACTTACTCTTGCAGTTTGAAGATTCTTATTTTTATTTTCTTCTTCTTCCTCTTCTACTATCATTTCATCCACTTTTATTATCTTTCGTGCTATAAGAAACAGTTTTAACAAAGTGATATTTCTCATAGGAATAAACTTTAATGTTTTCATGTGGTTTTTTTTTATGTTTATTTTTGAGAAAGAGAGGCAGAGAGAGGGAGACACAGAGTCCGAGAAAGGCTGCAGGCTCTGAGCTGTCAGCACAGAGCCCAATGCAGAACTCGAACCCACCAACCGTGAGATCATGACCTGAGCTCAAGTCAGACACTTAACCGACTGAGCCACCCAAGCATCCTATCATGTATTCATGTTTCTTATAGGAAATGAAACTTATGCAATCTGAGGTTGTAATTAAGAAAAAGACTTTGAATATACAAGATGACTTTTTTTAAAAAGAAGGTTTAGACAGAGGAAACTAACCAGACTGGTTAAAAAAGCCCACATGATGCCCAGCATTCTGGTAAGAGCAAAGATGCTGGGGTCAGCCAGACTTGAGCTTGAGGCCTGGTCTTAGTACTAACCAAGTCATGGGGCTTTTAGTGTGGAGCCTCAGTTTCCTCATCTACAAAAGGGAATAGTCCCTTCCTAGGGGTATTATGAGACCTGGAATGTGCTTCACAAGAGGAGGGTCTTTGTTACTCCCTGTACCCCCAAACTCTAGAATTGTGCCTGTGTTTACTAAGTGTCTGTGGAATGAATCAATGTAAAAGCCTTTTGGACAGTACTGGACACATGTCAGAAGTATTGTTTATTACAATAAAATATTATTTACATAGATTAGAAAAAACTTTCTGAGCATTGCAGCTGCTTGGTGATAGTAGTGTCACTGCTAAATATGTACAACCACGAGCCAGACAATCTTGAGCAGGGATTCCACAGAGAAAATTCACACATCTAATCATGAGGGGCAGGGGATGAGACTAGACAGCTTTTTATTTTCTGACACATTAAACAATATATTTATCTTTTTTTTTTTTTTTTTTTTTTTTTGGAAGCAGCACAATGTAGTCAAAGTCCAATGGTCAAGGGAGCACAAAAAAAAATCTTTACTGTTGGATGACATTGGTCCTGGTGTGTTTGGCTCCCAGGGGTGAAATCAAAAGAGCCCTCCCCTCCCCAACCACATAAGCAAAACTGGTGGAACTCAGAAGAGAAACTAGTATTACCTAAGTGTAGAGATAACCCAGAGTGACCTAACAGATTGTAAATGTGCAGGTGAGGAACTCTAGGAATACCCCAGTCCAATTATGTCACAATCTCACCAAGGCAGCACTGGAATGTGACACCGGCGAGTGAAAATCTCCTGCCCCCCACACCCTACAAGGCCGAGATGGAAAGCAAGATGGACTAAGAACCGGACGGTGTTTCTGGCCCTACCCAGCAGGGAAAGCGCGCTGGCGGGCAGCCCCAAATCCAGGCTATGGGTCAGGCCTATCCTCACAAGATTTGGATGCGCTGAGCTATGAAAGCTTAATGACAGTGACTTAAAATCCATGACAGAGCCCAATGTGTCCTGAGTCCATGCTCACTAACCACAACCTGCTGTCCCTCCAGGACGGCCTCTCTCCAGGTGTATGTGAGATGATTTCACGAAGCAGGTCCCTGAATCCAGGAATGTGGGATGACGCAATGGGACACCGGTCCTTCTGCAATTCTCTTAACCTTTCTGGTCACACGGAAGCTCCTTGGCTGGCCTTACCTTGTCCCGTAAGGCCTCTCAGTCCCGCCAACCTGTTTAACTGGGGGAGCCAAAAGGCGGCCAAGGTCCCCACGCAGCTTTCCCGCTCCTTCCACTCTCACTGTCACTCCCACATCACTGGGAGTCTGCTCCTATCAGTCCTGCATACAATCAACTCAATGCGGCGGCCAAAATCACGTTATCGGATTTACAAGACGGAAGACTGGGCATTAGAGGGAAGAGGCTTTACCCCCGAGGCCTCTCTGAGCAACCAGCCAACCACCCGAGCCTCCACTCTCTCAGTTCAACAAGGGGTTTTGAAAAGTACTCACTTTTGGCAGATTTCAAGGGTGTCTGAATAGCTTCTGCTGTTAGTTTGTTTATTTCTGTGATATCCAGGTCAGCCTGTGACAAACACAGCCAGAAAACACCAGGCATATTCCATCAACTACGAGGAGTATTTTAAGACTCGAAACAATTAAAAAAACATATTATTCGATACATACAAAGATTGTTACATACTAGTTATAACAGATATGGTGAATTCCCATAAATGCACTGTACCACCTAAGACCTAACACATTGCTGGTACCTTGCTTCCAGCTCTGTATTCTGCCCTGTTCTACATCCTTGTCTCCCCTCAGAGGTGACCAGTTTCCTGTCATTCCCCAGAGGTAACCACTATCCTTTCATTTACTTAAAAGAAAGCACGTGTAAGTTTTTACAAGTGTACATGTGCTGAAATAATATTTTACTTGGTCTCATTTTTGACCACTGTTTGTAGTTGTAGTTAGTTTTCACGGCCATGTAATAGCCCACTGTGTGACTCTACCAGAATGAATTTGTCCAATCTCGTCAACAGTCTTTTGCTATTACCAGCACTGCTACTCTGAACTCTCTTCTACGTGTGTCTGATGCACATGTTCAAATTTTCTCTTGGCTGTACCCTCAGGGATAGGGCACTGGAGGGTTGTGGGTACACAAATGTTCAGCCTTGATATTATGCCAAATCATGTTTCAAAGAGGTCACACTTGATTACGTCCCACTGGCAAACAATACAAGATCCTGATGATTCACGTTCTCTAACTCGGTGCTGTATTAGACTTCTCTCTCTCTTGATTTTTTAACATCTAGAGGGTTGATAAGATTTTCTGTTGTAGTCCTGAGCCCTTCAAAAAGTCACCGTCATTCTAATTAAGTGTTCCCAGTGGTAACTACCTATAAGGATGAAAACAGCCACGAGCAGGCATGATCCTATACCTTTCTTTGTAGGGTACGTGTAAACATCAGAAGAGTTGTTACAGACTAGGAATGACGCTGGCTTCATCTCTAGATGGGTGGCAAATCTGTGGAGTGCTCAAAGAAGGATTCTGAGACTGTCCAATCTTAGTAAGAAACAGCACTGTAAGAGATTAGTGATGTCTGAAATGGCTAATGGAATAGAAAGTGGTGGCCAACTATCTGCCATCCCTAGAAACAACTGGCATGTTATGAAGGTATCAGTGGTGGCAGGCCACTGATCACCTACCATGCAGAAGAGTTAACAGGCCCAAGACTGATGCCCATAGGAAGGCCTGTTTGCGTGGCTGGCTGGTGGCTTGCATGAGAACTTGGATTTCAGGGTTCCCACCATCCCTGGTAAGAATGGCTCCTCTGGGCCTAAGCTTTGTACAAACACCATGACTTACGTTGCATAGCTGCTTTCCTTCTGGAAGTCTGGAATTTTGGTACGTGCTAGGCAGAAGATGGCTATGTGACCAGCCCCCAATAAAAACTCTGGGCATGGAGTCTCTAATATGCTTTTCTGGTAGATATTATACATGTGTTAAATTAAGGTGTCTCATGTGACTCCACTGGGAGAGGACTCTTGAGGGCTTGCGCCTGGTTTCTTCCGGACTCTGGCCCATGTACCTTTTCCCTTTGTTGATTTCCCTTTGTATCTTCGCACTATAATAAATCATGGCCATGAGAATGACTATATGCCGAGCCCTGTGGGTCTTCCTGGAAATAGTCTCAGGAGACCCCCCCACATACCTAATAATTATGAACTTTGGTACCAAAGTATCATTTCTTCCCTGAGTTTCAAATCATATTAGCTAAGGCTACAATTGCTTTTGACTTGGTATGATGACACTGGCTATTTCATGTAACATTAGAAGCTCTCTGATTTGTAGTTCTGTATGTCTGATTAATTAAAAAGAGGGTGATGCATTAGCTAATGAGTATAATTCACCTCAGAGGTTAAGTCTTTTGATACATTAGATTTGGGTGTGCAGATGGGGGGAACATAGCACAAAGAAAAAACCAGGACTGAGAATGTTTTACTAGCTCTTGATTTTTTTCAGTTATCTCCACTCCTCTCCTATAATATTCACCCCCGAACTCTCTTTTTTCTGACTGAATAACTGGCTCTGAAATACCTTCAACTTCTGAGGCCAGTGGAGATCTGCTATTCAATGCTACTATATACCCTTTATAGTCAGGTCCTTTCTAATCCAAGGGATTCTGATCAGTGCACAGAAGGATGTAGATTTTTGGGTTCGCTTTGTAAATCTGATAAAGGTTGTAATACATTTTCTCCCCAGATATACTACCAATGCATGTATATACACACATTGTTTATGCATGATGTTAGAGTGCTCAGGGTCTCTGTGAAGCCCATTTATGGACTAGTTCCCAACACTGTACAACAGAACTTTCTGCAAGGATAGAAATGCTCTATTTCTGAGCTACCAATACGGAGCCAGTAGTCATGTGTGGCTACTGAACATCTGAAATGTGACTAGTGTGTCTGAGGGACTGAAGTCTTAATTTTATTAATTTTAATTGATTAAAATAGCTACCTGTGGCTGGTGGCTATTGTACTAAACAGTGCAGATTTAAGATCTAAATTATTTTGCTTCCCCATCTTACTCTCTTCAGTCCTGATAGTGATGCTGGGATGAAGGAGGTGAGAGGGAGTGAGGAAACCTGAAAGTCCCAAATAAGAGCATAGCTTCTACAGTATGACACGAGTCATACTGAGCAGGAGTCTCCTTGACACCTAGCAGGCCAGGTCATTAGGTAATGGCCCAGGGGCTTAAAGAAACTTGAAGTTGAGGCTTCTACTTTGCCTGCGGAGGTCAGGGCAGGGCTGCCAAAAATAGAACTGCCTCCTTTTGTAGCACCTGAAACTATTTGGGCCTTATGGACTCAACATTGGATAACCATAATTTTTCAGTTGGCCTAAACAAAACAGATCCCCTATGAAACCTCTTCCACAGTAAGCACTCACTGGTTGGATTTTATGACTGGATTAAACTTAAAAACTAACCACAGTTCCAAAATAGGACAACACTTACTGTTGCTGCCTCTTCCAGGGCCTGTTTGTTTCCTCCAAGGGCTTTAAAAAGAACATTTTATTTAGTTACTATCGGATTTTAATGATAAACCATCTTCCCTGATATAACCAGTTATCTGTCTAAAACTGGACCAGATTAAAAGCCCTTGGTTCAACATCAAGGACATTCACAGACCAGTTTTAATTTTTCTCCACGTTAGACTGGCCCCCTCGTAACATATTCCACGTTCCACCACCCCAAAGTTCTTATTTTCCAAATGTGCCTCTGCCTCTTATGACTCACTGCCTTGGTACTATTTCTTCTACCAGAAATACTCCGCTGTGCCTGACACATTTCTAATTCATCTTTCAAAACGCAGTTCAAATCCAAAACTCTGTTTATTTTTCTGTCACAACAGATTGCTGCAAAGTGCTGAGCTCGTTGCTCATTCTCATCATACCCAACAACTACTCAGAGCTATTTAAGGGTCCACCCTGCTTTAAACTGAATTCCTTGAGGACAGTTTCTGGCAAAAAATATGACATAGAGTAAGTATGTAGCCAACGTATGTTGAAGGAAGAGGTCTGTGCAAGATTTAGATGTAGAATAAAGTAGAGGTAATCCTCCTTCTAGAAACTTTCATAGTGTCCTATAGAACCGTTAAGAATTCAAGCTTTGGAGGTTCCTGGGGCCCCTGTGTGGCTCAGTCGGTTAAGCGTCCGGACTTCGGCTCAGGTCATGATCTCGCGGTTCGTGAGTTTTAACCCTGCATCATGCGCTGTGCTGACAGCTCAGAGCCTGGAGCCTGCTTCAGATTCTGTATTTCCCTCTCTCTGTCCCTCCCCTGCTCATGCTCGCGCTCTCTCTCAAAAAACTGAATAAACATTAAAAAAAATTAAAAAAAAAAATTTTTTTTTTTTACATTTATTTCTGAGAGACAGAGCGTGAGCAGGGGGAGGGGCAGAGAGAGAGGGAGACACAGAATCTGAAGAAGGCTCCAGGCTCTTGGCTGTCAGCACAGAGCCCGACGCAGGGCTCGAACTCACAACCACGAGATCATGACCTGAGCCGAAGTCGGACGCTTAACTGACTGAGCCACCCAGGTGCCCCCCCCCCCAATTTTTTTTAACAGAAAAAAAAGAAAAGGATTCAGGCTTTGAACCAGAATGCCTGGGTTTAACTACACTCTGCTACTAACTAGTTTATGAGCCCTTGAGCAAAGTAACGAACATCTCTGCACTTTGTCACCTATAAAACAGAGGCAATATTAACAAGTAACACATTTGTTATGAAGATAAAATTAGTTAACATACGTAATACACTCAGTCCAATGCCTGTCTGGCACAGGAAGCCCTCTCTAAATGTGCCTACTGACCACTACTCTCTTTTGTGATACTTATAATTTTAATTATACAATCACATGTGCATTTTAAAAAATGATCCTCCTCTGCTAACTTGTAAGCTCCTGAGGGTAGGGACAAAGTCTGTTTTATTTCCCAAAGCATTTTCAACACCTAGCATTGTGACAGAGACATGCTCCGTGAATATTTGTAGACATGTGCAAACAAAGGGCAAGCCAAAGGATCATTAAATATCTACTATTTGAACAGAACATGCATTTCTAGTCAGGAAGGAGGCTACACAATGGGTGATAATAAGGATAATAGGAAAAGTAAGGGTGTCCCAGCAGAAAGGACAGCCTCTTGCATTTCCTTGGACATTTAGCAAGGGAGTGAACAGGCTGCGATTTTTCTCTGGGCAGAAAAAACTCTAGTGTGTGGACTTCCCAATTTGATTTGCTCAGTTTTTTTTTTTTTTTTTTAATTTTTTTTTTTTAAACGTTTACTTATTTTTGAGACAGAGAGAGACAGAGCATGAACGGGGGAGGGTCAGAGAGAGAGAGAGAGAGAGAGAGACACAGAATCTGAAACAGGCTCCAGGCTCTGAGCCATCAGCCCAGAGCCCAACGTGGGGCTCGAACACACGGACCGCGAGATCGTGACCTGAGCCGAAGTCGGACGCTCAACCGACTGAGCCACCCAGGCGCCCCGATTTGCTCAGTTTTTAAACTGACAGTTTCCACAAGATAAGGAACGCACTGCTTGGGGTTGTCGTCCCCTCGGAGCTCTGGTAACAAACCGAGTTACTCATTTATTCATTTTTAGATGACGGGATAAAATATTTTAGGAAAGAGAGTGCTCTGTGACACGTGAAAGTCATGCAAAATTCACATTTTGGTGTGTCCATAAGTACATTTTACTGGAACACACACATGCCCATTCATTACAGCTGTTTCGTAACTGTTAACAGCTTGCGTTGAGTAGCTGCCATAGAGAACCCTCTGGCCCAGAAAGCCTAAAATATTTACTATCCGGTCTCCTAGAAAGGACGTCCGCCTACCTGCGGGGGTTGACGATGTTAAGTACTACGCAGGAAAATAAAGCAGGGAAGGGAGATAAGAGGGCGGGGGGAGCGGTAGGACTGCAATTTCCGAAAGCGATCGGGGAAGACCTCACTCAGGTGACCACAGAGGCGCCCCGGGCCGAGGCCGGGGGAAACCAGCAGCTCTTACCAAAGTAGTCGAGCCAGTTCATCTCGCGCAGCACCTTGGGGAGCCTCAGGATCTCGATGTTGTACAGGTTATCCATCTCCTTGAGGAGGTTCTGCCTGTCTGACTGAATCTGCTTGGATCGGATTTGCACTGCGAGAGGGCAGAGCCGACAGAACACGGGTCACGAACGCGGCCCGGAACCCGTGCTGCCCGCACCCCAAGCCCGCCGGGCCCCCGCGATCGCCCCGGGGTAGCGGCAACGACCCGGGCACCGCCCCTTACCTTCACGGTCGAAGTCCCTAAGAAAGGAGGCGAGCTTCCGGCTCCGTAACGAGTTGGTCTTGGCGACCCGACTGCCGCCCTTCCTAGCCGGAGCCATGGCGCTCGGGTGGAGGCTGCGGGGAGCTGGGGACGCAGACACAGGGGGTCAGCGGCCGAGATCCGGGAGGGAAAGTACGGGGGCCGCGGAGGAGCGGGAGAAGGCGGGAGGGCGCCCCACAGGGCTGGTAGGAGGCCCTGTCGTTGGAGGCCCGAGCATAAAGGAGTCGCGAGGCACGTACCTGCGGGTCGCGATATGGGCTGAAAAAAACCTCGCTGCTGCAGCTGAGAGGAGGGAGCGGCTCCGTGGCTATCCGGACGTGCGACCGCCGCCACCAAATTCAAACTGCCACAGACTGACGAATGAGAAGCCGCTGTCTTAGGTGGGTCCCACAACATCCAATCACAAGGAAGCTCCGCGACCAGGCCGCCCGTCCACACGTAGGACTACAACACCCAGAAGGCATTGCGGTGACGACATAGGTTCGCGACTAAGCAGCCTCGCAGGGGCATGCGCAGCGAGACTGCGGGCGCTTGGGCGCAGCCCTGGCGGGTCCTCGAAGTTTGACCGTATTAGCTTTCAGTTTTCTCGCTGGTTTACGGAAAGGCAGCTTCAAGGAAAGGAGACAAGATTTTGGCTCGGGAAGCGCGCGTTTGGAGAGAGCCCTCCGGCCTGCGGAATCCGCGGTCTGAAACCGCGGAGACTGCCTTAGCCGCGGACAAAAGCTCCTCCGACGGGTAGAGCGGACACCCTTCCGGAGGTGGGAGACGAGGGCCCGGCCTCCGAGAGCCCCTCTGAAGGTAAGACAGCGCCGCGCGCCAGGACTTCCTGTCGGAAGGGATGGACAGCCCCCAGCGAGGAGACCCTGACTTAGCTGAACCTCACTTGAACACGAGAATCACTCCTGGACCCGGTACTTCCCCCGCCCACTTGCGGCCCTAATGCTGTTGTTGGTTTTTTTCTTTTCTTTTCTTTCTGTTTTTGTTCTCGGCAGAAGATGACCCAAGACCAACCTCTGCTTGCGGTGCAGGAGGCCCTGAAGCAGTGCTTCCCGGTGGTGGAGGAGCAGCAGGGCCTGTGGCAGAGCGCGCTAAGGGACTGCCAGCCCCTCCTGCTGTCCCTCAGCAACCTGGCAGAGCAGCTGCAGGCGGCCCAGAATCTGCGGTTTGAGGACGTGCCACCACTTCGGGCCTTCCCAGACTTAAAGGAGCGGCTGAGGCGCAAGCAGCTGTGGGCTGGCGACACTGTCTTGGACAAGTTAGAGGAGAGGCTGTAAGAGTTCAAAGCCGCTCCTTCTTGGAGAAAAATGGGAAAACTTGGTCTTTAATAAGTAGCCAGTATCAGTCAGGAGAGAGTTTTCTCCCATACTTGAGAGCATGATATTTGGAGGTGTCCCATCCTTCCCTCCTCTGTTCAACCTTTCCCTCCTTCCAACCCTCTGCTCCATTTGTTGCGCAACGGGACCTCTTGTCAGAAAGTCATTTTATGGCATTTCCATTGCCCCATAAGGCATGGCAGTGGTGGCCTTAGGAGAAGTTACAAAAGGAGAAGAGAAAAGCCATAGAGAAAGCTTATTAGCCCCCCTCTACAGTTCTTTTGTAAAAAGCAGTGAGGAATTGTACTTTAAACTTCAGAGGTGCTAAGAGTCAAGGGTTTTACCCTGGTATCATCTCATAAAATCTTTTCAGATCTCTAACTTAACCTCACTTCATCCCATTTTGCTGGTGAGGAAACCGAGGCTCCATCAGATTGCCTGTGGTCACACAACTCGTAAATGGTAAAGCTGGGATCTAACTCAAGTTTACCTGATGTCAAGGCCAGAGTGGTCCGCTGCCACTCTGTTCTGCTATACGTTGATGTCTCTGTGCCAAGCATAGCACATCTCTAAGCTCTTAGTATGCCGAACGGGAGACCCTCTAAGAGTTCTAAGTATTGAGGATAGACAAGAGGCAGGGCACGTAGGCCATTCCTTGACTAGAGCAAGAGAAGGTTCTAGTGTATACAGTCTGTGCCATAGACTACTTGGAAATGGTCAAAGATGGGGCCCTTCTTTGTATTCATTTGTACAAAATACATTCATGAAGCCTTTACGGGATGCCGAGTGCAAGGTGCTCGGAATACAGCAATGAACCAGACTTAGTTTCTTAGTTGATTAGAAGAGATAGACCATCAGTCAATTAAATTATGTTGTGGTATATTCTAAGGTACTTTTATGTCAGTTCTTGACATATTTGTGAGGATTGGGCTGTTACTTTAAGTCTATTTTTTTTTTTTTTGGCATTCTTTTTTTTTTAATTTTTAAATGTTTTATTTATTTTTGAGAGAGAGAAAGAGTGAGTGAGCAAGCAGGTGAGGGGCAGAAGGAGAGGGAGGCACAGAATCTGAAGCAGGCTCCAGGCTCTGAGGTGTGAGCACAGAGCCTGACGCAGGGCTCGAACCCATGGTTCATGACCTGAGCTGAAGTCGGACACTTAACCGACTGAGCCACCCAGACGCCCCTAAGTCTGTTTTTTAATTGTGAGTCAAGGCCACACGTTTTGAAAGCCCCAGTTCTAGGTTAGGGAATTCTTTGTCCTTTTGGAAGTTGTAGCCTTCTTCTTGGTGGCTGGTCCCTTGGAGTCACCAGTGGAATGATAAAAATATTTACCATAAGGTGGGTACTTTCCTACTGGGCATTTTATATGCGTTATTGCACTTAGTCCTCATAAGAACCCGTTCCGCTCATTCATCCATTGAACAAGTGTTTGTCATTGTGTGCACCAGTGTCCGTGTTCTAGGTACTTAGGGTGTGCAGTGAGCAAGACAGACCATTTTTATACGTGATTGAGAATAAGTAACTTTCCGAGGATCCACAGTAGTCTGTGCCTCCGGAGCAATTTTTCCCATTGGGACATTTGGCAATACCTGGAGACATTACTGATCGTCATAGCTCAGGGAGGGTGGGGGCATGGTTTGCTCCTGTCATCTAGTGGGTACAGGCCAAAGATGCTGCCCGACGTCCTAAAATACACAGGGCAACCTCCCCACCACAAAGAACCATCCAGGCCAAAATGTGAGTGTGCTGAGGTTGAGGAACCCTGCCTTAGGCCTTTCTCATGATATTGCCCAATACGAGACTTCTTTTCCCCCAGAAGTGCCCTCCTCAAGGTGCGTGACACCGTCAGCAGCCACGTGGAGCAAGTGCTTCAGACCTATGAGCAGCATGCAGACACGATTGGCATGGATGGTGTCCTCCAGGCTTCGGTTGTGAGCCCTTCGGTGGCTGACATGTTGGAATGGTTGCAAGACATTGAGAGACATTATCGAAATTCGTATCCTTTGCACATGTTTCAGGCAGCGTCCAGAGCTGCTTCAGGAAGTCTTTCAGTTTTCGTGAGATTATACCACTACGTAGTGTGGGTCAATCAGTTCTCTTTGATCTCTGAACTTAGAGAAGAATAAAGCAGGGCAAGTGAGGGATGAGCATGGAGTCCTGACTTGAAATAGGGTGGGCAGGAGAGGGCTCACTGGGTTAGTGGCATTTGAGAAAAGACCTAACGAGAGCGAAGGAGAGAGCCATGTGATATTTGGGGGAAGCGTGTCCCAGGTAGAAGAAACTGCAAGTGCAAAGGCCCTGTGGGGGAGAGCATGCCTGACATGTTCATGAAATAGTGCGGAAGCCAGCAGGGCTAGAGCGGATGAGGACGGGGAGCCTAACAGGAGACACGGTCAGAGAGATGGGGCTGGACCTCATAGGGCCCTGGAGGTCTTTGAAAGGATTTTGGCTTTTGCTCAGAGTGAGGTGGAAAGCTGTTAGAAGGTTTTGAGAAGAAGGATAACATAATCAGCCTGTGTTTTCTCACAGTATCACCTGGCTGAGTTCGGAGGAAAGACTTGGGGTGGTGTGGAGCCAGGGGAGCTGCAGGAATACCACCAGTTCATTGGAGTTCTGGCCCTTTTCTCTCAATTTTTTTTTTTTTTTTCCTAATGTTTATTTATTTTTGAGAGACGGAGTGTGAGCAGGGGAGGGGCAGAGAGAGAGGGAGACACAGAACCCGAAAGGAGGCCCCAGGCTCCTTGCTGTCAGCACAGAGCCCAATGCGGGGCTCGAACTCCTGAACCATGAGTTCACGACCTGAGCCGAAGTCGGCCGCTTCACTGACTGAGCCACTTAGGCGCCCCTCTCATAAGTCTTGCCTGAATCACGCATCTCTGCTCTGGCTTCAGTTTCTGCCTTCATTTGAGTAACTCCCCAATCCGCCCTTCATTCTCATTTCTAGCCTTGATGTTCAGCTTCCCGCAGCTGCCTCCAGCCGGGTCGCTCCTGGGAGCACAAGCTCCTCGGTCCTGCCGCCACACTCAGTCCCCTTTCCCTCCAGGTGTAGGATCAACCCTGTGTGATCATTGTGTGGGAACTCCAGCAGCCCCTTCCCCCTCTCCCTCTCTCTTTCCTTTTTCACTGCATTGGTGGCAGCTGTGGCGGTGGCAGCTGTGGAGGCAGTGGGACAGACTAGGCGGGGGAGCAGTAGCTGCCGCCAGTGTTACTGAGCGCTGACTATGTGCCAGGTACTCTTCTACGGCCGCCTGTCAGGTGTTTTGAATCCGTTTCCTTGGCGCTTCTTGTATTTTTCTTCTCTATCTGCACTGCCTCTTCCATAGTCTCTTGCCTCTCATGAGGCCCCTTGATCTATGCAGCCTCTTGACAGGTTTCTCTGTCTCTGCCTTCTTTCCCTCTAAGCCGGCTCCGGCTAGGGACCTCAACGGTAGCCTGAAGACATCTTTGTTCTGCCTGTTGCCTATAGAGGAGTTTTCGACAGCTTCCAGAATCCCCATGTGGGTCTTCGGTGCTCTTTGTGTTCTGGCTCAGCCTGCCTTCTCAGCCACCTTTCTGACTGCTGTGCGTGTTCCAGCCGGCCAGATTGCAGGATTTACTCGGCCCTGAAACCATTCCATGCTTCCTCACTTCTGCACCTTATGCTTTTCTTGCCAGCTGGAATCTTCCTGAGGCCCTCCAAATAGGAGGGACTCGTCACTCAACTTCTGAACCGCCACAGAGTTTCCTCTTTTGTGTCCCTGAGATTCTCCCTTTCTACTTTCTGGTTTTTCTGCTCAGCGTGGTGAGATCCTAGATTGTTGGGGTGATGTTTCATCCCTCTGGCCCTGTAGCACTGTGAGTGAAGAGGTGCTCAGCAAAGATGTGTGACATAGGTGAGTGCGAGAGAGCTACCCCTTACCCTTCTAGCTTCTCGTAGCTCCCCCAGGGTATTTTTCCCTTCAGCATATTTCGTTGTCTTTTTGAGCAGTCCTTAACTTCCCGGAAGTTACCTGAAGAGAAAGTGCCTCCTGTCCTCCATCCAGTGGGGAGACTTGGCCAACATCCAAGCTTTGCCCAAGGCCTGGGACCGGATTTCAGAAGATGAACACCAAACCCTTGTACAAGGTACTGGTTTTCATTTATGCCTTCATGTCTGCTTTCTTTCTCTGTGTCTCTCTGTCTTACAGAGATGCCCTTGCAGTGCCTGCATATTTTTTATAAATCTGATGTTTTACGTTCCCTGGAGAGGTGATATGCCACAGTTTTTCTCTCTTCCTATTCCAGATACCCTACTGAATGTTTCCTTCTTCTTGGAAGAGTAAGGAAGTGGTGTGTTTATCAGCATACTAGTGAGACACGGTTGATGGCTGATACTGACGCATTCTGGTATTTCTAAAGAAATGTCAGTATTGTAACCTAACATACTTGAAAGATTAGTGCCTGGGGCCGGAGGAGTAGCCCTTGGGAGGGTTGTGTTAGATGTTTCTAATGTTGCGGCCTCCCCCTGCTCTGTCATGGTTGAAAGTACGTGGACGCCCCTTGCCCTTTTCTGGGCTCGGGAATGGATGATGGAGGCAGAGAGAATGCAGGAAAGGCAGTGCAAGAGAACACTGGGGGCAGGAGCCACAGCCACAGATGTGGTAGGGAAGGAAAGGACGGGGGAGAGAGTAGCATCCCTCTGAGCATCATCCAAAGCTCTGAGCTTGGTTGACACCCGGCCCTGTTATGTGTATTTGTATCAGTACCCGATTCCCTGATGCAAGATGATTTTTCTTGATGATTTAAAGAAATAAGGGTGATATTGATGGAAGACAGTACAGATCTTCCTCGACCTATAATGGTGTTACATCTTGATAATGTCATCATGTAAGTTGAAAATATCGTGAGTCAAAAATGCATTTAATGCACCTACCCTACCAAATGTCATAGCTCAGCCTCGCCTGCCTTAAATGTGCCCTGAATACTCACATTAGCCTACAGTTGGGTAAAATCATTGAATACCAAGCCTATTGTACCATAAAGTGTTGAATATCTCGTGTAATTGATTGCAAAACAGAAGGGTGGTATGGGCACGGAGTGGCTGTATACGTTGTGTACCCTTGTGAACTTGGGGCTGACCGTAAGCTGGGGCTTGCTGCTGTCACCCGGTGTCACAAGAGAGGATCGGACCGCGTATTGCCAGTCCGAGAAAAGATCCAAATTCAAAATCTGAAGTACGGTTTCTGGTGGACACGTATTGCTTTTGCACCATCGTAAAGTTTGAAAACTCATAAGTCAGAGTCGTCTATCATTGTCCAGCTGCTTTAGCTCCTCGTCGTCATTCAGTTTCCGGAGTCCGCCACCAGGGGGAGGTGGCGCAGCATGAATCATTCTCCGTGCTTTGTCTTCGATGGTGTTCCTCTGTTCTCTGTCTGAGAGTTAAGTAACTGGGCATAGTAAGACTGCTAAAATGATGGGGGTTTTTTTCTGACCAAAGCTGGCACCTGATTTTCCACATCCCTCTGATCCTGGAGTAGCTGCACGGTGGAAGAAGAGCGCCCAGAATCAGGCCATCAGCGTTATTTCTGAAGCCCAGTGCCTTCATCTGTGAAATGGTTGGGTACTTCCAGACCTGTCAGCTTCCTAGGCTGTGGGAAAATCTGGGTCACTGGATGTAGAGAGGCTTAATAAAGAGTGTAGATATTTTTAAAATGAAGATGAATTTTTTTTTTTTTTTACTACAAAAGTGATCTATATGCTTTTTAAAAAATCAGAGGAAAATTGTAGGAAAAATTTTAAATGTAGAAAAGTATGAAACACAAACTCCATCAGAGAAATTTTGATATATGGCTCTTTCTGTGTCCATATCCACAAATTAAAAAAAAAACCCACAAATGTGGCATCATTGGTATATACTGTTAAATAAACTTTTTATTTTTTTTAATTATTATTTTTTTCGATAGACTTTTATTATTTTTAAAATTTTAAAATTTTTATTTATTTTTGAGAGAAAGAGCATGAGCTGGGGAGAGGCACAGAGAGAGGGAGACACAGAATCTGAAGCAGGCTCCAGGCTCTGAGCTTTCAGCACAGAGCCCGATGTAGGGCTCGAACTCCCAGACTACGAGATCATGACCTGAGCTGAAGTCAGATGCTTAACTGACTGAGTCACCCAGGTGTCCCTAGATAAACTCAAAAAAAACTTTTTTAGCCATCTTTTCACTTTCGTATTTCTAAAAATAGCTCAACACAATATACACCAGTGTACATCTCATATACAATTTTAAGAATGTATTATATCTTTTGTTTTTCCAAATCTTCATGTATTTCTACTTATAAAGATTGTACATTCTCATTGTAGAAGATTGAAGTATTACAGAAAGTGAAAATGCACACTGTCTACTGTTTTTAACAATATGGTAGATGTTCTCCCAGGAATTTAAAAAATCTATCACATACGTTAATAATCATAAATAAAACTTAAAAGACATTTGGGTGTCAGGCCTTATGATGTGCTCTGGAGACAGATGAAAGAGATCCCTAGAAAGGTTTATGGTTCAACCAGGGAAAGATTTAAACCAGTGTTTCTCAAGCTTTAACGTGTATAGAAATCACTGGGCTCTTGTTAAAATTTAGACCCTAATTTTGTAGGTCTGGGGGGCGGGGGCAACGCCCTAGATTCTATGGGAGCGGTGGGGTGTTCGTTCTGAAACTAGCTGTTAAGACTGCAGCCTCCATCTTGGTCCATCACTCCCTCTTGGATCCCTCACGCTGGGAGAAGTCAGCTGCAGTGTTCCAAGTCGGCCCTGTGGAGAGCTTGTGTGAGAGACCGATGCCTGCCAGCAATCGCGTGACTGAGCTTGGAAGCAGAACCCCTGCGCCCCTGTGACTTAAGCCTTCTGGTGAGACCACAGCCCCAGCTAACAGCTAGACTACAACTTCATGAGGACCTAAGACAAAGGCAACCAGCTGAGCTGTGGCCGGATTCCTGACCCATGGAAACATAATAAACGTTCGTTTTAAACCGTTAAGTTTTGGGGTAATCTGTCGCATAGCAATAGATAACTAATATAATGAGCAAATGGGTTTTTTTGTTTTCTCCCAAATTTTGTACAAACTGTAGCATACTGTGTACTCAGCTTTGCACCTCTCCCCCCTCCCCCAATTACTGTATCTCGAAGGTCATTCTATGTGAATACATAAAGAGCTTCCTTAATTTTTTCTAGAATAGTTGCATATTTTTCTGTTGTTTGGGTATACCATAGTTTATTTAAGTAGCCCCTTACCAATGGACATTTAGGTTGTTTTCAAAGTCTTAGTGTCTTATGGGTTTCCACCACCTTCCTGTACTCCCACCCCCGTTCATTATGCCTGTTTTCCCTGGAATTTTTCAACTAGCTAATCCCACTGCACCGGCTCACCCCCAATAAAGAAAGAAGTCTGTTGGTATTTTTACTGGACTCCTATTTAACTTCTAAACTAAGCAGACTCATAGCAGGAATGCTTCCAGTGATCCCTCCTTAAGCATGCCATAGCATAGGGGTTGAGATATTAGATGGGAGCTCTTTTCTGTTTCCTTTAGTTGGGGAAATAGACTCTCGGGGGTCAGAACCCCTTCCCTGTCAGTGAGACAATCTGTTGGGATGAAATGAAGAATTTAGGATTCTTTCTTTCCTGTCTCTACTGCATCCACGTTTAGAATTTGACCTCAAAATTCTCATGGTGGAGAAGGGGTTTTTAAAGCCGGTGGGATCATCCTAGGCTCTGAAGAGGACTTCTGCCCTGCCCAAAGAGTGTCCAGATTGCATGGTGACTTCATTGTCTGACTTTAATGTGGATGATAGGAGCCAGGTACCATCCCCAGCTGTCCGAGTGCTGAGTTGTCGGTCCCTTCTCTCTGTGCACATTCGCCTGGGAGGGCGTGCATCTAGGGGAACAAGCTCAGGGAGGAGAGGAAGATAATACACTTGGGAAAGTGTGCTGAATCATGAGTGACCCAGACCTGGGTTCAAGTCTCAGCTCAGCCTCTCACCAGCTAGTCTTGGGGAAATCCTCTCTCCTCTACAGTTTGTTCATTTGTGTAATGGAGATGACGGTATAGGTCCTTACAGGACCTAAGTGAGAAGAGACATGTAAGGGGCTTGGGTAAATTTGTAAACATGTAAGGGGTGGAAATTTACTACAGACTCTGAGTCACCTAAACGGGTAGCTCTGTGATCCTCTTTAACACAAGCCGTGAAACAAGTAGGCTCTGAGACCTGGTGCATTTCCTAAGCGCCCATGGCTTATCAGTGACATCGCCACATTTTGAATCAGGTTTTTCTGGGCTCTGATGAGAGGAGTCTTTTCCCTTCACCACCATTTCCCCTCTGCTGCAGAGGGCAAATGCACCCCAGCCACCCACTCAGCTGTGACAAGAGTTGGAGGTCTGCATGGGACAGGATTCCACTCAGAGGTGAGTGCAGTGCTGACCCCATCAGGTGCGGCAGTGGCACGTGAAAGCAGGCAGGGTTCTCTCTGGGTGGCCGTGACCTTGCCAGTTAGCCCCCCTTCTGGACCCATAGCCAGGAGGGCAGGAGTGAGTCCCTAGACTGTCTGCCAGAGTCCTGCACCTTTGCCCTTAATGCCAGGGCTGGGAGGAGATAGCCAGTCCTTAAGGAATGATGGGTTTATCTTCCAAGCACTCTCTCTCCCCATCATTCCTGAAACGCCGCTTGGTTTCTATAGAGTGCAAAAGAAAGCCTTTTTTTTTTTTTTTTTTTTTTTTTTTCTGAGACTGGTACCTGGTACAGCATATTAGGGCCCCAGCCCCAGAGATTCTGATCTGGCCTGTGTGAGGAGGGGCTAAATGCCTGCATTCTTATCAAGCACCTTTATTCTGTTGCAGGGTCATTTAAGAAAGAGCCTTGGGGGGCACCTGGGTGGCTCAGTCAGTCAAGCAGCTGACTTTGGCTCGGGTCATGATCTCACAGTTCGTGAGTTTGAGTCCCACATCGGGCGCTGTGCTGACAGCTCAGTGTGGAGCCTGCTTTGGACTCTGTCTCCCTCTGCTCCTCCCCTGCTCGCTCCCTGTCTCTCTCTCTCAAAAATAGACATTAAAAGAATTTTTTTCTTTTTTTTTTAAAGAGCCTTAATCCAGGGCCGCCTGGGTGGCTCAGTTGGTTAAGCGTCCAACTCATGTTTTCAGCTCAGGTCATGATCCGGTAGTTTGTGAGCCGGAGCCTTGGGGTGGGCTCTGTGCTGACAACAGAGCCTGCTTGGGATTCTCTCTCTCCCTCTCAAAATAAGTAAATATTTAAAAATAAAGAGAGAGAGAGGGAGAGAAAGAAGGGAGAGAGAAAGAAAAAGAAGGAAAGAAAGGAAGGAAAGAGAGAAGAAAGAAGGAAAGAAAGAAAAAGAAAAGAAAAAGAGAAAGAAAGATGGCTTTAATCCTAAGAAAAAGCAGCAGAGAGAGAGGGCTGGGAGTAACTTCTGCATACGGCACCTTATAGTCTGCCGGATCTGTATTCATTCCTTCAGAGGCCTCCCTGCGTGCCCAGCACAGAACCGATTGCTGGGGATACAAAGAGACAGAAGTACATGGTCCAGCGGGCCAGGCAGATAGGTAAGCCCATGTTAGAATTGCTGTCATAAAGGACGTGTGGAGTGCAGATGGAGAGTGACTGATTCTTTTGGTAGGTTTTTGTGGGAGGGAAGAAAGGGGAGTGTAAGAGTAGATCCCGAGCAACCTAATCTCAGCGAGAATCTTCCCTCCGG
Source organism: Panthera pardus (assembly GCF_024362965.1). Classification (NCBI taxonomy): domain Eukaryota; kingdom Metazoa; phylum Chordata; class Mammalia; order Carnivora; family Felidae; genus Panthera; species Panthera pardus. The sequence goes on from NW_026526666.1 coordinate 77,707,819, forward strand.
TCTCTAATGGAGAAAGTAACCGGGGAGGGGTGAGCATGGCCCGCTTGTCGTCATGTGAGCAGAGAGCAACCCTTCCCGATTCTGCCGTGGGCAGTAGTTCTTAACTTGCACAAAGAGCCCAGACTAATAAATCCACCACTCAATTGCAATCCCCACAGCGCGTTTATAGGCAGCAGCTGACTTTTATCAGCTAGTTTGTTCTTTCATATAAGCAGGGTTTTATGAGGGTCTCCTGAGCTGGCTCGTAACGTGGTGAAAGTCTGCAAAACTCAGCCATAAATTCCCAGCACCTGCCAAGCAGAGGATGCTATTTTCCAGGCACATTTTGTCCAGCTGGTGGCTCTGTCCCCTTGCCCGGTTTGCATTTTTGCACTTGTCTCTTTAAACTTGGATTTGTTTTTCAGCTCTCTGCGGCCTCTTTAAAGGCAACTGAAAAATGAGGGGTAGGGAAAAAGAACTAGAAAGTTACGTCTGTGCTAAAAATTACCCCTGGCTTATGTTGCTCTGAAAGCTGGTTCTGATCCCACTGCTGAAACAGAGACATCAGGCTTCCCGGCCACACGAACCCCAGGGCGGGGGACTGGAGGACAGTGCCAACCAAGCCCGTTATTAATATTTTGACTCTTTCCTGGGCCATCACCCTTTGTACTCACCATCCTTGGTTGTCAGTTCCGTAAACTAAAGGAATAGCTCCAGACGCCTTTTTCCCAAATGGGGAAAAAAAAAAAAAAAAGGCATGACATCTTTTCCCAGCACTTCGAACTCCCCCAAGACAGAGATACAAGTTGAATGCCCTCCCTCCTCCAAATAAGGCAAGACCTGGACGCTCTGAGGATGCCGGTTGGCCGAGGTGGCCCGGGTTACTCGGGAGAGCTACAAATGCCCCAGCGGAGCGTGCTGTCCGTCTAGGAAACATTGAGTGTGGCTCCAGACCTGTTCGTCTTTATGTTTGCAGCTTCTCTTTGTTTTGGTCAGGAGGTCATCAGGGCCGAAAGAAGACCCCTGTGGCTGCCCTTCACGCGACTTCCTCCTTGGCTCACTTTCCCTCGATCCCACTTCAGGGTGGCTTCATGGACACGTGACCTGTGCATCTAAGGGTCACCCGCCTTGGCTAAATGCTCTGCCGTCACCTGCTGGACATTCTTAATAGCTTTTGGACAAGAAGGGGGGATTTTCATTTGGCACTGGGCCCTGCAAAGTATGTTGCTGGTCCTGCCCTGCTTCCTCCTAGTAGTAGCTCCCTCAGACCTGTGGACAGACCCTCTCTCCTCCCAAGTCTGAGCCTGCGCAGAGCAGATGACTTATCCATCAGTGAGGAATCTGGCCTTGCTCCACTCCCAAAGGCTCCTGTTACCCGACCTTCTGGTTACAGGCCATCCCCATCATGTGACCATGTCTTCAAAGGCCCTGAAGAGGTGCTTCCCAGTCCCACTCAGCTGCTCCTGGCCCATTGTCACCTTTCAGAAATGATTTCTGGCTAATGCACTCCAGCAGGAGGAAGTGGGGGTCTAGGAGCACCCTAGGGCCAGATGATGGAAATCAAACAGGCCAGGAGTGGACCCCCACCCCGACAAAGAGCCACAGACCAGGCCAGGCAGAGCATCCTCCCTCCCCCAACCCCGCCTGGCGTGGGTGTCCAGATCCACCCGGCATTGCCACACCAGCGGAAACGGCGGTTGCTGCCCCAGCCAAGCCCTAGGACTGTGGCGACAACCCCGAATGGGCCCAGCCACCACATCAAGGACACAGCTCCACCCTCCTCTCTGCACCCCCTCCCACCTCAGGCTTCCCCGCCTCTCTCCTTCCCAGGAACCCAGGGCGTAACCTCTGCTTGGGATCAGGGTCGGTCATGGGCCTCTGCAGCTGCTACTGCAGTGTGGGGGAGAAGGTTCTGGACCGGCAGTGGGGACGTCTGCCACTCACCCCTGTGGGACCTGAGCAGGTAACTTGACCTCTCTGGTCCCCACTGTCTTGATCAAAAGACCAAAAACACAGTGGGGTGGACAAAAGTTTCAACTTCGTAGGGCCACTGCAAAAAAGTAAATGGGCTGATACGTGAGGAAGAACTTTAAATTGTATACAAGTACAAGTCATTTTCCTCTGAGAAGTGCCGGGGTGTAATGGAAAGGATTGGGGAACCAACAAGAATAATCCTGTGATTACTATTTACTGAGCAATCTCTCCGCTTCATGCTTATATCGAGAGCTTTGTATCCATTATAACAACCCCGTGGGGTAGGCACTGTTTCCCTAAGGAGCCGGATTTAGGAAGGTCGTGTGATTTCTCCAAGGTCACACTGCCGATCTGCAATTTTCATCCTTGACGAGCCCCAGTATTCAATCTACTGCATAGTCGTCTGAGACAGACCTGGCGGGGTGTCCCTGGTCAAGTCATCTAAACCTCTCCGTGCCTCAGTTTCCTCCCCTGGGTAATGGAGACCATTATCTCCCTCTGACAACCACCAGGATAAAACAAGTCCGTGTGTAGAGCACACCCAACATGGTGCTGGGTACGTCGTCTCTCCCTAGCAACTCTTGCCTCAGGAGCTGCTCCGGGCCGCATGGTGGCTGACACCAGCCCTGAGCAGAAGTTCCCAGCATGGGCCTGAGAGTCCCTGAAGCAGGCAGGGGTTCTGGTGACTGCTGGGTGAGGGAAGCGTTGCTCACATAGGAGAGGAAGGTGTGTCATTTCCTGGCTGCATTTGGCTACACTTCAGAGGCAAGGGCGGTGGATGTTGAGACTTCCCCCAGCCCAGGGCAATCTGGGGACCTGCCTCATTTCTGTGTCTATCCACTGAAGTCACCATCATTCTCCGTGAGTTACCAAAGCATGAGGATTCCACGCCACTGCATGGGGGCAAGTGCACCCGGTGCAGGGAGCCCGGTGGACGTGCGTGAGCATAACCAGTGCCAGTGACGCACGCTGTGGACCCGCCGCTTTGGTCCAAGGCGTGGGATCCGAGGGCACTCCTCCCCCGTGGAGGACTCTAACCTAATAGCTTCCTCCAACTCACCACCCCTAGGTCTGGCCGCGGGGGCCAGCAGGAGACTGGCAAGCCCTGGAGCTGCCCTCATTTATACTCTGTGTGTAACTCTGACCGAGTCAGGGAAAACAGCCTCTCCATCGGCGAGGATTTAAGAATTTAGACCAGGGGAGCCTGGGTGGCTCAGTCGGTTAAGCGTCCGACTTCGGCTCAGGTCTTGATCTCGCAGTTCGTGGGTTCAAGCCCCGCGTCAGGCTCTGTGATGACAGCTCGGAGCCTGGAGCCTGCTTCGGATTCTGTGTCTCCCTCTCTCTCTGCCCCTCCTCCCCCCTCAAAAATAAACAAACATTAAAAAAAAATTTAGACCAGTGGTTCTTATTCTTGGCTGCACATTGGAGTCACTTGGGGCACTTTAAGAAGCGCCAATGCCTGCATCCACCCCCACAATTCTGGTTTAATTGGCGGGAATGCCGTCATTTTAAAAGCACAGCCCTCTCCCCCATGACTTTAATACGTGGCAAAGGCTTGAGAACAACTCATCCATTTAAAAATCTGTCTTTGAGTGTCTACTATGTGCCAGGTGCTATGCTGGGCTCCAAGCTGACCTAGAGTCTGGACCTCTACCTGCATGGAGCTTGCATCCTGGTGGGGAGTGACAAAGGAGGCAAGAAAATGGATAATTTTGATGGTAAGAGTAATGGGATAGACTGACTTGGGGAGGGGCCAAGAGGGGCAGAGAAGGCTTTCTGAGAAGGTAACGTGTGCACAAATGAAGTGAAAAAAACAGAGATGCGTTATCTGGTGCGATGGTTCTCAGAGTGTTGTCTGGGGACTCGGGCCCCTTTCAGGGGATCCGCTGGTGAAGACGTGGCATAACACTGAGACACTGTATGTTGTTTCTACTCACGTTCTCTCATGAGTGTACAAGGGGGCTTTGCAATGCCCCATGATATGTAATGACATCATTGCTCTGACAGCTAATAGGACACGTGCTTGTGCGCTCGACTGTTTCAAAACATTCTTAGATTTAATTTCTAATAACCCACGTAACCCTCATAAACACAAACAGAAGCTCTTTGGGGGCCTCATTTTTTTTTTATGTCTTTATCCTTTTGATTTAACAAGTAAATTACTCAGTTTTTCCTTTAAATTTCTTTTTTTTTAACTTATATTCAAATTAGTTAGCATATAGTGCAACAATGATTTCAGAAGTAGAGTCCTTAATGCCCCTTACCCACTTAGCCCGTCCCCCCTCCCCTAACCCCTCCAGTAACCTTCTGTTTGTTCTCCATATTTACGACTCTCTTCTGTTTTGTCCCCCTCTCTGTTTTTATATTATTTTTGCTTCCCTTCCCTTGTGTTCATCTGTTTTGTGTCTTAACGTCCTCATGTGAGTGAAGTCATATGATATTTGTCTTTCTCTGACTAATTTTGCTTGGCGTAATACCCTCTAGTTCCATCCACGTAGTTGCAAATGACAAGATTTCATATTCTTTGTGATTGCCGAGTAATACTCCATTGTATACATATACCACATCTTCTTTATCCATTCATCCGTCAGTGGATATTTGGGCTCTTTCCATACTTTGGGTATTATTGATAGTGCTGCTATAAACATTGGGATGCATGTGTCCCTTTGAAACAGCACACCTGTATCCCTTCAATAAATACCTAGTAGTGCAATCGCTGGGTCGTAGGGTAGTTCTATTTTTAATTTTTTGAAGAACGTTCATACTGTTTTCCAGAGTGGCTGCACCAGCTTGCATTCCCACCAACAATGCAAAAGAGATCCTCTTTCTCCCTATCCTCGCCAACGTCTGTTATTGCCTGAGTTGTTCATGTTAGCCATGCTGACAGGTGTAAGGTGGTATCTCATTGTGGTTTTGATTTGTATTTCTTGGGGTCTTCAATTTTAAGAATGTAATGGTGCCGAGGCGCCTGGGTGGCTCAGTCAGTGAAGCGTCCGATTCTTGATTTCGGCTCAGGCCATGATCTCATGGTTCATGAGATCGAGCCCCATGAAGGCTCTGTGCTGACAGTGCGGAGCCCGCTTGGGATTTTCTCTCTCTCCCTCTGTCTCTCTGCCCATCCTTCAGAATAAAATAAACATTTAAAAAAATGTAATGGGGTCATGAGACCAAAAAGTTTGAAAACTGCTGATCTGATGGAAAAGTCTTCCAGAGGGTCCTGCGGTGGAAGCCAGCTTGGTGTGTTCAGAAAGGAGCAGGAAGGCAAGGGGGGCAGAGTGGAGAGAGGTGTCAGTGGCAGATGAGGTGGGAGGGGAAGCCCAAGGCCAGGCATACGGGGACCTGGAAGGAGGGTCACCCCAGGCGGAGGAGGACAGAGAGGCTGTCCAGATGTGAGATAGAAGATCAAACCAGGGCTCCAGCAGTGGAGATGGAGAGAAGCCCATTCCAGAGAGGTTTGGAGGGTGGGGTCAACCAAGCCGGTAATAAATGTAGGGAATGAGGGACAATGGCTTCAAGCTGTTAGCCATACACCAAGGTCGGGGACACAGGAGCTGAATGAGTTTTGGGGTGGGTGGTGGGAGACAGCATATGAGTAGTGTCAGGGGTGGGGGGATGCCCAGCCCATTTCTGGACAGGTAGGTTTGGACATCATCAGAGGAGTCAGCACTAGAGTGATAAAGCTTTGGGAGAATGTGTGCAGAGAGAAGAAGAGGCATCCGAGGGACCTTGTTAGGGAATCTCACCGTGGACTACATGGCCCAAGTTGATGTCAGAGAGGGTCAGAGGAGAACCAGAAGGTCCTGGGGGCCAGGAGCCAAGGAAGGAGAGTTCCAAGAAGAGAGGAAGGTCTAGGCTGGTAAGAGTGCAGAGGGGTTCTGTAGGGTAAGGACAGAACCACGCAGGCTATGATCTCTGTAAGAAGAATTTCTTGGTGGGGAGAGGGGTGCCTGAGTGGCTCAGTTGGTTGGGGATCTGACTGGCTCAGGTCATGACCTCACAGCTTGTGAGTTCCAGCCCCTCATTGAGCTCTGTGCTGACAGCTCAGAACCTGGAGCCTGCTTCGGATTCTGCGTCTCCCTTGCTCTCTGCCCTCCCTTTTCATGATCTGTCTCTCTCTCTCTCTCTCTCTCTCTCTCTCTCTTAAAAATAAAAAACATTAAAAACAATTTTTTTTTAAGACGAGTTTCTTGGAGTGCCTGGGTGGCTCAGTCAGTTAAGCGTCCAACTTCGGCTCAGGTCATGATCTCATGGTTTGTGAGTTTGAGCCCTGAGTCGGGCTCTGTGCTGACAGCTCAGAGCCTGGAGCCTGCTTCGGATTCTGTGTCTCTCTGTCTCTCTCTGCCCCTCCCCCCGCTCATGCTCTGTCTCTGTCTTAAAAATAAATAAAACATTAAAAAAAAAAGATGAGTTTCTTGGGTTGTAGGGTAGCTAGCTTGCATGGACTGAGGGGTGACATGGGATGAGGCCACGGAGTGAAGAGTGCAGACTTTCAAGAGGGAAAGGAAGACAATAGCTTGAAGGAGATGTAGAGGCTCTGTTAGAATGGAGGGGACAGGAACTGTTTGTGTAGGTGAGAGGGGATGGTTGGTGGCACCGAGTCCCAGGGCACAGGTGGAGAGGCTGGCTCAGGCCCGGGCAGGGAAGGACACAAGCAGTCCCAATGGGTGTGGGGGGGGGGGAGGGAGGAAAGGGAAGGAGCATCATCTGGGTGGCAGGTAGGAGGCAAGGTGGTTTGCTATGGGGCACCAGCCAGTGGGGGCTTGAAGAGAGAGGGAAGGTTTGGACGGCTGCCAAGGAGGCTACGTGAGGAAGTTTCAGAGCTCACAGCAAGCCTGGCTTGGGATTCTTCTGCCCCCCCACCCCCCTCCACCCACAGTGGACCCAGAGGCTCAGAGGACACCACAGACTGGCTTGAAGAAGGACTTCCCTTAAAGAGCTCCTCATACCTTCCCCTAGTATTTCCCACTTACCCTCTCCATATTGGGAGGAAATGGACGGAAGAGAGGTAGGAATTAACATCTCACTTGATATGGGGAAATAGAGGCTGAGGGAAGGGAAGCCTTCACAAAACTGAAAGCAGCCAGGACCATAATGCAGCTGTCGTTCCCCTGAGTTGGGACCCACGGGGTCGTGCCTTCAGCAGAACCCTCCTCCTCCTCCCCGCCAGGGCTCCCTCCCAGGCTTATCCACCTTGACTCCTCTTCTTTCCTGCCTCCTCGTTCCCCTCCCCCATCCCACTCCAGCGTATGGTCCCGGGGAGGTGGCCCTGTCCACCCCTCTCACAAATCTGTCCTTCCCTTTTCCCGCTGCCGGGACTGTTGCTGCCTCTGCCCCCAGTCTCCCCCCTTCCAGTCCACCCTCTGCCAAGAGGGTTGCTGCAAAGTAGAGCTCTAACTATGTGGTCCTCTTACTTCTGAAGTCTTTCAAAGATTCCCAGAGTGTCCAGGTAGAGACCCAAACTCTTCATGAAACGAGCAGGATATTCACAGCCTCTCCTTAGCCTGCTGACCCCTCTCTTCATCTCCCAGCATACTGCTCAGGTCTCCCCTGCCCCCATCCCTTTGTCCGCAGGCTTCTGCCCTAAAGTCCTTCTCCCTGTATCCACCCAGGGACGTTCTGTTTGCTTGCGGTTGAAACATCACCTCCTCTGTGAAGTCTGCCTTGATCACCCAGGCCGAGTCGCCTCCCTCATCTGAGGCTTCCCAGTACCTCATACTCCTGGAGAACAGCCCATCCCGTTCTATGGTGACCAGCTATTTATACATCGATCTCCTTCCCCTGGACTGTGAGCTTCTCCAGAGCAGGGGCCAGGCCCGGTCCTCTGTTATGTCCCAGCAAGGAACAGAATCGGGAGCCTCATGGGTGCTGAAAATGGAGGAAGAATCAATCAGTGTTCTCATGGATCTTGTGTCATCAGTGTGGGAAGCACTGCTATAGCTTGTTATCTGGTTTTGTACAATCCAAAAGTGCATAGGGACTCAAAGACCCAGGGAAGGGGCTTTGCAGCGCGTGGAGGAGGACTCAGGCCCCCCCGGGAGCAAGAGCGTGTACAGAGGACCATGGCACCTTGCTTCCAGGTGCCCCTGCAGAAGCCCTCCATGAAGCCATTAGCCAGCACCACGGGGGAGTCACCCCCTGCCGGCTGGGCCTCTGGACAACACAGACCCTAGAAGCGCTGATGGCCAGGAGGCCCGAACGAGGTAGCAATCACTCATCAGTTCAGGCTGGCACAAGTCTGCCCTGTCCGGCGGCAGGGGGCTGCATGGAATGAACCCGGCTCCGAGAAGCCTTGGCTCCCCGAGCCTGCGTGACAGCCCAGACAGTTAAAATGGTTGTGCACAGTCACATCTGCAGGTAATTTCTGCATCCATCTGCACTGGAATGGATCTCAGTCAATTAATTAGAACAACACCCTCTGTCCCAGCGCCATCTCTCAGGAGGGGGGCGGGGTGCCCCGTGTCCCCTGGAGAGCACGTTGCTCAGGCTCTGTGTTGGAACCCACTGTCTCCTAGTGGGCTCTAATTGCATTAGGGGGAACCATGAGGTCAGCCGGCATGCTCGTTCCGGTCGGCTTGGCTCCCAGCCGCCTGGGTGCGTGCGCAAGGAGCTCCCAGGCCGTGCTGCCTGACATTTGCAATCGTTTAATGGGAACAAGTTCCATCTTTGAGCTCTGCGCAGCCTTTCATACAGCAGCCAAACTGTCCGCCCTAGACGGGACATAAATCCTGCTGGCGAGTCACTGGGCCAGTTCTCCTCCTGGAGCTGCTTCATTCCCAAAGCTGGCCAGGGGCAGCTCCTCGCACCCCGGTTTGAGAAAGACCCCAGGGAATGGATGGGGTGCAGAGGAGAGAGCACTGTACTGCGAGGCAAGGAGCATCATTCCAGGCTGGGTAAGCCACTTCACTCTCCGAGCTTTAGATGATACCTGCTTCTCTTAATTGGTCTAAGAACTAAAGGCCCCAACTATGCCTGACACCCTGCAGAACACAGAAAGTGCTTCTTTCCACATGTACTAGCTGGATGACCTTGGGTGAGATACACAGCTTCTCTGCGCTTCAGTGACCTCATTTGCAAAAATGAGACCGTGATGGAGTGCATCATCCACGGCGGTTGTGAGGCTAGATGTGAGCGTGAATGGGGTGTGATCAGAACGGTGCCTGGCCCATAGAAAGCACTCAGCACACGTCACTATACACTTAGCACAGCTGTCTTTGGTTTTACTCCTTTGTAGGACACAGTTATAGGAGAAAGACCTGGTAAACACATTTCTTGGGATGTCTTGGAGGTTAATTCTCTCCTGGTGGGATCCTGAGCTGAGACGAGTTGCAGGTTTGGAGGAGAAAGGAGGCCAGTGGGAGGGGAGGACTGAGTTCCAGACTGACCAAATGTCTTATTCATTTAACAAAAATTGACTGAGGTCCTAGTGTGTGCCAAGTGCAAGGCTCATAATGTACAGTTGATAGGGATGTCTATCCAGGATACTGTCACTCATGTGATCTGGTGATTTCATTTTCCTCTTTGCTGGGCTATCCATTTTCTGCAAATCACCCATGAAAGGGAAAGGCTCCCTGACACGAGCCCAGCTGAGGTTCTGGGTGCATCTCACTGGGGCACAGGTCCCAGGCCCACATAGTTTTAGGATCTTCCTCTGTTCGGGGCTTTCCTTCTTTTTCTGGTCCAAGCCCTCTTCCTCCAGGAAGTCCTCCGAGTTCCCCTCTTGACTGGCTCACATATCCTGTCATCAGCTCCCCATTCTCTATCACTAACAACGTATACCTTGACGTTGCCCAGTTCCTTGTCCGTGACCTCGGATGGGTCGGCACCATGTCTCTTGTTGTCTGCTCTTGTCCAGAACCCAGTAGATGTCCAGCACAGAGTAGGTGCTCCACAAATATTTGTCAAACAAAGGAGTGAAACACGGACTTTGGGCCTGTGACCAGGTGTAGGACTGGGGCCCTTGAGAGGTAACCAACCTCCACCTTGGACAGTCCCTCAGGCTTCCCCCACACCCAGCCAGTATGGACTATCTCCAGGGCCAATGATCTCACCATCTTCCTCTGGTTTCTGTTCTAGTTTCGAAGTCCCTATTGGTCAGGAAGTTCTTCCCGATGTCTGCCTAAATCTCCAGGAATAACTTAAGCCTGTTGTCCCACAGCCAGGCAGCATGGGGGCAGATGGGTGTCCTCCCTGAACACCTCTCCTTGCTTCCCTGAGGGAAGACTGCACCAGGGACCAGAACAGGAAAGTGAGTGGGGGCGAGGGACAGGTTGGAAGTGGAACTTTCAAATGTCAATCCCATGTTCCCGAGGAAATAGAATGTAGTTGTGGTAAGTAGGGCTTGGCAAAGCAGAGCTGCGTATGACCAGAATCTTAAGAGCTTCCCTGGTGGAGAGGCACCCATGATGGAGGGGGGTGATCTCTCAAGCCATGGGCAGCCAGGCCTCCCCGAAGCATGGCAAGTGCTTGCTAAATGCATGTCCTGAGGCAGCGGGAATCCTGGAATGCCTACCAGGTGGTAGTGGAGGAAGCAGTGGGGTGGAAGTCTCCAGAACCTTCGCCTCCCAGGCTGGCGTCGAAAAGAGAAATGCAGCCTGACCTGGACAGAGGACCCCAGAACCCAGGCCAGGACTACTCACCCCCCGGCAGCCCAGCAAGAAGAGCAGGCCCTGTGCTGGCCCAGAGATGATGAAACGGATTTACAGGGGCCCAGGAAACTGCAACCCACACTCTCCTCCCCACTTCCTCGCTCCTTAAAGTGATGTTTTCAGTCTCCCAAATTCATGCTGGTGATTCCAGCAGGGTCATGGTGGGACAGCCCTGGACCAGGAGGCAAGGAACTTGCAGTCAGGCCCCAGTGTGTGTAACCTTGGGCAAGTCTCTTCTCTCTGAGCCCTGAGTTATTTCTCCCATACGGAGTGGGTGAGGGGCGAGACGATGAAGTGCTTCTTGCTTTTTACAGGAGTAGACACTTTAGCATTTGGAGAGAAATCCGAGGTAGAATGCCCAGAAGGAAAACAAATAAAAGTGGGGCTGCTCTGGTTGGGGTGGGGGAGGGCCTGGGGTCCCACCATGCCCTTGTGCCTCTGAGCATCTCTGCCAAATTCATGGCTAGAAGCCATGGGACTGCATGGTCTCTAAGACACTTGTTCTCAAGCTCAGTGGGGCTCCTAAGCAGGTTAGGACTGGGAGGTTCAAGGGCAATGCTAGAGCCCAGTTTAGTAGTGGGGACAGAGGATGCTAGGCCCGCTGTGGCGTGCTTGTGAAGAGGACATTTCTCAAACAGAACTAGGTTCCTGGGGATGTCCTGCTCCACCTGAAGGACCAAAATGAACCACCTCCCTCCTGAAGCTGTGCATGGAGGCAGACCCAGACTTTCCTCGGGATGCCTTTGGGGACACACTGCCTAGAGGAGACTGATCTGATGACCTTTGGGGGCCTGCGCCTTGGGCAGGGACAGCAGGAAGCAGGCGTGGAGGAAAGCTCCGAGCACGAACCCCGACCCCGTCTAGAAGTGACTTGAGTCCTTGTGTCCAGACTTGCTCTCTCCTGGGGGAGCTAACTTTGAGAGCACCAGGCCAGCCCCTGCCTCCAGCTTCTGCCCCGGAAACCCCCTCATTCCACGCTATCTGCTTAATCCCTGTTAACAGCAGGCTGACCTCCCGCCTCTGCGGCCTCACATTGTGCCTGCCCCAGTCTTCACAGGCCTCCTTCGAAAAATAAATAAATACTCTCTCCATTATCCCATTAGCAGCTTCACAGGTTTTTCTGATATTAGTTCCCAACTCCAGTGAAAGTGGAAACACGTGTCCCGAAAAACCTCTGCTCGCCCACCGGCCACGGGGGTGGGGCGGGCGGATGCTAAACTCCAGGCAAGAGTTGGGCCGGTCCACCTGCAGCTGCGCCCCCCCCAGGAGAGAAGGCTTCAGAACCAGCTCAGCTTCCCTCAAGCTGGGCCAACCCCAGCATCTACTGGAGGCCTCCCCACTCCAGACACAAGGAGCTAGAAGATGCAGCTTCCGCACACAGGTCCTTATTGGCTGTGTATCTTCAGGCAAAGCTCTTTACCTCTCTGGGCCTCAGGTTCTTTCTTAAAATGGAGATTGTAACTCCTATCTTGAAGGATTGGAGGACCAAAATAATCTGAGAGAACAAGGAAGGGTCTTAAAAGGCACAAAGTGTTTTGCCAGTGTGGGCAGGGTAGCTGGGAAATATTTTACTTTTCTGGCTTTTGCTTCTGCAGATTTAGAAAAGGAATCAGCCAGGCCTTCCCTCACCATGCTGTCTGACAGCCCAAGAGAGGGGCCTTTGGGAGCTCAGACACTCTGAGTTGGCCTGTCTGCCTTCCACTCGGTGCCGACCGAACTCCACTTATCACGGCCACAGCTCTCTGAGAAGGTTCTAGAATGCCAGACTGTTGGTTCCTCGAGGTGGGGCAGGGAGCTGCCCAGGGGCCTCATCAATACACATCGCAGGCCCCAGCACAGTGCAGAATCAGGCTGGGAGCTGGGGATGTGTTTGTTTCCCCACTCCATCCATCTCTTGGCCCTTTCTCCCTTCTTCTGCCCATGGCCCCAGGCAAGGGGCCCAGGGAAAGGCAAGGCCAGCCCTTTGGTCCAGGTGTGCAGGGGTGTGGGCTGCTTCTGGCTGCCCACTGGGCACCGGAGACGCGAGCAGGCAGGCAGGCAGTTCTATTAGTCTGAGCAGAGCCTGTCAGCAGCCAGGATCTGTCAACAGTGCCTGTGAGGTCACTGCTCTGCTTCCCTATTCCTAATGAAGTAGGACTAAGTCCCAGCTGAAGCCATCTCCAAAACCCTCTTGTCTCTTGGCTCCCATCCTCCTGCCCCTCCCAGTGCCTCCCAGAACCCAGTCCTGCTTCATTTCTGTGCGGGACTTTCTTTCAGCATGCCCAGGCCTCCGAGGCAGCCATGCTCCAATCAATGCCATTCAATGCCAGGTTTGAAATGTGACTCTTCTTGATCGGCTGCGTGACGTTAGACAAACGGCCTAACTTCTCCGCACCACTGACTTTCTCAGCTTTAAAGTGCAGATGGCATGTGACATCGCCACAACAGTCTGGTGAGATCAGGCGTTAACGCGGTACCTGGTGCTTTGCAAGCCGCCTGGAGAACAAGCCGTTGTCAGTTCTCTCCCTCCATCCCTGGGAATCAGCACCAGGAACAGTAGAGCAAGCCAATGAGTGCGTGAAGGCATGCTCAGTCCTCGGCCCCACGCCCCAGCTCCCCCCCTTCTGGTCTCCTGGCCAGGTGGGAGACCCTGTCAGCTTTGCCAAAGTGTGGTTTCCTGGCGGACGGGAAAGGCTGTCCAGACACCTGGGAGCAGCAGGATGAGTATGCCCGGACAGCCTCCCTGGGCAGACAGGACCCTGGAGCACATTCCTGGCTGGCGAGCCGAACTTGCCCACCTGTACCACCGCCCTTGGCTTCAGTGCTCCGTCTGATGAGTTGGCCTCATCTTACTAATCCCACTGCTCACTGTGGGTCCATGTCAGCTGCATGGCAGCGTCTGGCCTTCCTTTCCCTGAGATTGGACCAGGACAGTCTTCCACCGGTGACCCTTGGAGGGTGCGGGGAGGCTGGGAGACGCCTGTAACCTATCGTAGCCATTGTTGGTCCTCAAGGGGGCAGAAGGGAGGGCTGAGCCTTCTCTCTCCTAGGATCTTGGGCTCTCTCCCGCTGGGGGCTAGAGAGTCCAGGGAGGGTCTTGGAGTCAGCTGAACACTTTGGCATCAGGTTCCTCATAGGCTGCGGTGGGGGTGGGCAGGCCCAGCCCCCTCTTGCCAGACATTGGTGGGGGGCTGGGCACGGCCTTGTGGGGAGCTGGCCTGGACACGGCAGGGGGGGCTGGACCGCCTGACCTCCTGTGAGTCCAGAGGCTACAATTCATGAGTGATTCTCCCCTCTGAGCAGCTCTCCTGGGAAAGCAGGCAGGTCTGGGTCAAGGGGAGGGAGTCTGGTATGGACCATATTCAGGGGCGGATTAGCTGGGGGAACTGCTCCCACCAGCAGGGAGGGGAGAGATAAAGCCTGTGAGCTGGAGAAGGGGGCCCAGCACGGAGACATTCCCTCCCCTGACCCCAGGCCCGTGCAGAGCTGATGTCTGTGGTGGGGGAGGGGGCCGCCCCCTTTCCCAGGGTACTGGCCAGGGGAGCCCAGCACTTTCTCAGGCCCTTTATTAAATTTCTCAGGAGCAAGAGGGGAGGTTATCCCTCCCCTTCTTCCCTGAACTCCCCTCCTTTTGTCTCCCTCCCCAGGAGGGTCGGAAAGGAGCTTTTCTCATTATTGTGGTTATTAAAAAGTAAATGAGCCAGAGACACACACACACAGAGACAGAGACAGAGACAGAGGCAAGCAAAGAGAGACAAAGAAAGGCCGGCAGATAGAAGAGGGAGCTGGGAAGACAGAGACCGAAGGAGGTAGACACAGAGACTCTGAGAGACAGAGAGAAATAGATGGCCGACGATTCATCCGGGGCACCTTGGTGAACTGGCAAAAATGGAGGCTTTGCACTTTCAACCTCTTTTAAAAGGCCCACCTGGTATGCAGTCGTGTGGCCTTGCTTTTTTTAGTATATGTGCTGCCGAAGCGAGCACTGGCCAAGCTCCTTCATCTACTTGAGTCTCAGTTTCCTCATCTGCAAAATGGAAAGGATAATTCTTACTTTGTAGTATCACTGTGAGGTATAGAAACACATCTGTACTGAGTGCAAAGCCTGGAAGTTGAGAGGCGCTCAAAATACGGCTTAAATGTACGGTCTATGCTACCTGTGTATATAGGGCGTGGGGGCCGTGGCAGCAGGCACTCAGCGGTGCCTTGGGAAGGCGAGGGCAGAAGCCCCTCCCTGGGGAAGGCCTGTTTTGGGGGCTCGGTACCCCCTCCTTGCTCCTCACCTCACTTCTGTGAGTCAGTTCTTGGCTACTGAGTGGAAAGAGTAAACTGGACTGGGGATGTCCACCTCCGGTTGTTTGTTCATTTTTTGTTTTCGTTTTTAATTTTTGAGAGAGAGAGAGAGACAGAGTGTGAGCAGGGGAGGGGCAGAGACAGAGAGACAGAATGCAAATCAAGCTCCAGGCTCCAAGCTGTCAGCACAGAGCCTGATGCAGGGCTCGAACCCACAAACCTCGAGATCATGACCTGAGCTGAAGTCGGACGCTCAACCGACTGAGCTACCCAGACGCCCCTGTTCGTTTGTTTTTTTTTTTGTTTGTTTGTTTTTTTATTTTTGGGACAGAGAGAGACAAAGCATGAACGGGGGAGGGGCAGAGAGAGAGGGAGACACAGAATCTGAAACAGGCTCCAGGCTCCGAGCCATCAGCCCAGAGCCTGACGCGGGGCTCGAACTCACGGACCGCGAGATCGTGACCTGGCTGAAGTCGGACGCTTAACCGACTGCGCCACCCAGGCGCCCCTGTTTGTTTGGTTTTTATCTCCCAGATTGAAGGACTGCAATACTGGGCTTTGGAAGCAAACAACCCTGGCATTGAATTCCAGACATTTCCTGTGAATTTTCTTAAACACAAAAAGACTAATAATGTTCGTCTTGTATGTTTTTTTAAATAGCTTTCTCGAGGTATAACCCTCGCTCATAAAACCCACTCACCTGGAGTGTATAATCCAGTGATCTTTAGTGAACATACAGAGCTGTGCTCATCACCCCTGTCCAATTTTAGAGCATTCCCATCACCCCCCAAATGTCCCCTGTGCCCGTTTGAGGCCACTCCCTGTTCCCACCCTGCACCCCGGGTTCTGTCTCTATGGGTTTGCCTTTTCTGGACATTTCCTATCAACGGAGTCACACAATATGTGGGATTTGGCGTCTGACTTCTCTCACTTGGCATCACGTTTTGAGGCTCACCCATGTTGGAGACGTAGCAGCACATAATGGCTTTTTATTGCTGAGTCCTATTGTTTCCAGGCGGGCCATGTGTTGTCTGTCCATTCACCAGTTGATGGACATTCGGGTTGTTTGTACGGTGTTTCAAGGGTTAAATAAGATCCTGTCTATCAAGTGATTGGATCAGTAAATCGCAGAGAATTTTAAATAGATTAAGAGAGAGAGAGAGAGAGAACTTTCTCTGCAGGCTGACCCAGTGCCAGGCACCATCAGGAGCCCTTTACGGTAATTTAGTTCTCCCGTCGCCACTCCGGTGTAGGTAGTACTGTGATCCTCTCTGCTTTACAGCGGAGGAAATCCCGGCTTCCAGAGGGGACTGGCTTGTCCCCGGTCACACCTGGTAATCGTGGAGCAGGGACCGAGCCTGGCACCTGGCCCCAGCCCTGCGCTCTGTCCTGCACACCCTATGGTACAGGTGCTGGGACCTGCGCACCACCCTGGGGGAGTCTGAGGGGCAGAGCAGGATTTCCCATAGGCCTCGCATCTGAACACCCGAGACTGGCCTCCACCCACATTAGCTAAAAAAAGACCCCCTTCCCTGCATTCCCACCCCCGGAGTCTCCAAGTGCCCAGCACCTACCACGTCAGGCACTGCTTCACAGTTGTTGAGTTAATGATCTACTTTAATCCCCGGGCAACCCCTGGGCGTGGAGGTGTTGGCACGAAGGCTCAGAAAGGTCCGGAAACATGC
Source organism: Panthera pardus (assembly GCF_024362965.1). Taxonomy (NCBI): domain Eukaryota; kingdom Metazoa; phylum Chordata; class Mammalia; order Carnivora; family Felidae; genus Panthera; species Panthera pardus. The sequence continues at coordinate 77,724,374 of NW_026526666.1, forward strand.
CCGGGATCACACAGCTCATGTGCAAGTGGTGGAGCCCGAATTCCAGTGTATACATCTGTTGGACTCCAAAGGCCGTTCTCCCTCTCTCTCCTTCTGCTCCCCCCTCCCTCACAGAGGCTGGAGCTCCACATCTGGCTCCCAAATGACCCCCCAGGAGGGAAGGCGAAGGCCTGGGGACCCTGTTGCAAGAGGAGGGGAGAGGTGGGGGGCTGGAGGAGATGGGCAGAGGGCCTGGCTGGCCTCCTTCCCTCGGGCTCGGAGGCCCTCCCCAGGGCGGCAGGGCGCTGAGCTGCCCTCTCCTCTCCTCCCAGCTTCTTCTGGGAGACAATGTGCTTCTCATTAGGCCGGCGTTGGGTTTTGCAAACCGCACGTCTAATTGTGAAGGTTTGGGGGTGTGAGTAACTGTGCATCTCGTGTGAGGGGAGAGCCGTCAGGCCTCTCCCACTTCCCAGAGTGACTCGGAACTGTGCCCCCAGCCCTCGCGAGCTGTCCAGAGAGGCAGGGAACAAACGGGCTTTTTGCGGGGAGTCCTTTAAAGCATGGAGCTGGGGTGGGGTGGGGGGCGGGGGCGCTAAGACCAGGCCACACTGCCTTCATGTGTATCCTTTAGGGACATGGAAGAAACATCCAGCTACAGGCATCTTTATACCATCTCTCTGATTAGGGCTCCCTGAAGGCAGGGCTGGGGCCCCTCACACCCTTCCAGAACCAACGCTCTCTCCCTCAGCCTTTCCCCATACCCTGAAGGAGACATGGGGGTGGGGGGTGGGGGGCAGTGGCTGCAGAGCTGCTTAGGGATGGGGGCACATTGGGTTCACAGTGGAGAAGCTGTGTAATGAGCGTATAACTGAGTTAGGCCCACGGGAGCCTCCAAAGGCTCCGGTTTCTTCCCCACCCAGCGGTTTGTCTGGGTGACTACAAGGGGCCAGGATGCCGCCTTCTCCAACGGTCTGAAATCCTCTGAGTCCGAGCCAGGTTCCCGGCAAAGCAGAGGCCACCCCGACAGGGCAGGGTGTGAAAGTCAAGCTGCTGGAGCCCCTCATCCCTTCCCAATCCACACGAACACGCCCTGTCCCGGCCGCACGGGCACATGGAGACACACGTGAGACCCTCACTCCTGGTTAGTCACGTGTACCCGTACAAGCGCGCGTGCGCGCACACACAGGCACTCACAGCTGCCTGTACTTCCAGTCACACGCACGCAATGCCAGGTACTAACACGTGAACACACACAGACGGCCACCCTAGGTAGACACTTAAGGGTCACTTACACACTCGAACACGCTTCTGGGGGCACGTGCTCAGGCATGCACGAACAGGCACACTCAACGACGCACACGCTAACGCCTGTCGCAGACACACTCAGGCGTGTCCTCATTCTTAGGGCAGGGTTATATGCAAGGAACCCTTGGCTCCAGCGCTAGAAGGGACCTTGAAAGTGTATGGACCTTGAAAATGCCTATGCCTGGCAGGCTCTCCCCAGCCCTCCGCAGCTGCTGCAATATCACCCCGGGGGGAGACCAGCTCTTGGTCCTGGCTCCAAGGTCAAGGAGCTCTCACGACATCCGATTTTGGTCAGATGGATCTTACTGTTCTGGTCCTTTGGGATCCACCTCCAGTGACTCAAAGCCTCAGGTGCTAGAGCCCGAGGCTGGCTTTCAAAGAGATGGGGCTCTGGGGAGGGGAGGGTGGGGAGGAGGATTCACAGGGAGCCCTTGCCAAAGGGAAGCATTGGTTTGGATTAGGGAGGACACCTTGTCCGGTCCAAGCTGAGAACATTTGGCTTGTTTGTTTGCTTAAACAAAGGAGGAGAAGTAAGAAGCTCAGGCCCCTGTCCCTATGATGCCGGATGCCCTTGGCCGACAGGGCAAATGTGGGGGCGGGGACAAGCCGGGGAAGGTCAGGAAACCTGGGCAGGATAGCTGATTTGGACCCCCTCGTCTGGGCAGGGACTTAGCAGGGAGGGACAGGATCCTGGGCTCTGAGGTGGGGGGAGAGGAAGGGGATGAGGGTCATTTGAAGGAGGAGACACCCTCCCCGCCCCGTCTGGGGCTAAAGAGATCAGAATGAACACTTCGAGAATGAGCTAGAACAAAACTCACCTCCATTGGGCCTAAGGCCCGAGCTCCAGGTGACCCTGGCGCCATTAATTTATTCCACTCATTCATTCCTGGGTTAGAGCCTTCCTCTAACCCAGGGCATGGCTTCTGGGGCTCATTCATTTATTTACTCAGCCTCTCTTACCAGCTGCCCCACCTGCAGCCATTGACTATCTTCTCTAAAAGATAGTATCCTCCTCAAGGATTGTTAAGATTGAATGAGTTGTGGCTTGTAAACTCACAGCACACCAACTGGCACAAAGTAAGTGCTGGGTAAATGTTAGCTTAAAGAAATTTGCAACTTCGGGGGAGCCTGGGTGGCTCAGTTGGTTAGGTTAGGCGTCCCATCCAACTCTTGATATCTGCTCAGTTCATGATCTCAGGGTTGTTGAAATTGAGCCACACGTTGGGCGCTGCACTGACAGCACAGAACCTGCTTGGGATTCTCTCTCTCTCCCTCTCTCTCTGCCCTTCTCCCTTCCCCCATCCCCCCTCCCCCCTCTCTAAAAATAAATAAATAAACTTAAAAAAAAAAAGCTTATAACTGGGGTCGCCTGGGTGGCTCAGTCGGTTAAGCATCTGACTTCAGCTCAGGTCATGATCCCATGGTTGGTGAGTTCGAGCCCCCGTGTTGGGCTCTGTGCTGACAGCGTGGAGCCTGGAGCCTGCTTTGAGTTCTGTGTCCCCTCTCTCTCTGGCCCTCCCCCATTCATACTCTGTCTCTGTCTCTGTCTCTCTCTCTAAAAAATGAAGAAACTTTAAAAAAATTTACAACTGTATGCCAAACACTGACAGGTGCCGGGGATACAGCAATGAGTAAGGTGAACATAGTGCCTGCCCTCAATGAGCACAAAGTTTTGGAGGCTAGAGAACAGAATGGGGTGCCATCCTGGATCAAGTAGTCACAATAATGTGCAAGGAGTGTTGTAGTGGGTGAAGGCAGGACTTTAGGGAACGCAAAGCAGGGGATCCTAACCTGGGTATTGGATTGGGGGAAGGGCCTCCCGGGGCAGGGACTTTCAAGGTGAGACCCGAAGCGTGGGTAGGAGCAGCCGGCTGAAGAGTGGGAAGAAGGGTGTTCCAGGCAGAAGGAACAGCATGTGCAGAGGCCCAGAGACCCAACAGGTCATGGCTATAAATTCCACAGTCTAGCCCAGAGCCTGGCCCAAATCCCCAGAGCCCCAATTTCTAGGGGACCTTTGTCTATCCTTAAGCCTGTGGTCTGACCTCTTCCCACACCCAGCCTCTCGATGGCCTGGACTGGAGTCTCCCTCTTACTGGGCCCGCCTCTGCCCATGTCTCCTTCCCTGGAGTTGTTGGGTGCCGCATCCGGCCCCTGTCAGGTTGAGGCCTCTGGGCAGCTCTCAGGAGCGTGTATCTGCTGTGGCAGATGTGGGCCTGGGGTGAGGCCTGCCAGGATACCCCCTGTTTGATGCTGGCCTCCAGGCCCCCTGCCTTCCCTCACCAGCCCCAGCCTCTGCTTTTCTTACCAGACCCTTCAAACTAATATATCTAGGGATGCACCTTCCTTTGGAAAGCTGAAGTCCAGGAGGAGGCATTGGTGTGCATTGCGGAGGGTGCAGAAGCCAGGCCCAAGGAGCTCAGGGCCGGGGGGTTGGGGGGGGGGTGGAGGGGGTGGGTGGTAAGGACATCGATCTGTCTGCTGGGTTGCTCAGTCCTGGCTTATAGCCTTCAGCACCATGTCTGATCAACTGCTACCCTGTCTCCAAGTTCAAAATGCTTCTCCCTTAGGGTGCCATGTTTCAGACCCCAGAACTAATGCCAAGCCCACTACCCAGATAGAAGTACCAAGCCCTGTGGTTGCTAAGAGGGCAGCTGGGGCCAGGTCGGCCTTCCTGTCCTTCTGGGGCAGCCATTCCTTCCCGGGAGAGGGGAGGCCAGTCTGTCTGTCCTTCCACCCACACATCCTCAGGCCACTGGCAATTCCCAGCCCCTCTGGATCCTCCCTGGAGCCCGTCCCCAGCAACCCCCTTGCAGGGAATGCGATGAAAGGTCTATTTATTATACTTCGGCTCGGACAGTTGTTTCAGATGTTTCCAATTCGTTAGCCTCTCAGACATCTGTTCCTGGTTGAAGTCAGAGAAGAGAGAGAAGAAAGGAAAACTCACGCTTCACACACCCTCACTCCAACGCACATGCATTAGCACCCCCCTCCCCAGCCCCCTCCCCCTCCCCACCACCCTAGACCTTCAGGGTCCGCTCCCTTGCCCTGTCCACTCTCGGGTCTCCTTCACTTCCACCCCACCTCACGTGGGTACGCACACCACCCTTGAGCCCCAGCTTCCGCAGATGTGCACAAGTCGACACACACCGCCCAGCGTGCACAGCCTCACGCCTACACATCTTGGGCACTTGTCCCCTCTTGGGGCCTCGCACGCACTGCCCCCCCCCCCCAGGTCCTCCACCATCTGAATACTCACGAGTCCCAGGTGAGCCTCGCACGCCAGAGGGTGGCCGGGATCAAGCCTTAGGCTCCAGTCTGGACGCTGACCCTCTGAGTCCTATGACCTTGCTCTAGCCCTCTGAGCCTCTCAGTTCCCCAGTTTATAAAATGGGGGTTGTCACCTGGGTGCCTGGGTGGCTCAGCCAGTTAAGCGTCCGACTTCGGCTCAGGTCGTGATCTCACAGCTCTGGAGTTCGAGCCCCGCGTCGGGCTCTGTGCTGACAGCTAGGAGCCTGGAGCCTGCCTCAGATTCTGTGTCTCCCTCTCTCTCTGCCCCTCCCCCACTCATGCTCTGTCTCCCTCTGTCTCTCAATAATGAATAAACTTAAAAAAAAATTTTTTTTAAAGGGGGGGTCGTCACCCGGGTACCTGGGTGGCTCAGTTGGTTAAGTGTCTGACTCTTGGTTTGGGCTCAGGTCATGATCTCATGATTCATGAGATTGAGCCCTGAATCGGGCTCTGTGCTGACAGTGTGGAGCCTGCTTGAGATTCTCTCCCTCTCTCCCTGCCCCTCCCCTGCTCTCTCTCTCTCTCTCTCTCAAAATAAATAAGAAAGAAGTTTTTTTTTTTAATGTGGTCATCACCTTCTTTACCTCATGGGACTATTGTGCTGTTTAAAATCTTGTGTGCAAGCACCTGGCCTGGTGCCTAGCAGGCCAGCTGCTGCTCCTAGAAGAGAACCCTGGTTATTGTCACTGTTCCTCGTTCTACCTTCTCCTGCGCACAGGCACCCCACATGCATATTAGCTCCTGCACTAAATGCAAGGGCACAGGGTGGGACTGAAAGGTTTCTAGGGTCCCTGGGAACACTGGGGTTCCGTGATTCTGGAACCCCAGAGGAGCACAGCTGTGCATACGCACGTGCTCGGCAGCCCAGACTCTCCCCAACGCATACACATGCACGTGAACGAGTGGACCTGTACTCAGAAGTGAAACCTCCTACATCCACACTCCTTAACACACCCGCACTTACCTACACACTCACCCACACCATAGTGCACACTCACACTCTCCTCTCAGCCCATTCACACATTCCCACCCAGTTGGGAGGTTTTGGGGGGGGGGGTGGGAGGGGCTGGGGATTAGAGGAGGGAGGGAGTCAACCGCTCTCCTGCTTCTTGGGCAGGCTGGGGACATTACGACAGGGGGACCAGCCCCCCTGACTCTGGGGGCCCGGGGTGGGTAGGGTGGGAGATGATAAACACCCGGAGTGGCAGGGCTCACCCCAGTCACACACACCCCAGGAGAACCCTCCAGAAGCTCCAGGTGAAAGGGAGGCTCTGTGGGAGGAGGGGCGAATCAGGAGGATGAAGGGTCAAGGTGATGATTCCCCTGCCCAAAGAGTCCATGGTTGGCACCTCCTGTCCACCAACACTAGTTCCCAGATCTGAGCCATGAACTTGGAAACGAGTTTCCACCCCCCTCCGCATTCCCGCCAACCACAGGTGGCTTCCATCATGGCTCGGTCAGACCAAATCAGATAGCTCCTGCCTGGGGCACTCCAGGCAGACTCTCTGAACCCCTAAGAGGGCGGGCACAGTGCTGGGCTGCTGTGGGACTGAGGAGCTCTGAGAACCAGAGAGCAAGGAGCTGAGGCCCCCAGGGCCCACCCTTCCTCCCTCCGCTTCCCCCAAGCTCACCCTCCTGTCTATGAGTCACAGCCCCTCCTCCCCCAGCCCAGATCGCCAAAGCAGGTGGGAGGATATTCTTCGTTAGATCTCGGTGAGCCCAGAGCAGCCCCTTCCCCAGCAGAACTCGGCACACGTGTGAGCCCCGATGCCAGAGACACAACCCCCCCCCCTCCCCCCGCCAGTGCCCTGGTGCCCCTCCCCTCCCTGCTCACACTCTGGGCTCTGAGGCAAACCAGGACCTCCTCCTTCTGTTCTTAGAGTCAGAACAGACTCAAGTTCAGATCCTCTCTGCCATCGACTTGCTCTGTGATCTGGGGCAAAGCATTTCACCCCTCGGAGCTTTGGTTTACTTCCCTGCAAGCGAGGACCCTCTGGGTCACCAAAGCACCTGGCCCTGAGTAGGTGCTCAGTAAAAGCTTGTTGACTCAATCCTGAAGCGAGACCTGTCTCCAGTCCAGGGCAGGCTGTACCCTCGGGAATCCCATCCTTTGGCAAGCACCCCCATGTGGGCGTCCACCTCGGTCGGAGAGCATCCTGCCTGGATGAGCAGGGGCAGCATGTCCCTCAAGGAGACTCTTCTGGCTCCTACGGTTCTCCTGTCGGTCCCTGGAATCCTAAGGACCATACGCCATTGGGAAAGGAGGGGTGCTTGCTGGGTGGCAGGTGGTGCTGGTGATGTTTGGAGCTGCCTAGTGAACCCCGATGGGGACCTCTCCTTGCAGGCGCAACGAGGGCAGTCAGGACAGAAGCCCTTCTTCCCCTCCCTGCCCCAAGGCCAAGGGCAGCACTGGCTACTGCTGTGCTTTTCACTGTTGCACTCCTGAAGGGTTCACAGTTCTACCCACCCCATTGAAGAAGGCTTGAAGAAGGCTTCTGCAGGAATCTGGGCTGGAATCAAGAACTGCTGAGGGAGGAGGGGGAGTGAGAGGGGCTCCTTGGCAGGGAAATGATACCAGATGGGAGGAAAGGGTAACAAGTAAACATTTACTGAGTACCTACTGTGTGCCAGGCATTGCTTCAGGACAATGCGCATGTTACTATGTACTTACCAGAATGTAGCTCCAGGACGGCTGAGATTTTTCTCCGTTTTGGTCAGTGTTGTAAGCGCAGTGCCTAAAGCACAGTGACTGGCATGTAAATACGTGTTGAACAAAGGAATTTGTACCCGTCATGCTCTCATAACTCTGTGAGGTAGGTGCCGTTATTATCTTCACCAGAAGCTCAGAGAGGTTAAGTGAATCTCTCAAGGTCACACAGCCAAGTGAAAAGCAGAGCTCGGGGGGCGAGGGGGCACCTGGGTGGCTTAGTCGGTTGAGCGTCCGACTCTTGGTTTTGGCTCAGGTTGTGATCTTGTGGTTTGAGCCCTGCGTGGGGCTCCACGCTGACAGTGCAGAGCCTGCTTGGTATTCTCTCTCTCTGCCCTCCCCTGCTCATGCCCTCTCTCTCAAAATGAATAAATAAACTTAAAAAAAAAAAAAACAAACAGCAGAGCTGGGCCTGTCTGGCTATAAAGCCCTTGCTCTGTCCCCTTCACTGTTAAACAGGCCCAGAGGACCACAGCTCTTCTGTGTGGGTAGGTGCCCTGGCATGAGAGTGTCCTGTGAAGGGGTACATTGTCCCCCACAGTCTCATAGACACGCACAGAAGTCCTTACACGTTCTTGTGTCTCAGCATGCCCGTGAGGGCTTCCAGAAACCTGGGCATGCACCAACCCCAGCTTCATGTGACCTGGGCACCCACTGACTATGGACTGGACGTGGGATGTAGGACGCAGGACAAGGACAGGGCACCCGGGCCGCTTGGGGCACACCGCGACCTGGTCGGTTCTTTCCGTCTCTTGAACCAGTGCCCAAAGAGTGTGAATGTGTGTGCATCTTTGTCCTCATACATGGTGTGTACGCGCGTGTACACATGTCTGCACGTGTGGGCGTGTGTTGGGTAGGCAAGCGTGTGCATGTGGCCGTGAGTTGCTTCTCTGCCTCGGGGACCCTGGCCCACCTCACCCTGGGGGTTCAATTCTTCACAGACAAAACAGGGTCCTGGGAAGCCTGCACGAAGAAGGCAGAAGAAGTCAGCTTTTGGCCTGGTGCCACCGGGTAGGAGTGTATCAGAGAGCAGGCAGCCGGGGGTGGACACCGGGGGTGCAGAGTAATGCTTGGGCTGGGGTTGGCAAATGCTGACCCTCCTCCCCACTCCCAGAAAAAGAGGGGCGCATCAGATCTAGAGTTAAGTGAGAACACATACACATGCAAGTACACACGGTCACACAAGCACACACACGGGTGCAAGCACGTGTCTATGACCATTGATTCCCACACACACAAACACACACACGTGTTCGCGTGTGCAAACGTGCATGGACGCACACACGGACACGGGCTCCCATCCCCAGGGACGCAGGTTCATGTTGCACGTAGCAGGTGGCCACACGTATGCAGGTCCTCAGACAGATTCATGCTCCTGGGAGGAGCTCCCGCCCCTGCACCTGCCCTTTCCCCAAACCCGAGCTCTCCCAGGCCCTGAACTGCATTGGAGGCTAGACCGAACGGAACTGAGGGTTCGTTCTAAAGGATGGGTGAGGGGCTGTCCGCTGTCCCCTCCCCAGAGTCCAGGGGCCGCGGCGCCCGAACCTAACAGGCTGCGTGGCCACTCTGGGTCACTCCTGTCTGGGGCAGGCTGGCCGGAGGAGGGGCAGGCACAGCCTTTGTGCACCCAGACTCAGGCAGCCCCCACCAGCCCTGCTCACGTAGCATCATCTCTTGTCACTCCAACTTCACAGTGTGCACTGGGTCATCGCCTACTTCCTCGGTCTCTGATGATAATCTACCTTCAGCCTCCAGGACTTCCCCTGTGCTCTTGCCCTCATAGACCTTTCCTGAGGCACCTGGGTAGGTAGCCCAGTCGTGTAGGCGTCTGGCTTCGGCTCAGCTCATGATCTCCCGGTTCATGGGTTCGAGCCCCGCTCGGGCTCGCTGCTGTCCGTGCAGAGCCCGCTTCGGATTCTCTGTCTCCCTCTTTCTCTGCCCCTCCTCCTCTTATGCTCTCTCTCTCTCAAAAGTAAATAAAACACTAAAAATAGAGAGACCTCTCCTCCCCACTCTTGGCCTAACCAACATGCGCTCTCTCTCTGGTGCCAGCTTGAGAGTCACTGTCTTCAGGAATCTTTATGGCTTGTCCACCTCTGCTCAGTGGTCCCACTACCTCCAATTCATCCCAAAGGAAGCACCACCCCTCTGAATTGTAATAGCTACCTTCCTTGTCCCTCTCCTCCTCTGGGCTGCCCTCACGGGCAGAGATGAAGACTGTCGTGTTGCCATTTTATTTCTAGTTTTGTTTGGTCTTAGCTGAGAAGTTGGTATACAGCAGACGCTTCACACATATGAACTGAGTAAATGAAATGTCAGCCCTGTCTGCTTGTAGACGCCCTGGTTTTTCTTGGAGCGGCTGGGGGATTAGGAGATGGGGGCTTCGGCGAGGAGTGGGGACACCTGGCTTCCAGTCTCTAAGTTGCGGTGTGACCTTGGGCAAGGCACCTCCCCTTGCTGGGCCTGGCTCCCTCTCTGTGAGGTGGAGGGACGCCGATGGCCATGCCACGTGCTTCCTAAGTTCCTTCTAGCCGTGCCACTTCACGTGCCCTCAAGGTCTCGGGCTTCCCTACTGTGGGCCCTGGGGTCTGGGCGGGGCTGGGTCTTGTTTTCTGGGAGGGGCGAGGATGTGAGTGGTCAATCTGAGCATCCTTCACTCCATAAAGTCTGACTCTGGTTTGGCATTCGGGGCCTTCCACAATCCGTTCTCAGCCCCATTCTCTTCTTTATTTCATTCCCTCTACTCATCTCATGCAACACACACACACAGACACACACACACACACACACGGTCATGGACAGTGGGCAAAACCACAGCTCAGCCTGAGCCCGTGAGTCCAGCTTGCAAGAAGAAGGGGTTGGGGGCCTACGCCAGCTGCCCGTTGTTGATTTGGGCTTTCCCCAGCATCTCCAAGTGACGGAGGGAGCACGGACGGAGGGTCAGGCGGTATGATTTCGGATCCAGGCTTGGCCACCGACAATCAGTGCTGCCCACAGGTGGGTCGCTCAGCCTCTCTGTGCCCTGTCAGCAAAATGGAAATGGTAATCCCTTCCCTGTGGGAGAGCCTTTGATCAAAAGGAGGGAGAGTGTCCACAAAGCACACGAAACGTCATGTGACCCAGAAGAACGATTTGTTAGAAATCTGCTTTGTGCTCAGGCTCCTGACAAGGATTTGAGAGATACGGGAAAGGTCTGAGGTGCACGTGCTGCCTGCTTTTTGAAACTGATGGTCTAACCAAGCGAATGGATGCATGCTCAGGAGCCCTGGGAGAAAAAATAATGTAATCTAAGGCGAAGGGCCCATGAGAGGCTGACGAATACAGTTGCAATGAATATGATAAGCAGATAATTAATATTCTGACCATATGACCATCTTATACAACTTAAGGGGGAAAACAGCCCCACAAAGTCCCCGGTAGATTAACGGTGCGAACGATACGGATACAAAATTCAGAGGAGAGAAATCATAGACATTTGTAAAATGTCTTCTCAAGCATTGAAGAAAGGCAAGTGAAAGCAATGATAACATTTCTGCCCGTCAAATCAGCAAAGCATTTTTTCTTTATTTTGTTAGAAAAAAATTTAAAAAAAAATTTTTTTAACATTTATTTATTTTTGAGACAGAGAGAGAGAGCACGAACAGGGGAGGGTCAGAGAAAGAGGGAGACACAGAATCTGAAACAGGCTCCAGGCTCTGAGCTGTCAGCACAGAGCCCGACGCGGGGCTTGAACCCGCAAACGGTGAGATCATGACCTGAGCTGAAGTCGGACGCTCAACCGACTGAGCCACCCAGGCGCCCCAGAAAAAAATTTTTTTAATGTTTATTTTTGAGAGAGAAAGAGACAGCGAGTGAGCGGGGGAGGAGCAGAGAGAGAGAGGGAGACGAAGAATCCAAAAAGCAGGCTCCAGGCTCTGAGCTGCCAGCACAGAGCCCAATGTGGGGCTCGATCTCACGAACCATGATGTTATGACCTGAGCCGAAGTCAGATGCTTCGTTGACTGAGCCACCCAGGCGCCCCTTTTTTCCTTTAAAGAGAATAACCAGTGTAGTGAAGCCATAATGAGAAAGACAAACACTGTCCCCCTTTTCACGTGTCAACTCAGTACTTCTTAGGCCTGTACCGCGTGCCCGGCACCGTCTGGGTTCTGGTAAGCACATTGGCAATATGGACGAAGGGCCTGGAAAGGACTGACCCCAGCCATGCAAAAAGGAGTCGTGCCTATGACACTGACTGACACGACTGAGCCTGGTGGTGGTTCACACAGATGTGGATCCAAACCCGGAGTGTGTCATTCGTGGCCGCGGCACCGCAGGGGAGCTGCCCGAATGGTCAAGGCCTATTTCCTCATCCTGTAAGATGAGGATAATGATATCCGCTCACGGCATTGTCCTGAGCACGAAACGAACCGCAGGCATAAAACGCCAGGCCTCAAGTGGCAGAGACTGGGGAGGACTGCTACCCATTGGGCATTACTGGTGGTGGGGGAGAAGCCCGCCCACGCGTCCCGACAACCAAAGGGGGCAAATACGTGTTGTTACATTCGCCACTTCACCTGCAGAAGCTGCTGACAGGCGCCCTTCAAAGCCCTTTCGTGACATAGCCCAATGCTTGTAAAATGATCATTGATACACGCTGCACACGACGAGCGACGTGATGGTTGCAAAACAGCGTACCTGGAAGGAGTGGATTCTACCGCAAAGGGGGGATTAAGGGTCATTCTAATCCTCCTGTATGTTTTCTAAGTCATTATAATTGCTCTCATAACTGGGAGCTAGTTATATATAATTAAAGCTATATACTGTAATTAACGGTTCATGTATTGCCAGGAGGGCCTTGCCAGGCAGGAAGTCAAAACGCTATTGCAAGTGAGTGACGCAGACCTGTCAGGAAACCTCAGGTTTCTTAAAGGGACTATTTCTTACTTATCTTTGTTTTCCTGGCGCATTGCTGGGAAACTAATCAGTCGCTGAGAAAATATACATAGGCCTGCTTCACATGAACGACATCCGTTCTCACAAGGACCCTGTAAGGCAGGAACTATAATAATAATTATTATATTACTATTTTATTACTATTATATTATTATATTGTTTTAAATGTTTTTTTTAATCTTTATTTATTTTTGAGAGACAGAGCGCCAGCAGGGGGGAACAGAGAGAGAGGGAGACACAGAACCCGAAGCAGGCTCCAGGCTCCGAGCTGTCAGCACAGAGCCCAACGTGGGGCTCGAACTCACAAACAGTGAGATCGTGACCTGAGCCAAAGTCAGACGCCCAACCGACTGAGCCACCCAGGCGCCCCTGTGTCATATTATTATTATTTGACTCACAAGGAGACCGAACTTGTCAAGTTCAAGAGACAAAATGAGCAGCGCTGGCATTTGGACCCGGGTTTGTCTGGCTCCAAAGCGTGGGGCTTCACCACTCTGCCCCACCCTGCCATGCGTGCGTGTGCAGACTCATTCTCTGGGGATGAGGACTGGGCAGGGGTCAGGAGGAGACAACCATGCAGGCTGGGTGGGGACAGGAAAGCAGACACTCTGTCCGAGGCTCTCGGATGGGTGAAGGGAGATGCAGGGTTTGGAGCTGGGCTGGGGCGGAGCCAGGAGAACTAGGGACACGAGCCAATTTGGGGGAAAGAGGAATCTGGCTTTTTCTGAGCTGAATTTGAAGACATGGAGGGCAGCCTGTAGTATTGACAGGTGTAAAGATAAGAGAGCCACGCTGGAGACAGAGGTATTGGGAAGCCAGAGAACTATGGGCCAGTAAAACGGAAGGGAGGTGGGAAGGGGAGAATGTTTGATGAGGACACACTATGTGCCGGGCTGTGCCAAGTGCTCTGCATTATAGCAGATGTGTTTGGGGGGTCACTACCTGGTCACGCTCCTTTCTTTGGAATCGACCCCCATCCACAACCCCTCCTGAAGGCACGTGCCCAGGCAGCCACATGTGCCTCATGACCTCCACATCCCGCCTACAGATGATTGTACCGCGGACTCGATTCAGGGCAATTGGATGCTCTTTTTCTGGAAGAGGCTGGGGACCCCGGGAGACAGAAATTCATCCTGGGCAGCTACGCCGTAACGTAGTAGAGAGTTGAGGCTGTGATGAGCCATGGGTGGCCATGTGTACGCAGAAGAAGCTGGTCTTCAGAGAGAAGGTGGTGATGAAGGAGCAGGCAGCCTCATAGTGGGAGGGATGGAGGGTGACAGCCATCACCTCTGGGTCCTCAGGAAGCAGCCCGTCTCTCGTTTTTGTTTCTTCTCCTTGGATGCCTGAAGATCATGGGTTACAGCCTTCCAATAAACCCCCTTTTCCTTGAGCTGGCTTGAGAGGGCTTCTTTCTTTCTTTCTTTCTTTCTTTCTTTCTTTCTTTCTTTCTTTCTCTTGTCACTGATGACCTTGAACTAAGACGTGAACGTTCTTTTTTTTTTTTAACGTTTATTTATTTTTGAGACACAGAGCATGAGTGGGAGAGGAGCAGAGAGCGAGCGGGAGACACAGCATCCGAAGCAGGCTCCTAAGATATGAACATTGTCTTAGGGGCACCCTAAGGGGCACCCAGGTGCCCGTAAGACATGAACATTCTATGTTAAACGTAAAGTTCCTAGTGCATTGCTTGACTCATTATTGGCAACAAAAAGTGGTAGCTATCATTACCTCATTTACTCCTCAAAAGAAGCTGATAAGACAGAAAGTAAGATTATTGGGAAGATGAGGAGGGGCACCTTGGTGGCTCAGTCGATTGAGCATCCAACTTCGGCTCAGGTCATGATCTCACAGTTTGCGGGTTCAAGCCCCGCGTCGGGCTCTGTGCTGACAGCTCAGAGCCTGGAGCCTGCTTGGGATTCTGTGTCTTCCTCTCTCTCTGCTCCTCCCCTGTTCACACTCTGTCTTTCTCAAAAATAAACATTAAGAAGAAGAAGAAGAAGAAGAAGAAGAAGAAGAAGAAGAAGAAGAAAAGAAAAATGAGGAAGCCAAGGCTCACTGATGTATTCAACAAATACTACTTGAGTTCCACTGCCGGCATACTGGAGCGACAGGGTCCTAGCTTTGAAGACATCTGCGTTCTAATGGGGGAGATGAACAGCCAACAAATAAATAATCAGCAAGAGAACATCAGGCACAGATTAAGTCCAACGAAGAAAACAATTTCAAATGGCCCATGAGAGGCACTGTGGACCAGAGAAAGCCTCTCTGAGGAGGGCTGAGGCCTAAAAGATAAGACGGGGCCGAAGAACTTTGGAGTCAGAAAGGAAAGCAAGAGAAAGGCTTTATAGCAGGACTGTGTTTCGTGCATGCAGGGGACACTAACATTGCCTCCATGGGCAGAGTAGGTGAATACGGGCCGGCTCCCAGGGAGGGGCGGGGGGTGTTGTAAAGCAGGGGAAATGTTTGCTTTGAATTCTAAGTGCAGTGGGGACCCATTGGGAGGATTAAAGAGCTGAGCTAGACACCCCCCAAAGATGTCTGTATCTGAATCCCCAAAACCTGTGCCTATGTTAAGGATCTTGAGATGGGGACATTATCCTGGGTCATCCAGGTGGGCCCGTCTAATCACAGCATCCTTATTAAAAGGACGTGGGGAGGGTCAGAGTCAGAGGAGCAAAGGTCAAAGTGATCCAAGGAGGGGGCATGAGCTAAGGGTGTGGGCGGCCTCTGGAAGGTGGAAAAGGCACGCAGCCCCAGTAACCCATCTCAGACTTCTGACTTCTAGAACTGTAAGATGATACATTTGGGTGTCTTAAGCCACTGAGTTTGGGGTGATTTGTTACGGTGGCCACAGGAAACTAATACAAGCACTACGGTAGGATTTATGTTTTTTAGAAATCAGAGCGATTTTAAAACTCGCTCTGGCTGCTGTGGACTGTAAAGCAGGAGGGAAGGGGGCAGACAGCTCCGGCAGGCAGGTGCCGGCGTTGCGGGGACCAGGAGGACGGCAGAGCCGATGGAAGCCAGTGTTTGGAGCCAGGAGACCCTCTGGAGGTGGAAGGGAGACAACTTGCTGATGGACCAGACCTGGGGACCGGAGGAAAGCTGCCAACCAAATCTCTCAGGTTTTACCTCGAGCGGTCAGGTGACTGGAGGTGCTTTTTATTGATATGAGCACGACTGGAGCTTAGATGAGATCATCCATCCAGCCTGTGGCAGACTTGGGACTGACACCTAGATATCCGGACTCTCAGGCCCAACAGACTTGGATCTGTGAGAATAATCTTATGAAGGAAAGGAGTTTGGGGCCGGGCGGCGGGGGGCGCTGGATGGTGCAGTTAAGCATCCCGTTCTTGATTTCGGCTCAGGTCATGATCTCACGGGTTCATGAACTCGAGCCCCACGTTGGCCCCCGCACACCCACAGTGCAAAGCCTGCTTGGGATTCTCTCTCTCCCCTCTCTCTCTGCCTACTCGGGCACGTGCATGCTCTCTCTCTCTCACACACAAATAAATAAACTTAAAAAAAAAAAAAGGAAAAGAGTTTTGGATTGTTTTGGCTAACTTTCAGTTATCACTTAGTGTATTAGAGTTCTCCAGAGGAACAGAACCGATAATGTGTGTGTGTGCGCGCGCGCGTGTGTATTTTAAGGAATCGTCTCACACAATTGTGGAGGCTTAGCAAGTCCAAAATCTTCAGGGTAAGCCAGGAGGCTGGCGACCTGGGGAAGAGTTGGTGTTGCAGTTTGAGTGCCAAGGCTGACTGTTGGCAGGATTCTTTCTTGCTCAGTGGATGTCAGTCTTGGTTCTATTAAGGCCTTCAACTGATTGGATGTGGCCCACCCACACCATGAAGGGTGATCTGCTTTCCTCAGACTCCACTGGCTTGAATGTTAATCCCATGTAAAAACATCTAGAATAATGTTTGTACCATGGCCTGGCCAAGTTGACATGTAAAATTAACCATCACATTTACTTTCCTTACTATTGGATATTGTGTTTTTTATCTGTATGATTAGTTCATGGTTGAAGGGAAGGGCAGAGAGCCAGCAATAACCTTGGGCCTGCCTACAGTTAGGGCTTGGAGGAGAGTAGGCAGAAGGACAAGGAACTGGGACCAAGAGGGTGGAGGGAAGCATTCCAAGAAGGAGGGGGCGTCAAGAGTTGCAGAGAGCGAGAGAAGGAGGAAGACAAAGGAGTTGCAGAATAGGACGATTTGGAGGTTGTCCGTGACCTTGGCAATGGACCTTGCAGGGCATGAGAGGGCTGTGAAAGAGAGAAGGGCTCTTTCACACACAGGCACCGGGAAGTGGAGGCTGGAAGGGGAGCAAACAGGGAAATGATGAGCAAACACAACGTCCAATAGAAAGGAGGCCGTGGTAAGGGGTGAAAGGGGGAGCTACTGAGACAGAGAGGTCAGGGTGGCCCTTCTGACACAGGGGTGGGAAGCTGAGAGTGGAAGGAAACAAGGAAGCTGTCCATCTGAAGGACTGTGCAAAGGCCCTGAGGCGAGGAAGGGTTTGCAGTGGTCGAAGAAGCCCAGCGAGGCAGAGGCTGAGAGAGCAGACAGCTGAAGCCAGAGGGATGCGGCCTTATAAGGGATGGTGTTTGGATTTGATTCCAAGTACAATGGAAAATCACTGGGAGGTTTAAACAGGGTAGTGAGTGATGGGATCTGCCTTATAATTTTTCAGGTTTTTCTCCGGCTACCGTGCGAAGCCTGTGCTGGTGGGGGGATAGAGCGGAAGCAGGGGGGATAGTAGGGGACGCTCACAAGCGGCCAGGTAAGCAGCAGCAGTAGGTGAGGAGTCCGTGGGTTTGGGCCGGGTCTGGAGGTAGACCCGACAGGATTTGAGATGGAGTGGATGTGGGAGGGGAGAGGGGTGAGAATGAAAACAACTCCCGGTTTCCTGTTTATCAGGTTCACTGCTGTTTACCAAGAAGGGGGCATCTGGGGAGAAAGAGGTTCTGGGTAGGGATCACGAGTTTAGTGTTAGCAGAAGGAAATTGAAGGCGTCCCCTGGCTGTCTCAGCTGTCTTGACGAGGGTGGGGCCCGGGTGGCTTGAGGGGTCAACGCTGGTGGCCGAGGGCCCAGTTGAGCCTGGCTGTGGATTTGCAGCAGCCCCCGTCCCAGGTAGCTGGGGGATTGTCCTGCAGAGCTCAGCAGGAAGAGGCAGAGGGTTTGCCCGGGGAAGGCCAGCACCGAAATCATCACTGAGTCGTCAATATGTCAAGAACCTGAGTTAGGAGGAAGGGAGCAAGGGGTCTGGAGCAGAAGGAGGTTATGGTGGGGGGCCTGGGGGCTCTGGGAGGTGGGTCTTAGAGCCTGTGATGTCAGTGATGGAACAGTTTGGGGGCCAAGAGGGCACGGCCACGTGAGCAGGAGCCTGCAGTGAAGTGGACGAGAATATCAGCACCGTCTGGGAGGTCCAGGAGGTGACAGTGGTGCTGGTGTGGAGAAGGTCCCCAGGGTGATGCTTGAGGCTGCTGTGGAGAAGAGGACCTTGAGACCGTTGTCAAAGTCCTGTGTGAGCAAAGAAGGCACCACGGGGCATGTGGCAGGTAATGTGGGTGAGGAGGAGTGGGGAGGGAGAGCAGCAGGAATCGAAAGGATTGGGGGCATTCGAAGGATGGTGGAGGGAGGGCCATGAAGGGAGGGTCAGGGGGAGAGGAGGCCGCTGGCACAGGCTGGCTCCTCACTCCTCGTGAGGGAGAGCCAATGGTTTTCCAGACCCCGCAGGGTGAGAGCTGCGTGTCCCAGGTGTGCCTTAGGGGAACCCCGTCTCCGTTACGACAAGATGGAGAACCTGGGAGGCTGTGTTTCTGGTGTCCCGGACACAGCCAGCCCTCTGGAAGGGATGTGGAGGGGGGAAGGGGAAAAACAGAGCTGTGCTCTTTGGGATGACCCCCTTATCCTCTCTCGCGGGGGCTCCTCACCCCCTGCCATGTCTCCCCCAAC
Organism: Panthera pardus; assembly: GCF_024362965.1. Taxonomy (NCBI): domain Eukaryota; kingdom Metazoa; phylum Chordata; class Mammalia; order Carnivora; family Felidae; genus Panthera; species Panthera pardus. The sequence goes on from NW_026526666.1 coordinate 77,742,547, forward strand.
CTGCCTCTCAGCCACCTCGTCAATGCTGGGGGTGGCCCACTGCTCTCAAGGTAAAGTCCCTGCTCTTTAGCCTGGTACCCAAGCCCCCCTTGGAAAATTATCGTCTACCGCCCTCCCGCCACCTCCCTCTCGTCCTAAATCTCCGCACAGCAGAACTCCTTAGGTCTCCGAGGGTGCCACCGTGCATCAGGCCTCTGGCCCTCCACACGCACCGCGCCCTCTGCCCGGAACACCTTTTCCATCTCATGTGCCTAGAAAATGCCAACAAGTCTTTCAAGCTTCTCTGGAGAAGCTTCTCTGACTCCCTCCAGGAGTGGTGATCACCCCTTATTTTGTGCTGTCACTTTTCCCAGTCTTCCTTGTCTTATAAATCGGTCTGTCCCACTAGTCCCGGAGCCCCTCGGGAAGACAGACAGTGTGATGTTCGTGTCTCCACCCTCCATCACCAGCCTGGTGCCTGGGATACAATCACACTCAGTTAATATTTAATGCACTAGAGGACAAACTCATAACTAATTACAAGAGCCAGCGCGTACTAAGTATTTGCTATAATTCCTAGCACTGTGCTAAGCTCTTTAAATATATCACTTTCGGGGCGCCTGAGTGGCTCAGTCGGTTGAGCATCTGACTTCAGCTCAGGTCATGATCTCGGGATTCGGGAGTTCGAGCCCCACGACGGGCTCTGTGCTGATAGTTCAGAGCCTGGAGCCTCCTTCGAGTTCTGTGTCTCCCTCTCTCTCTGCCCCTCTCCCCGCTCACACTCTGTGTCTCAAAAATGAATAAATGTTAAAAATAAAATAAAATAAATCCATCACTTTATATTAGCCCCATGAGAAGGGTAGTGTAGATACTGTCCTTATACCCATTTTACAGATGAGGGGACTGAGCCTCAGGGAGGCGAAGTGACTTGCGCCAAGGACGTTGAGCTAGTTGGTGGTAGAAATGGGCTTTGAACTCAGGGCTAACCGAGCTAATCGCTAATGTGATTAACCATTATCCTATATTGCCCCCATGAAAGAGAGAATAACAAGATCTCAGAGATTAACAGGGTCGGGGAGACTAAGGTTTGTGGGGGAGTCTGTGATAAATTGATATTAACAAAGTCAGTTTTGTGTGTGTGTGTATAACAGTGATGGCCACGGTCACTGTTGGTTGCCTGCCCAGAAGCCCATTGTCCCTTCTTCAGTGCAACAGAGTTCTGCTTTTGTCCATGAACACTCTTCCCCACATAATCCTGATTGGTCTAAGCTGATAGCATCATCCTTCTTGTCTGCAATTGGTTCACTGGTGGACATGTGATCCGGTTAAATTAATTAAAGAAAATTGTGGTCAATATATGTAATACAGAATATACCATTTTAAGCATTTTAAAATGCCAGTTAACTCTTTAAAAACAGACTGCTGGACTTGTTGCTGGACTTAGTGGGGAAAGATGTGGTGCCTGGAGCTCTTGCAGCCATCTTGTGATCAGGAGGGCAGTAGCTGTGGTGCTGAGGATGGTAGAATGAGAATATAGGAAAGAATCTGATTCTCGATGTGGTTGCTGAGCTGCTGGATCATGCCTACCTCTGCCCTTCTTGATAGATGAGATAATAAACCACCCTGCTGTCTAAGCTATTTTGAGCTGGTCTTCTATTACTTGTAGCTGAAGGTATACTGGTAAGGTGACAACCCAGCTGGGAGAACAGTTCTCACCTGGTAAAGGATGACGTCAGCTATAAGGAACTTTGCTGATCTCTAGGAGCTACAGCCCAGGCCTGCATCCACTGACCTTTGGTCTTCTAATGAGAAGGGTGATCTTGGTTTGGGTAAGGACTGATGATGACCTGAGATGTCATCTGAATCAGCTGGCAGGATCTACAAAAGGCACAATCCCGGTTGTCCGGAGGTTCAGTTCACCAAGCATCAGTTAGGTATGTTCATGGTGCTGGGGTCCTCAGGGTGAATCAGACACAGGTTTTGCCCATAAGAGGCTCACAGTGCAGTGGGAGAGACAATCACAGGCCAGTGATGAGTGATGTATAGGTCTACACAAGGTCCAGAGCCTGACGTGCAAGGTGGCTGGGTAAAACTTCATGAGGGCATTTTGAAAGACAACAAGAGAAAGGGTCAGAGAGAAAAAAAAAAAACATTTCTTGGAAGAATGGACAACATATGCAAATTCAGGACAACCTGGCTCCCTCGGGGAAAATTACAAGTCATTTAGCGTAATGGCAACCGGGTTAGCCACCTACAGGTCATATGTCTCTGGGCAAATTACTTGACGTTTCTGAGGCTCAGAACTCACATTTATAAGAGAAAAAGAAAAAAAAAAAAAAGGAAAGGCAAATGGCTGCAAAATTAGGCAACAGAATATATATCCAAAGCACAGGGCTTGGCATATATTAGGTGCACAAGAAATGCTCTTTATTTTCGTCACATGGTTCTAATTCATTATCTTCCCTGACCCAGGTGGTTTTCTTCCCTTTCTCACTCATTCCTGAGCCTAGTAGTGAGGCCCCCCAACTCCCGCAGACTTTTCCTCAGGCAGGAAACCCGAGCCCACGGCCTGGCCTAAGACATCTTCTAGGGCTGGATGGTTTGTGTGATTCCTTCTCTTCTCTCTCTTTTTTCCCCTAAATGCAACAAAATAAAACCAAACAAAAAGCCCAACGCCTGGCGTGGCTCGTCAGGGAGTTATGCAAGTGTGTAAAAAAATAAAATAAAATAAACACTGCGTTTTCGGCATTTGGGGCTGTTTGATTAGGCACGGAGCAGAGCCAAGGGCCGGTGAGACATAGGGAAAGCTCATAGGGCAGAGTGGACAGGGGAGCGGCTTTGAGAGGGAGCTGGGGGTGGGGGCAGGAGGAACTTGGAAATGGCTGTTTGCCTCTTGCAAACTTGGCAATGCTGTGGCTGAATGAGCCCAGCCACTGGGCATTTGGGACCCGACTGCTCCACATTCTTTGGCCATTCACCATCCCTGTTCCCTGGCCACCAGGACACTCCAGGGGTCATTCCATCTATTCCCCTGTCACTGTAAAAGACCCTGCACCCTTGTCTCAATAGTTAGGGCTCCCGCCTCCCGTCCTGAGGAGATCCCACAGCCTGTCTTGATTACTCACCACCCCTATCCGCGTCCCCCCCCCATCAGTATAGCTTTTCTGCTCTAACTTAACTCCTGCTAACTACAGTTTTAGCCCATTTTCCTTTAACCAGTCTGAAATGAAGCTGGAGAACAGCTGTTTGCCGCCCCAAGACGTGAGTCTCCCTCCCTCCCTTCATCAGGCTTGACTTCAACATCATGTGGGTCCCTGCGGGTGTCCGCAGCCCTTCAAGACACTCCACAGGCATTCACAGCTCCCCTGCCACTTACCAGGCTGTTGTAGCTTTCGTTTCACTGAACCCTCAAAACAGATGAGGCTCAGAGAGGTTAAGTCACTTAGGTAGGGCCACACAGCTGGTAAGTGATGGAGCAGGGGTTTGAATCTGGGTTTTATTTCAGAATTCCCCCTCACTCTTCGGCAGCATGTCCGTGTGGAGGCGTCCTCGCCCGGATTTACCAGAATCTCACAGCCTCACATTTCCTCTGAACTGGGAAGATGCTCTGAAGACTCTACCCTGAGAGGAGGAGGGCGTGGCCAGGACCACGGGCCCTGTCGAGCCTGTTCCTTGTCACTTTCTAGATTCCTGATAGGGAAACTGAGGTTTCGAGAGGCTCTCAGACCCAGTTCTGACCCCCACGGTGCCTGGAGCTGCGGCGGGTGCTGCGGCTGCGTGGAATCCCCAGGGTGCGGGGCGTGGGGAGGGGAGGAGGCAAGGGCAGAGGGTCTGCGCCAGGCCCCAGAGGACATGTGCCGCGGCCAGCCCCGCGCTCCACGCGCAGCGCCCCAGCTGCGGGCAAGCGCTTGCGGGAGGGGGCTACGGACTCCCGGGCCTGGCACTCCAGTCCGTTTTTTGCTGCGGATCCCGGCAAGGGGGGCCGGCTCGGGGGGTGGGACTGCAAAGGGGGGGGATTCCCTCCCTCGTGCGAGCGGAGGACTGGCCCCTCTCCGGGCTGGGAGCTCCGGCCGAGCGGAGGCGCGACGGAGAGCACCAGCGCCCGGCGGAGAGCGGGGAGCGGACCGCCAGAGTGGGGCTTTGCGGAGAGCGAGGGCCGGACCGAGCCGCCCCAAAGGACCGATGCGCCGGGTGGGGCGCTGGCCCCGGAGGGCGTGAGCCGCCCGCAGATTGAGCAACTTGGGAACGCGCGGGCGGAGCGCGGGCGAGCCGGGCGCCCAGGACAGTCCTGCGGCGGGCGGGCGGGTGAGCCGGCCGCGCCCTCGCCCCTCCCGGGCCTGCCCCCGCCGCGGCTGGCAGCGCGGAGGTGAGTGCCCCCGGAGCTGCCCCGTCCTTCTCCCTGGCGCCCCCTTTTCCCGGGACCCGGGGCGCCGCGGGCCGTGCCGTCGGGGCTCCGCCGAGCTGAGTGCGGGGGGGGTGGGGGCGGGGGGCGACAGCGAAGGGAAGGGGACTTCTGACTGCTGTCGGGTCGGAGGGCGGGAGAGGGCACCTCCTGGAGCCTCCCCTGCTTGTCCCGCCACCTCCGTCATCCCTCAAGCCAATGCGCAGCCCCCTCCCGGTTGCTGCCCGGGGTTCCCCTCAACCCCGCAGCCCCCCGGTGACTGTCTTCACTCTGAATCTCATCCCATCTGACTCTGACTCTGAAACTGACCGAAGCTGATCGGTCTGGATTCCCCAAACCCATCCGCCCTATTCACCCCTCCTCCCGAAGCCAGAAGTTCTTGATCCCCTGGTGTCATCGCCTCGGATCCCCCTGAATCCCGTGGCCCCCGGTTCCCCCCCGCCCCAGTCCCGCAGCCCGGGTCCGGGTCCGACGTGGCAGGCAGCTAGCACGGCCTCCCCCACTGCCCTGCGAGGTGGCGCGACTCCCTCACCCTGTCCGGTGTCGGGCGCTGAGGGACGGGGGTGCTGCTTGGTCGGGGAGAGGTGGGGGCTGTGTTCGCCCGGGGTTCAAAGGAGGGCAACGACGGATTCTGGGTGCGGGCGCTTGGGGGCAGGGCTTTTCTTGTGAAACTGGCCCCTTGGACTTTGAGAGTCCTCTTGGATTTGGGGGGGACAGCCAAAGGTCCGCCTCCCCTCCCCCTGCACCTGCTGGGCCTCTCCCGGATAGTGGGGAGGGAAGAAGAATTTGCGCGCGTGGGGCGCAGATGGAGGGACGTGAAGGAGCCTTTCCCCAATGCCCTCGGTGTTGGGGGGTGGGGGGCGGCCCCAGCACCTGGCTTGGCTCCGGCCGACACGCTAATCCCGACAGGTCGGGCAGGCACGTACTTGGTCCCGCCCCCCGCCCAGCAATGCTTCTGCCCCCGCCCGCCAGCCGCGAAACTCTCCACCCGTAGCCGGTCCCGGGGAGGGTTAATGAGAAATTATCGGGATGGTTTACATTTTTGGGTCTGTATCCGGCCCCGGACGGAGTACCAATTTATCCTGATAGTGTTACAGGCAAGAAGGTGAAAGTGACTCCAACCTTATGGGGGCACCGAGTCCCCGCCCTCAGCTCCACCCCCGGCCGTTCCCCTCCGCAGCCTGTGCCCTTCTCTGGCGAGACCACCTAACAGGGAGGGCACCGCCTCTCTCCCGGGTCTCCCGCCCCAGCTCTGCCTCTGCCGCCAGTTCCTTCCCCACCTCCGGGGTCAGCTCCCTGTCCCTTGCCTCGCCCTCCAGACACCCAGTCCTAAGGTTGGTAGCCCTGAGACCCTTAACCTGTCTGGACCAGGAAAAAAAATGGGAGTAATTCTACTTCCTTCCTAGAGTTGTGCTCAGTGAATGAGGGCCTAGCGCATGGCAGGTGGTGCAGGTACCTGATGAATGTGAGCCTTTCACCCTGACCCTGGCAGAGACAAATGCCCTTCCTTTCCCCCCTCTCCCCCCCCCCCCCAGGTGCCTGAGACCTTGATTACTGCCAGCAGTTCCCATCGCTGGCTCTGCCCATCCAGGGTAGTCTGTGTCCACTGCCCTTGAGGGTCGGTGGGTAGGACGGGCAGGGGCTGGCTGGAGCTAGCTGGATGCACCCACCTGTGACCTTCTGGGGCTGGGTTCTATGGTGTTTTCAGTCTGAGACCTGTCCAGCTTTAAAAATTGCATTTCACATACGATTCTGAATTTTCAGCTTCTCTTTTTAAAAACATCAGAAGGTCTGACCATATGAAACCATTATTTCTGCCCATCGACAATCAATCAACTGAAAGTGCTTGAACTTTTTCCCATCCAGTGATAGGTGAGGGAGGCCAGTGTCATTTGCTCCAGTGAAATTCCGATGTGGATCGTCCTGCCCATTTTCCAGCTGAGATCATGGTTCCATAGTGATTCAGGTGGGAGAGGGCCAGGGTGAGCATGGCAAGAGCCAGGCTGAAAGCTAAGCCAGAGTGGGGTGGGGGGTGGGGGCGGGGAGGATTGAAGGGAATAGAAGGAAAGTAGAGGCAGGGCAAGGAAGGGAGCTGACCTTTGCCGAGCACCAAGCCCGATGTGCCAGGCACCGAGCCAGGCAGACACAGGAGATGCATAGGAGACCTTTCCTGCTCGTAGGACCCCGTCGATGCTGATCGCAGAGTGAGACCCAGGATTTAACACCAGTTGATCTGCGTGGCCTTCTCCTGCAGTGTTTGTCCGGTGTAAGGACTCACGGCACCCCGAGCATGTATCTGCCAGGGGTCCCAGGACCTCACTTCCACACATGCCTCAATTAAAAGTTAACCCTGCCATGCTGAGTGATCGCATTGGGGCCAAGGCAACTGACCGTAAAGATCCAAAAATGGAGATTGCGTAACAGTGCTCAGCATCGTGTTTGGGATCCAGATGATACCAAAACAAAACGAAACGCCCGTCTCGCTTTTTAGATGACCACTGGCGTGTCGACACAAAATCGTGTCTTCTTGGTCACAGAAAATACAACAGCTCTGAGCGAGTTGTCATGAGGTGCCAGACACCGTTCTGAGCAGCGGCGTGCATTAACTCGTTTAAGCCATAAAAAACAACCACCCCCTTGCAGATAAGGACACTGAGGCGACCGCCCAGTTCCACCTGCGGTAACCGCTAATACATAGCGTGGCCAATATGGTGATCTGACTTCCGCCCTTAACCATCGTATGTTCTACGGGCCAACCTCTGGCTGAAGACCCCAGTTCGATAAGCTCAGCCGGATGACGGTGATTTGTAGGTGATGGAAGTGTGTGGTGGGGGCTGGGGAGCATGGAAGGCTCTGGCAGTTCACGCAGGGAGTACTGGAGGGGCATGTAGGGGCTGGCATTTGGGGGTGGCTGGGGGCGTCTCCCCTGGCTCCGGCTGCAGCGCCAGGTGGGACCCGTCAGCCTCGTGTAAACACTTCTCCGGGCAGCTTAACCACTTGAGTGTGACTGGCCTTCAAAGCCGGGCGGGAGAGGCCGAGGAGGGAGGTGCTGAACTCCCTCGTGGGATAATGATTTATCTCCCATGCAGGTGGGCTCACTGGGGCCTCCCTGAGAGGCGAAGGGGAAAGGGACTGGGATGGGGTGGGCGGGGCACTGCCACTCTAGCATTTCAGATTTCTCATTCGTAAGCCAAAAACTCAGCCAACTCTCAGAGCAAGCCTGTGAAATAGGCATCTTTGTCCCCATCCTATAGATGAGGAAACTGAGGTTCAGGGAGGCTCAGTGACTCGTTCAGAGGCTCCTAACCAGCAGACGGGAGGGCAGTGCTTCCCTGGCATCTCCAAAGCTTCCTGGAGGCTCGCTGTTCCCTTCTATCCCTGGGTGAGCGTGGGTGGGTCCGCACCAAAGTGTTCAGGGCAGCGCTCGGGCAGACCTCTCTGCTGGGAGAATGTGTGGGAGCGCGCGATCCTGAGCGTGAAGCGGGGTTTTCGGCGTCGGGCTCCAGACACATTTCACCGGGGAGGCACCGGCTCCCCCTGCCCCCATCACCCGGCCAGCGGGTCCAGAGACCTGGCTCTGGCTCTCGCTGGGCTGGGGGATTATCCCCATTCTCTGTGTCTCTGGCCAGGGCGGGCATTTTTTATCCTCTCACAAAGGCCAGGCCCGCAGGGCCTGCTGTGTCAGAGTTTCTGTGGCCGGGGGAAGCCTTGCTTCCTTTTCTCCCGCCAAGCCCAGAGGGCCACGCAGAGCCTGCCAGCCTGTCGGGGGCCACTGCTCCAGCCCCACAGGTGAAAGGCACAGGGGTGACTCAGCACTGGGAAGAGAGGGCTGAGGGGGTCCCTTACAGAAGGACAGAGAGAGCTCCTCCTCTAGAGACAGGCGATTGCTGCAGCATGAGGTCTGTAGGGTCGACCTAAAGAAGGACTTCCAGTTAGAGCCCGGCCAGCATCGGGCAGGGGTGGGGCCAGCTAGTTGCCAGTGATCCACGGATTTGATCTGAGTGTCTGCCATATTCCAGCTGCTTGGGTAGCCGGCTCCAGTCCCGGGTTAGGGGACTCTGCAAACTTCCTGGGAGAAGGGGCAGATTCCTTCTCCGGGGGTGCCAGGTGGGTAGCTTGTAACATTCAACCATTCTGAGTTCTCACAGTCTCCTGGCTAAGGAGAGCCACAGGGGAGGGTAGGAGGTATAAACTGGGGGGGACCGCGTGGTTCCCCAGAATTGACCTTTCTTTCTCCTCCCCTACCAGGTTGGTTTTTGGAGGCGTCCCTGCTGAGGTGACAAAGAGTTCTCCCACGTGACACCCCAAGGTGCCTTTGAGGAACGCTCTCTGGACCTCCCTATGGGCTGATGAAGAAGTTGCCTCCCCACACCCTCTCTGTCCCCAGCTGAGATTATGGTGGATTTGGGATACGGCCCAGGCCTGGGCCTCCTGCGGCTGACCCAACCCGGCAGGCGTTAGCAAGAGCCCTGCACTGTCCGCCCCCCCTCCCCAGAGACCACCCCTCCTACCAGGGGCCTGGAGTTGGCGAGTGACTATGCGGCTTGGGCTGTGTGTGGTGGCCCTGTTTCTGAGCTGGATGCATCTCGCTGCCGGCAGCCGGGGGATCAAGGGGAAGAGGCAGAGGCGGAGTGAGTAATGGAGCGGGGCCGGACCACCGCTGGCCTTGGGAGCGGGCGGGGGCCGCCTGGGGACTAGAGGGCCATCGGTGGTTTCCTTCTCTGATGACCATTGCAGATTCTACTCGTCCAACGCCACTTCGTACTTTACTCAGTAGATTATCCAGCTTGTGGATTGATTTGGGGGAGATTACCCACTCTGCAGATGACCCACGTTGTCTGTTTTCCCCTTTGTAGACTCCGCTTTCTAGATTAACCTCTCTCTTGTGAGGATCCAGTTTGTGAATTATGCCCCTTTGACATAACACCAGCTTTGTGTGGTATCCATGGAGATGTGTCCCCTACCGCTGTGGCCTGGGGTTCATGGTCCTCTCCTCACCGACAGGAGTTCAGGGCTCTTTTCTTTGAATCTTGGCTGGAGTGCAGCCCTCAACCCCTTGGGGCCAGGAACTCTGCTCAGCTTGGGCAATGGCTTTCCCTGCCCAGATCACCCACCGGGCAGAGACAGTGGAGCAGGGAGGCTCGTGAGACTATCCACTCCCGTGGTTTTTAACTCTGCCCGGTGGGATTCAGGGAGCTGCACGGGGGGCTGAAAGGGAGGCAGTGGGAAGGCGTCTGGCCCCACTGCCCACCCAACCAGAGTGCCTCACTCTTCCCTGCTTTCGGTAAGATTCCACGTAAGGTGTCACTGGAAAGAAGGGTCCTCCCAGTTTAAAAACTAAACCGAACTAAATTCTATTATTGTACAGATGGGGAAACCGAGGCTAGGACACGGGAGGAGATAATAGCCCTAAAGACACAGGGTCAGTATTGGAACGTAATTAGTTCCCGTGAGCCCAGTCTTCCTAAAAACAGAGCTTGATGGAAATCACGACTGACTGGGCAGCCCCGAGAGCCCTCGGGCCTCAGCCTGGCTCCAGCAATGGGGGACCCGTACCTGCCCAGTATGTAGTGGGAGTGGCCACTGTGTGTATGGGACCGTGCCAGGGAGAAGGAGGAGGCCGATGTTACAGACCCCCAAGGCCTGTCCCCCATAAAAGATGCCACGCCCCCAGGCCGGAGGCTCCACAGAAGTGTGGCACAACCAGACGGAGGCTCACCAGTAAAGGTGGAAAGGCAGTGGAGTTTTGTCGGGCCTCCGCGGGAGCGGCCAAGGCCAGAACCCAGCCCAGGGAGAGAAGCTCAGAGAATTGGTGAAGCTGAAAATCCCCAGCTTAACAAACAATTAGAGACGGTTAGGTTTAATCAGCAGCGAGGCCTTGATTTTCCTCCCTTCCTCTCTGTTGCGGCCAGCGTTTTGGACTCCATGGGCCAGATGCGGTTTAGCGGTTCATAACCAGTCTCCTCTGTTTCCAAGATGGGAGAGAGAGAGAGAGAGAGAGAGAGAGAGAGAGAGCAAACGGGAGGGAGGGACGACTCGTGCTCCCGAGACGCACACTGGCAGTCACGCTTCCCGCTCACAAGCAGAGCCACGCATCCCCCACCTCCCTAAGCCAGGGGTCGAAGAGCTGGGTTCAAGACTTTTGTACAGAAAAAAAATAAGTGAATAAAAAGCACTGGCCTGAGCCTGCAGAAAGGGCTCGGTCCCTGCAAAGGGCCATCAAATGCAGCAATTTTGATGGCTCTCCTTTTTTTTTTTTTTTAATGTTTATTTATTTTTGAGAGAGAGAGAAAGCGTGAGTGGGGGCAGGGCAGAGAGAGAGGGAGACACGGAATCCGAAGCAGGTTCCAGGCTCTGAGCTGTCAGCACACAGCCCAACGCGGGGCTCGAACTCACAAACTGTGAGATCGTGACCTGAGCCGAGGTCAGAAGCTCAACTGACTGAGCCACCCAGACGCCCCTAGTCTACGTGAGATTTTATTGTGTGTCGTGAGCACTTTGTAAAACACCAAGCTCTGTATAGACTTTGGGATGCACATCACTGTTATATAAACAACGTGTGGGCCATCTTGCGCTCGGGTTTTCAGGGTTGAGGGGAGGGAAGAAAGAGGCCCAAGATGTGATGTGTGGCTACCCTGGCCTCCTAACCACTGGACGGCAGAGGAGGCTGGCTGGCTGTGCTGTGAGCCTCTGGTCTGTCGACTCTGCCATCATCTGTAACTGCGTGTCAGTAGGGCTGTTAGAAGCCACCCAACGCGGCTCTGATCTGGAGGCACACACCAGTTTTGAGTCCAGAAATGGCTGATCGCATGTGTGATGGTCTCCCTGCCTGGAGGGGGAGAAAGTGAGCAAAGTGCTCTTCAGTTGTGAGTTACGAACCCTGGCAGATCGACTTCCTCCTCTCCTGTTCGCTGAGGACGCATCCCCTCCCTGAACCCCGTCTTCACTCACTCCGCCTCTTGTCTTCTCGCCCTCTCCTGAATGCCTTCCCACCTGGATTTTGTGCCCCTCACCCTGCCCTCATGTTCTCACTACTCCTGGCATTGGGGGCTCCTTCCCCTTACTGAGACCCTTCTCCTAACTGATTCCTGGGCCCCTTGCTTAGTCCTGCTCCCATGAAGCCCCCATTCCTTCACTGAACCCTGACTCCCCCATCCAACCCCATCCAGACTTTGTGGGAAAGTGAGATCAGGGAAGACTTCTCGGAGGAGATGACTTTAGTTCTGACGCTTGAAAGAGTTACTCAGGCTCAGGAAGTGGCAGAGAATGTTCCAGGAAGAAGGACCGATTTGAGCAAAGACACGCAGGTGTGAAATAGTGTGATGTGGCCAGACCCCCCCCCCCAAAATAGTTGTGGATTGCTGAGGGGTAGTGTTGAGAAATGAGGAGGGTAGGATCAGCTCAGGGAAGCTTTCCAGGCCAGGTGGAGAAATTAATAAGGCCAGATGGGTCTCAATTCTGCTGGTAATAGGGAGCCATTGAGGGATGTTGGGCAGGGGTGTTTTGGCTTTAGGAATATCAACTTGCAGGGGTTTTGCACAAGGATGAAGGAGCCACACAGGCCGCAGGGGAATGGCGGGGGGAGGGCACAGCCTTGCCTTCCTGGCCTGGGGAAGTGGGCTTCACTGAGGACTTGGGGGAGGGCAGGCAGAGCCGTGGGAGAGGGTTTTGTGAAGAGGTTGGGAAGCAGGCTCCATCCCTACTCCGAGTGCCCTCCACTTCATCCAGCCCACCCAACCTCCTCAGCCAGACTGCGGCCCTCCAAGGCTGCCTCCCCCGTATGCCTCCCTCCATCGTAGGCAAAGGGTCCTTTCGTATGGTGAATCTGGCCATGCCCTTCTGCAGTCACCTTCCCTGCCAATAGGAAAAAGCCCTATGTTCCATTCTGTGAATGCACTAGGATGTTCGGTGCCTCAGAGCCTTTGCACAGGCTGTTCCTCCTGTCTGGCACACCCTCTTCACCTAGCCGGCTGGGTAAGGGAGTGCCTTTCATTACTCATCCACTTACACGGTGCTAGCCAGCCCTGCCTGCCGCATCCCTGGGTGGGCCTTTGTTTATATCTCCAGGTCCCCAAGCTCCTAGCACTTCTGGGCACGTGTTAGGTGTGCCATAAACGTCTGTGGAATGAACGAGCCTCGGTTTTTCCCTTTGAATCATTACGTGCCCCCCAACACCCACCGTCTTCCTTGGACCCCCCTCTCCCCTACACAGACCCCCCTCCCTATGGCTGTCCATTGCCCCACTGCCCATGCATTTGTCTCACTAAGCCGAGAACAGCGTTGGGTTCCTATCCTTCTTGACCAGCATCCCTTTCCTCGTTGAACTTCCCAGCTTCTCTCTGAGCCCCTCCTCCTCTGCTGGCCTGTGAAGCAAGCGCGGCCAGGCTGCTCAGCCTCTGCCCGGGAATGCCTCTACTTTCACGGTGGAACCACGGATGCCCACGGCTTCCACGGACAGATCCCCGGGTTCTCTTCCCCGCTCCACAGCTGATTTCTTGAAGGAGATGTCTCTCCTTCCTCTGCTCCTCGACCACTGCCCTCTGCCCTCGCCCCCACCAGGGGTGCCAACCCCTGTCCGCTGCTGCCTCGTTATCTGACACCTCAGCAGCCAGGGTCCTGCCCAGGGTGCTCTCCTCTTGCCTTCCACTGAGTTAGGTCCCTACCTGTCCGGTTGCCCCTTCGCAGCCTCCTAGCCGCCCTTCTTTCTTCTGTCCCTCCCTTAACTTCCTAATTCCTCCTCTCACCCTCTGTGCCCACTGTCCACTGCCTCATGGGCCCCCATGCCTTCGGGACTGTTTTCGTGCCAAGGACTCCACATCGAGGTCTCCAGCCAAGGTGTTTTTTCTCTCGAGCTCCAGAGCTACGGGCTCGACTCCCTCATAGACACCTTCCCCCGGATGCCCCACAGGAACCACAACCTCAACCCATCCAAAACCCGACTATGCATCATCTCCCCCACCCAAACCTGCTCCTCTTCCTGCGGTCCCTCTCTCGGTGAAGGGCCAACAGCCACCCTGTCACGCAAGCCCAACACCTGGGAGTCACCCTCGGCTTGCACTTTCCCCAGCCTCTCGGCCCCACGTCCAGCCCATCAGCTGGTCTGGTTGCTTCTCCCACCTGAGTATCTTACCTATGTCTGCTCCTTTGCATCTTCTTAGTTCAGCTGTGTCTCTTCGAGCTGAGGAGTCTTCCTGCCCCCAGATTGCCGTCCCCGCAACCCTTTCTCCATACCACACAGTGATCCTGACCGCGTCTCCGATTTTAAAGCCCCCAGTAATTCCTCACTGCCTGTAGGGCAGTGTCCAAACTCCCGCGTACAGGTTTAAGACCCTTCCTCATCTGGGCCTGCTTCCCTCTCCAGCTTTCTGTCTTACTCCTCCCTCCGTGGTCCACCCCCCCCACCATGCTGATTTCAGAACCCGAGTGCTCCACGCTTTCTCTTGCTGTGTCATTGAGAGATCCGAAGAGAAATGCACACAGAGATCTGTTGTTGGTTGAATGCGAGGAGGATCGCAGTATTCTGAGGGGCCTTTTGCAAATCTGTCCTTAACAAAAGTGACAAGGATGGAATGAATGAGCATGGGGACATAGCTATAGTGGCCGGCAAATGGGACACCTGGATCAGTTCAATTATTGTAACCCAGGCAAGATGGGGTGCCTAGGTGGCTCAGTTGGTTAAGACTCTGACTTCGGCTCAGGTCATAATCTCGTGGTTCACAAGTTCGAGCCCCGCATCAGGCTCTGTGCCAACAGCTCAGAGCCTGGAGCCTGCTTCGGATTCTGTGTCTCCCTCGCTCTCTGCCCCTCCCCCGTTCATGCTCTGTCTCTCTCTTTCTCAAAAATAAATAAACATTAAAAAATTAAACAACAACAAAAAAGAAACCCAGGCAAGAATAGAGGGAACATTCATTTCAACAATGTATTCAGTAAGAATCTTGCATAACAGAGGATGTAATGTCTTGGGGGTAGAAGCAGTACCTAAAATCTGCAGTACCTTATTAATTTGTAACACAGCCGAATAAAGACTCAAAGTGGAAAAGTAGTCCCCAGGGCTCCCGCGTAACGCCAATGCAACATGTGAGTATTTTTGCTCTTAGAAGAACTAAACCAAGAACAATATTAATTGTTAAGTGCACTGGTCGATTAACACTGCCTCTATGCAACTAAATTCTATACTTAAAAAAAAAACAACAACAATCGACCCCTACTTCTGGTCCCCACGTCACCCGGCATGGTCCTGCCCTTGGCCTTCTTAAACTTCGTTCCCTCTGCCTGGAGCACGTGCGGGCCGCGAAGCCTTGGCCAAGTCCCGTCACTTCTCCAGGTCCTCCCCCGTAAAAATGAGGATTATAACATAATAACAGCACCTGCTTCATGGATTGTGCGAGTTAAGTGAGTGAACACTCGATGACCTCTGAGGACAGATTAAGTTCTGGACACTTGGTAGTTAGCGGCTGTTACCGTGGTTACGGCATTGTTACATGGTTGTGTTCGTCATGGTCTTTTTCGCTTCTTCTGCTCGCCTTCTTAACTCCAACTCATTCTCCTGTTCTGAAATCAGGGATCACTCCTCCCAGCAGCCCTCCAGAGTGGACATCCTCACGTCCCTCTCTGGTGGTGGCAAGGGAGGCACACTAGACACTGTGTTTCGCCCCTGGTCACATGCTGGGGACTTGGCTCCAGCTCTAGCCGACTCGGAAGCCTGAGCTGGGGGTCCACTATGCTGCGTGTAGTGGCAGTGGTCCCGCCGTCTGTTCTGATCCTCCCGGCCCTCCGTCTGCAGCCCGTGTCTCCAGCCCCTCGCTGCAGGCTGGGTCCTAAGTGGCTCATAACCTCTCTCCCTGTTCTCTTCTCCACCTGCTTGCCTTCCCATGGATTGAGCCTCCTTTAAGTAACCAGCCACACTGTTCTGCCACCTACCCTACAGACTCCTCCCTCCTGTTGGTCACTTCCGCCTACCGGTTATAGTCCCTAAGCTTCTCTTAAATCTGTTTCTGTCCATCTCCAACTGAGCAGAATATTCATTCAGACATTCTCATCTTCCTCACCTGGATGATCTGGTCCACTTCCTTCCAAATGGTCCTTCAGTCTCTGGTCTCCACCCACGCTGCCGGAGGAACCTTCCAACGTACAAATCAGCCCGGGTCCTGCACCTTGCCAATAGCTTCCTCCTGTCTAATCAGTTCGGAGAAATGTCCCAGGAAAAGCTCTGCAAAACAAGGGTTCTGTGGCCAAAATGTTTGGGAAATAAAGCTTCCTCTGTCCCCCTCTTAGGGAGCCACTGCACAGGAGCATAATAAAAGGGTTGAAGACGCCCTACAGTAAAGAATCCTGTTTAGACCTGTGGGACCCAGTGGTTCTCAGTCTTACCTGACGTAGTGGCCTTTTCTCCACAGCCTTTGATGAACATCTAGGGGAGAACATGGTCTCAGGAATGCTCTTTGGGAAACGCTGCCTGGCAGGATCAAGTTCAAATTCCTTAGCATGATATCGAAAGCTCTTATCTTTCGCCATCCCCCTCCCTACCCCTCCTGCACCCCAAATTATCTGCAATTCCCCTGGCTGTTTTACACCTCTGTGGCCCTGTTCCTAGAGGGCCGTGATCTCCACTTCCTAATGGACAAATCTCTACAGATTCTTCAAGAGTCGGCCCAAATGGCGCCTCCTTTGGGACTCCTTCCCTCTCTTCTTTTTGGGTTCACTATCGCCAGGCCTGCGGCTGTCAGCATTTGCCTGTCGGCACCACCGAAAGATCAGTTTGGAGGGTCAGGCGACCTCGTGTCCAGGCCCCTGGCGCTCACACTGCACAGGGTACTTGGGAGGGGCTCGGGGAGTGTTGGTTAAACAAGTCCATAAAGGAATGACATCGAAGGTTTGAGACCCCGTGCTGGGGCTGGAGATCACACCGCCTCAAAGGATGGCCAGGGTTTCTCAACCTCAGCATCAGTGCCATTTTGAACCAGACAATTTCTTGCGGGGGCCACCCCGTGCGTTATAGGATGTTTCGTGGCATCCCTGGCCTCTCTCCATACCGGTAACAACGCCCCTCCCCGGTGTGACAGGTCCCTAGACGTTGCTACATATCCCCTGGGGAGCAAAATCGTCTCTGGTTGAGGCCACTGTTCTGGACATAGTTATTCTAGTTGTTTTCCTATCTCTGACCAGATGATCCTTTGCTCAGATAGCTTAACCCATTGTCCTTCTTGACCTTAAATCTTTCTCAAGGCTAAAAAATACCCGCCTTCCATACCTGAGCCTTCGTACCTGAGGCTGAACCTTGCTTCCTCTGGGGAGGGTAGGGGTAGGTTCTGGGAAGCGTGCGGCTTCAGCAGCTTCTCCCGGAAGGGTAGAGCAAGACCGGAGAGCGAGCCTGTGTTGTGCCTGGAGGTAGAGAGACACTTAGGGTGGACGATGGCGCTTGCTTCAGGCATCTGTGCTAGTTCCCTTGAGAGATGATGCTGGGGAGGTTTACAAAGCAGTCTTTAAAAAAAAATTTTTTTTTAATGTTTATTCATTTTCGAGAAAGAGAGACAGAGCGCGAAGGGGGGAGGGACGGAGAGAGGGGGAGACACAGAATTGGAAGCTCTGAGCTGTCAGCACAGAGCCTGACGCGGGTCTTGAGCCCACGACCCGTGAGCTCATGACCTGAGCCAAAGTCGGACGCTTACCCGACTGAGCCACCCAGGCACCCCTATGAAACCGTCTTAAAGAGGTGCCATCCTGGCATGTGCCTCCTGAGCACAGTCATTACGTGGGAAGAAACCCCAATCTACTCACTTCCCAACCGTGTGGGAGCCTGGGAAAGACGGTGGTCTCGCCTACAGCCCCTCCTTCCCCCTGTCCCACCCTTGCAGTCAGTGCCGAGGGGAGCCAGGCCTGTGCCAAAGGTTGTGAGCTCTGCTCGGAAGTCAACGGCTGCCTCAAGTGCTCGCCCAAGCTGTTCATCCTGCTGGAGAGGAACGACATCCGCCAGGTGGGCGTGTGCTTGCCCTCCTGCCCTCCTGGCTACTTCGACGCCCGCAACCCCGACATGAACAAGTGCATCAGTGAGTGTGGGGAGGGCTGGAGAAGGCTCTGGCCCCCGGGGGAGGGTGCTTCGGACCGCTGGTAGCCGGCAGGAGGAGTAGAGGGGACACCGAGGGGTGGGGGGCAGGGATGAGGCTCCTGATTCAAGTATCCAGCTGCCAGCCAGACATCTCAGAGGGTCCATTCTCCTCTCCGGCTCAGCGGGTCCACCTCAGAACCACATCTCCTGCCTCCGGACGTGCACCCACCTGCACTCCTGCAGGGTCCTGAGCCACTCACACCACCGACTGGAGGGCCGGCCTCTCGGCCTCTCCTTGTGACGCCCCCGGTCCATCCCATAACCACATGGTGCCCGCCGCCTCCCCTCTCCCTCCATCCTCACTGCCATGGTCTCTCCCAGGCTCCTGGCACCTCTCCTCTGGAATATTGCAGGAGCTTGTTTATCTGTCCTCCAACCCTCCACACCACAGCCAGAAAGCCAGGTGCTTCTGAGACGTATGTCCTTTCCCAGGACACTTCTGCTTGAACCCCCGCCCCGGGCTCCCCTGACTGCGGGCAAGTTCAAGCCTCCCCTGCCTCCGCCCAGGTCTTCTCTCTGGCTGGGGTCCGCTCTATCAGCTGCAGCTCCGTGTGGTTTAAGGCACGGCCCATCCCACCTCTGTTCAGGCTCACGGTGGCACCCTGGGGGACAGGCAGGGAACACACTCTGGTGACCAATGCCAGTGCGCCTCCCAGTTGGCCAGTGCCTCGGAGTTTAGAATGCATTTCCAGACCTCCTATCAGTCGAGCCTCACAACAGCCTTTGGAGGGAGGTGGGACCTAAGTGACAGGGGTCCTTCTTTTGGATGACAACGGTGAGGCCTGGAGGGGGAAATGACGGCCCCGAGATCGGCCCTGGGTTCTAATCTCAACTCTGCTTCTCATTCGTTGTGCAACATTGGGATTTTGCAGCCTCTCAAATCCTCATCTTTAAAATGAGAGTGGTAGTTTTTACCCCCCTAGGGTTGTCATCAGAGGCATATAGAAAGCCCTAGATGTCTGGCGCTCTGTAAGTGGTACCTGCTGTTGTCTTTACTGTATTTCACCTGCGACCAAACCCAGGAATCAGCAAGAGAGGAGGGAGGCTAGTGGAAGAAACAGAGATAAAGCCAAGAGCCCAGGAGGCACAGAGGAAGGGTGGGGTGGGGTGGGGTGGGGTGGGGTGGGGAGCTTGTGAGGCTAGAGGTGGGGCCCTGGGGCTGCCCTCTTGGTCCTCGGGGTATTTGGGGTAGGAGTTCCTGGCTGTGCCAGCTCCTGGGAAACTAGCAGCCCCAGCTTCAGGTGCCAGAGACTGGGAGGAAGTTAGTCCTGCCCACGATCTGGGAAGGGAGAGATTGTGAAAGGCCCTGCCTACTTTCAGCCCTGTAACCCCCCCTCCCCCCACTTCCCCAGAGGAGGGAGAGCTGGCAGGAGGGGATGGGGAGGGACCCAGGAGTCCAGCCGGGGTGGTTCTTGGAACCAGACCTTACAGGGGGAGAGGAATTTGCCCTGGGATCTCTCCTCTCCCCGCCCCCCTCCAAGCAGACTCCTTTCGCAGGGCAGGAGGGGAACCAGAGCGTGGGATGTTGTGGGTGCAACGGAGAGAGGAAACCGTTGTATCCCTCCGTTCGACTCTGATCCTCTGACCGGGTGGCCCTCTAGGGTGCCACGACACGCTGGGACCCTTCTCTCTCGTCCCCACTGATCCCACAAGGTGTCCTGCCCTCCTCCTCTGAAAACAGCTGTCTTGGGCCTCACCTTGGTTCCAGGGCCTGGTGTGGGGTTTGGGGTGGAGTTAGCTGACTGTCCCTGGCAGACCCGAAGAGTGGCCACTTCGGCCTCCTCTCCCCACCCCGTCCTTGCCTTCCCTCCCACAGTCATGGCAGCTCTAGGCCAGAGTCCTGCCCTCGGGGAAGTGGGGGGGGGGGGAGGTCTGCCCTGTGGGGGGGGGGGGCTTTGGGGATGGGAGATGAGTCAGAGGGCCCCCATCTGGCCCTCTCCTCAGAGTGCAAGATTGAGCACTGCGAGGCCTGCTTCAGCCACAACTTCTGCACCAAGTGTAAGGAGAGCTTATACCTGCACAAGGGCCGCTGCTATCCAGCCTGTCCCGAGGGCTCGGCGGCTGCCAACAGCACCATGGAGTGCAGTAGTCCTGGTGAGTTTGCTGGGAGCTGTGGGCAGAGGGTGCGGGACCCCAGGGGAGGGGCGGGCAGGGTGGTGTGGGGGGCAGGGCGAGCCTGGGCCTGGGGGGGGCCGTGCAGCAAAGCTTACCCCCCCACATGCACCCCCACGACCCTGTGGGGTTTCTCTGCCCTCTGCACTGAAGATGCCTCCAGGCACAGAGCAGGTGGGGGAGACTCCCGTGGAGAATTCTGGGTGGGGGGAGGAGGTGTGACCCTCCCCCCCTTTCTCTCCCTCTTCCCTCTGTTTCTCTCCCTCTTCCCTCGCTTCCTGCCAGCACAATGTGAAATGAGTGAGTGGTCCCTGTGGGGGCCGTGCTCCAAGAAGAAGAGGCTGTGCGGCTTCCGGAGGGGCTCTGAGGAGCGGACACGGAGGGTGCTCCACGCCCCCGGGGGAGACCACGCTGCCTGCTCCGACACCAAGGAGACCCGCAGGTGCACAGTGCGGAGGACGCCCTGTCCTGAGGGTGAGCTGCGGCCTCGGCCTCCCCAGGGCTGGGAGTCAGGGACCGCCACGGAGGTGCGGCCGCTTCCGCCTCCTGCCTGTCGCCCAGGGCCAGATGGGAACCCCAACTCCGGGTGCCAGGTCCCGGCAGAGAGCAGTCCCCAGGACTCTGTGTGGTGGGAGCTGGGACCTTCAGTGTCCACATCCCTCCAGTTTCCCCATCTCTTGGGAGCCAGCTGAGGTTGGCACCGGAGGGACCCTCGGAGGTCAGATGGGGGCACAGAAGGGGATGCTAAGACCCAGAGAGGTGCGGTGATGTGACCAAGGTCACACAGGCAGTAGGCGGCAATGATGGGACAGCTGGCCCTGGGGGCAGGGGAGTCGGGGGCTGGGCTGTCCTGCTTGTCCTGAGAGCTGCACCAAACATCTTGGCCCACTGGGGCCCAAGGTCTGAGGAGGTCACAAGGATGAGGAGGGCGTCTGGTTCGTCGAGGGGTGGAGGGTGAGAGGCTCCCGGACCCCTGTCTCTGTGCCCATGTTTCAGGGTCCTCTGAAGTAGCCGCCAGTCAGAAGAAGCCTTGAGGGGTCCCCAGCTGCCTAAAGGCAGCGACTCCAGCCCCCCTGCTTCCCCCGCCCCGCTTCCTCACCACCACCCCCCCCAAGAGCCCTCGGCCATGCCCAGGGCCACCTCACTTGCTGTGGGACATCCTTTGTTGACTCTTCCTGCTGTTGGGGTTGCAGGGCAGAAGAGGAGGAAAGGTGGCCAGGGCCGGCGGGAGAACGCCAACAGGAACCTGAGCAGGAAGGAGAGCAAGGAGGCGGGCACCGGCTCCCGGAGACGCAAGGGCCAGCAGCAGCCGCAGCACCAGGGGACAGCGGGGCCGGTCACGCCTGCAGGGCTCACCTAGGGGCCTAGGGACATTCTTCAGCCTCCAGGCCCGTGCAGAAAGAGTCCAGCGCTGCTCTGTGTGTTGAAAGCTTTACTGAACTGGAGCGCTGGGGGCCCAGCGTTCACACACTCTCCATACGTATACGGACACACAAACACTCACACACACACACACACAAGGGTCCATGGCCAAACATGCAACCAGCGTACATGTGTGCATCTGTGCGCACGCGCACACACACACACACACACACACACACACACACACAATCGAGGCCACCGGATGACACTTTTATCTCCCGGACGTCACCGTGTGAACAGGGTGGGGAGGTGGAGGGGTCACCTCTGCCTGGCAGAGGGCCCAGCGTCACAGACTTGGTTTGCGATGCTACCAAGGGACATGTCAGAGAGACAATTTCCCCACATGCAAACCCAAACAGAGTGAAGACTTCTGGAGGAGCTGATAGGATCAGTCCAGGGTGGCAGACAGGAACCAAAGCTCAAGGCCTGTTCAGCATCTCCAGCTGTGTGACTTTATTATTGGAGAGTATTGTTACACACCCATGATCCGTGTCAGGGCTGCCCCGACTCTGAAAACTGCTTAAAAGTTTATTTGAAATTAAAAACAAAACCAAATGACAACAGTAGCCACAGGCACCACGTTCCTTTTCAGGGTCCAGGGGTTGGTGGGGTACACGGGAGCAGGAAGGAACAGGGCTGAGTTTTGAAGAGATCCCCTAATGGCTTCTGGACGGAGGGTCCAGGGCAGGAAGAAAACTTTGGGGATACTCTGAGGGTGATAACCAGCTTCTCTACATCCTTATTACTCAGAGTGTGGTCTGCGGACCGGCATCAACGTCGTCATCGGGCGGCCCGTTAGAAGTGGGAGTCTCGGGTCACATCCCAGACCTGACGAACCAGAATCTGCGGTGTAACAAGGTTCCAGGTCCCTGGCGTGCACATTCAAGTTTAAGAAGTACTGCTCTCATTACCTCTGCGGACGGAACCAAGGTCCTGGCCACCTGGCCGCGGGAAGGGTTCTGGTCGGCCGTGCAGGAAGACTTGCCATCTGGGAGAGGTAGAATCTGCATCCTGGGGGGGTTAGTGGCACCCTAGGGGCCAGGGATGCCCAGGTTCTCTGGGATGGTTGGAAACCCTTGGATCCCAAAGACAGAACGGTGGGTAGAATGACCTCTTGTGGCATCCCCAAGTGTCCACTGGCAGCCTAATGGGCCCCGGGCCCCGGACTCAGTGTTTGGTTTCCAGGGGGAGCCAGGCAGGGACCTTGCCCTCACAGAAGTAGAGGTTGGTAGGGGTGACAGTCACGGACCAAGGGATCCTTCCGATAAGTGTGTAATCACAAATGGGTGGAGTTGAGGCCAGGCAACCCCTGGCGCGTACACATAGCTATGAAAGTGAATTAAGGTGAATTGAAATAAGACTTTATCTCAGGGAAGCTTTTCAGAGAAGGTGGTATTTGAGTCAAGCTCTGAAGGGTGAGTAGGAGTTAAGACAGAGAAGGAATGGCGTTCTAGACCAGTGCTGTACGACAGAAATATCATATGAGCCACTGATGTCATTAAAAAGTTTTCTAGTGACCACGCTTAACGAGTAAAAAGAACGAAGTAACAGGCGAAGTTAATTTTAATGATGTCTTTTATTTAACCAAATAGATGCGAAAATGTTACCTCTTTAACATGTAATCAGCATAAAAATGATTAACAACATCTTTTACATTTTCTTTTTCAAACTAAGTCTTCACCACTCTGTGTATGTTTACACTGCACAGCGTATCTTAATTTGGGCACGGAATTCTCACCGGAAATACTTGATTTGTATTTAGATTTCAGAAAAACTGAAAAGTAGATTCGCATACTGAATTCCTGGTTCAGGAATAGTTAACGGTTTTCCAACTATTGAACTGAATATGTTTTAAATTTTAAATTGAATAATTAAAATTAGATAACAGTAACGACTCAGGTCTTCAGTTGTACCAGCCATGTTTCGAGGGCTCACTAGCTACATGCTACTGTGTTGGACAGCAGAATTATGTATAGGGGGCACTGTACATGCAAATGTCCTGTGGCAGAAAGGAGTGTGATGTTCAAGGGACTAAAAAAAAAAAGCCAATGTAGCTGGAAGGCCTGGAGGGCAAGTGAGGTGAGAGGATTCCAGAAAGATCTCCCAGAGCTGGGTCTTTATTCTGAGAGCCAGGGGAAGCTGCTAAAGGATTTTAAGCAGCAGGCCAACATGCCCAGATTTGCATTTTGCAAAGATCCTGGAGGCTGTCGTGTACAAGACAGATTGGAGGGAAGCTGCCTAGGGGGCTGTTGCTGTCATCCAGGTGAGAGGTGTTGGAGACACGGACTAGAGGAAAGGGAGACATGTGGATAAAGTCAAAAGGCATTTGGAGAATAAAGTTGGCAGAGTTTGGTGATAAACTGGATGTGGAAGAGAGAAGAAAGGGAGAGGAGGCTTCAAGGACGAAGTTCCCATTTCTGTCTGGAACACTCACAGGTGAGACGGGGAACCCATGAGGAGGACCAGTTTGGGAGGAGAGGGTTTGGACCATGGTGAATGTCAGTTGCCTCTGAGACATCCCGGTGACCATGGCGAGTAGATGGTGTGTAAATGCAAATGCAGGTCTAGTGTGTCCGGGGCAAGTCTGAGCTGGAGCATAAACTGGTATAGAGCAGATAATTGAGGCTGTGGGTTTGGAAGAGGTCGAATAGAAAGAGAGCCAGGGGAGGAGCGCGCTCAGGACTCAGCTGTGTGGCCCTCACAAAGATCAGACAGTGGGGAATCAATCTTAGAGGACGCACAGCAGAAGCAGATGAGAAGGACCCAGGGAGCCAGCGAGCAGGAGAGAGATCACAGGGACCTAAAGTGCTCAGGGACCACGTAAAGGAGGACTGGAAATCAACCGTCGGACTTACAACACGTGTGCCAATAGTCACCTCAGCGAGAGCCATTTGGAGGGGTCATGGGGGCAGAAATCGGTAGAGACGGTTCCTCCAGGAAGTTTAGCCCAGAAAAGGGGAGAAGCAGGACAGGGGCTGGAAGGAGAGATGGGGATGGAGAGAGTCCTTTTTTTTTAAAGGTGGGAAAGACTTGAACATGTTTAAAACCCACTGGGAAGTGTCCAGTTGAGAAAGAGGTCGAATCCACAGGAGAGCAAAGGGGAAACGAGTAGTGGGAGACCCCTGGCGGAGAGCCAGCTCAACAGCCAGGAGAGGTGTGTGCAGGGGAGGGAAAGCTAGAGGTCTGGAAGGTGGGGGAATCTCAGGTGCGTGCACCTGACACCCTGCGGGATGGTCTCTCTGCCTCTGCCCCGCCCCTCCCTGTTTCTCTGACAGTCCTCCTCTCTCCCTCTTTTTGTCCCCCAATCTTTCTCTGTTCCCACCTCAGCCCCTGATTCTAGTTGTGCACGCCGTTGTTTCTCTCTGTTCTTCTGTCTCTCTTCTGGGCACCAACCCTCAGCCCCGCCACGTCTTGGCTGCCTCTGGCTCTGATTGGTCCTGATCTCCCAGATCCCCTGGGTCCCCAATATGCAAAGCGTAGCCATGGATCAGCAGCCTCGGAGCTTGTTAGAAACGCGGAATCTCACGCCCCTCCCACACCTAGAGACCCTGAATCTGCCTTAGAGCCCCGAGTAATTCACGTGCATGTTAACTCACGGGCGTGCGCGTTGCCTTCAGCGCGCCTCTAAACACCCAAGCAAAAAATCAGAATCTTAGCAAGATGGAACGATCTGAATCCTCCTGCATCTCCTGTGTCACCTTGGTGTTACTCTGAGACCTTCAGCTTCTCCGCATCCACTCCTTAGGCTGCTCCTGAAGCTCTAGGCCAACGAGGAAAGGACCGTGACGCGGGCTCCAGCGGGGCCTGAGTTTCCACACCTGCAGAATTACGGGTGGGAGGGAATTCTCCTGATACCAATATGCCGGGCGCTTCTAGATATGACCTCTTCTTGAAAAGTTAGCCCCGCCTGGACCTACCCCTGTCTGTCTCACTCTATCCTTTAAAGACTAAGAATGTGGTTTTGAGCTGGTGGCGGGGTGTGGGTTCCACACGGTTGGGGAGGGGGCAGTGAGCTATGCATGGCCCTAGATGGAGCCCACCTGAGGCTGTGGACCATAAGGCTTGACCAAAAGGCACACCTGGTGATTTTCAGGCACACCGGAAAGAGGGAGTGTGGTTGAGATTCCTAACCCTACCCCCACCCCCACCCCCACCCCCGTTTAGGCAAACACAGCACATGATTTTTATGTGGCCATTATGTGCCCACATTGTCATTTGGGAAAGGTTAGTTTTTTCCTCCACAAGGTCGCAGATCTGCCCAGACTAATACATCTCTGTCACCTTACCCAGTGCCAGCGTGGGTATGTTTCAGACCAGGTCTCTAGAGAATGGATTTGTTTTCCACTTCAGGATGTTGAGTGATGGAGTTGTTTTCTGGATTTTTTAAAGTGGTTTTTCCCCCTCTCTGGTTGGTTTTGTTTGGTTTAGAAGGGCAGTGAGGGAATTTAGGAAAAGGGTCAATTTCCTGGGCCTTGATTCAAGCCCTTGACCCGGGCCCAGGCCTTTAGGTGCTTGATCTTGTTCTCTGGCTTCCCATAGCTGTAGTCCAGACCAGACTTAAACGGACGACAGGTGGAAACCCCAGCGAAAGGTGTCAAAGGAAGGAGAAAACAGCCAGCAAGGACAGCTTCCATTTTGGAGGATTAAAGAGATTCGTTGCGAGGGGGGTTGGAGTACAGTCTGGCTGGTGAAAGCCAGAACAAAAGCCTCGTTATAGGGGAGTAGGGAAGATCTGAAGGTGAGATGCCTCCAGGGTTGCTGAGGCCGAGCATACCAGAGCTGGGTGCACCTGCTTTGGTGTGGTGTGCCTCCTGGCTCTCCCAAGGGAAAGAACCGACACAGGGTGAAGAATAAACAGGTTTTGGCTGGAGGCTTGCTTGAGGCTCCTTCAGCATCGCATAGACCCCGGGTGAGCAGCCACTGAAGGGGATGGGGGCAGAGCTACAAAACTCTGGTGCCCCTGTTTCTCTGGCACCTCGAGCCTGCCAGGTTGGTGGTGAGGATAAGAGACCCAGGCCTGTGGCTAGAGAAGGTGGCTTGGGTCCTACCCTAGAGCCCTTCCAGAACTTAAGTAGGAAATTGCGAAACAGAGCTACATTTTGAAAGAGAAAGTATGTGAAATATGGTTCCTCCCTCGCCTGTTCGCTCTCCCGGAGCTTGGTGCAGGGAGGTGGGTGAAATGGATTCCTGGCTAGACGCAGCCGGCTGCGGGAAAGAGGGCACAGCCAAGCCCCCAAGGGCCCCTCAGGCCAGGCCACCCCAGCTGCCAGCCTTTGATTATTGATTATTGTGATTGGGATGTACTTTTGCCATCTGTTGAGCATCAGCCTGGCCCGTGGAGAAGGCCGGCTCCTTGCTCTGGCCGAAAAGGCTGGCTTCTGAGGGCTCCCTCTGCAACCCAATACGTACCATGGGCTGCTGATTAAATACTTGGAATGTCTTCAGGTTGAGCGAGGCCTATCCATAAAATGGGAGGCATTTTGGCAGTTCCAAGGCCCCTGGCACCCAGTCTTGGCACTAGCCCGGCTGTCTTCTTCAAGGAGCTGGGGTGGGCTTCCAGCCAGCATGCTTCCCTGGGAAACATCGAAGTGAGTTAAAGTCAACAATGAGTTCATCTCCAAAAGGAATAAGCCGGCAGCCTTCAGGGCAGGGGAGCAGGAGGAGGGGGGGGGGACAGGGATTTGGGGGCAGCGGAGGGGGTTCCGTGATGCTGGAACAGCCAGACCAGATCCAAGCCTGTCAAACAAGCTGGCAGCTCAAGGAACAAAGAAAAGTGCTTTCCCAGGCCAGCCCTGGAAAGCTCACTTGGCAAAAGGTGGTCACAATAAGGGTGTCACGATCCCGGGGGCCAGGGGAAGCGTCCTCTCAAGGATTGGGAGCTGGAGCAAGACACTGGCGTGGAAAGAGGCTGGTGGCGGTGGGGTGAGCGGATCCGTGAGCTCTGGCTCTGCTGGCCCCGGGCCTGCCCTGTGGCCACATGAGGATGGACGCTTGAGCAGTTGAACTCCACTGTCTCGCCTTGCAGGATCCAAGCAGGAAGATGTAGGTGTCAAGGCCAAGCAAAGAGCAGGCTCAGATCGCAGAAGCCGGCCGCTTCATCTGGGCATCTCAATCACTACATTGATCTCTGAGGGCTTTGCATCGGGCCGGTGGTGCCTGATTTGAGCCAGTGTCTCCTTCTTACCTCCTTACCGCCGGGGGGCATGCTGAAACCGCACCCTCAATCCGGCTGCCCTGGACTCACTTGATCCAACGCGCTGTGGGACTGGGGAGCCAGCGGCAGAGTAAAGCCCGAAGTGAGCCGCACTCTGGGACTGGGCTGAGGCCGGAGCCACCTCCCTTTGGGCACTGAGTGGAGTTGCGGCCTCCCTGGCCACCTCAAGGGCTGGGCTCCCAAAAGCCTGATGACGGCCCAGCAGCTGCTTGCTGAGATACATAGAACCCATCTGGTTCAGACTCCAAATCTGCCCTGGGGGCTGGGAGACCAGCAACACCTGCCTCGAATATATACTTGGTCTTTCTCCCGGGGGCAGGACCATCGCCAACGATAGGCTGTGTTCGACATCTGCCCTCACATTTGTTCTACAAGATACTTTATTGTACGAGGTATTTGCCTATCACGCATATTTATAATTCTTTTCCTGCCACCAAACCAACAGAATGTCCACAGACACTGCATCTCGATTTCTCACAAACACATTCTCATCAACATTCCCGTGGCTTGCCCTTCTCCTATTTCCTTCTTAAAAAACCCCAAAACCAAAAACCAACCTGTTTCATCCTTCTGGTCCTACTGATTCCTTTCCACGTTGGCCGATTTGGATATTTTGACTCTCCCAAGAGCTTTTTGGGCCCTTCCTACCTTTTCTTTCTTTCTTTCTTTTTTTTTTTTTTTTTTGATATGCAGCCACAGTTTCTTCCCAGCCGTGGCTCGCCCGGTCTATATTTCCCCTGTATATTTGACCACTTGCATTTGTGTTTTGTTATGACAGCCTAGACGTTTGTTGAACGAATCCAAAAAAAGTGAATGAATGCGAAGGTCCCGCTTGAATGGGTTTGTTCTCACATTATTCCTGGAGATCATAATTATTGATAGTGACTACGCTCTTTTTTCCATCTGGGATGAAAAATGAGACCAGCATCAAAGTTCGTCAGGACACTGAACCAAAAGCAACCTGACCTTGATCTTTTTGTCATGTGGCCACGACTGGTTGGGACAACCCAGCTTTCCAGTCATCTCTGGCCACTCCCATGCCCCCCTCCTGTCTACTCATCTACTCAGTGATGCCTGATAGAAACTATCTTTCCAGTTGGGGTGCCTTTGTGTGCCCGTTCTTTCCCCCTAAAATGCACTTCCCCCATGCTCTCATCTGTGGATCTTCTACTTACATTTCATGGTGAGACCAGATTATTGTGTGAAGAAGCTCCCCTTACTGCGAGTTATTCCCCTCTCCGTATGTCTACACCTGTGCGCCTTTACCACACTGGTGTCTATGCCCCCAGCCATACACCAGCCCCTGAGAGCAGGGGGCTGCGGGATTCATTGTTGCAATTCCCTGTCCCCACCCACCTCCCACTAAGGTGTGGATGCTGCAGGAAGCATACTCATAATCACCGTGGCAAACATTTATGGAGTCCTGACACTACTCTCAGGCCTTTACTTGCATTGCCTCCCTTAATCCTCAACGCAGTCCTGGGAGGTGGACACTGTTATAATGCCCATCCTGCAGATGACGACACCGAGAGACAGGAATTGGGGAAGGTGTGTGACCCAAGGCACGCAGTTAATAAATGGTGGAGCCAGGATTGGAACTCAGGAAGTTTGGCTGCACTGCGGCCCCGCTGTGTGAAAACTCACATTTTTGCACGTGCTCTTCCTCACCTGTGGGCCAGGACTCCCAGCCTGTCCAGGTCTCATCTGTTTAGTAGGAAGAGGGATGGGATCCAGGGGCTAGATCACATGAGCTCCCAAATAATGCCGGAGGGTCCTCACGGGCTCTCCACTCCAGCCCCTCGCTGGTGTCTGTTGCTCATGAAGCTGCTCACAACTGCCTTATGACCGCATGGCTGCCACCAAGCGTGCCAGCGTCGGGTGCGGGGACTGCCTTGGGATGCTCTGCTCCTACAGCTGTGCACCCCGAGATCAGCTCCTGAAGATTCCAATGCACCAGGACCACTTTGGGCAAAGCTGAGAGTCACTTCTCTACCTGTGCTGTGCTTTGTCTCAAGGTCATCGAAGGTAGTCTCATAAAGACCCTGGGCAGAGGGGCTCTTTGGATTTCTGCCGGAAGCTTCATTCTCCTCAGGGCCCAGAAAAAACAAAAACAAAAACAAAAAATCCCAGGACTCTGCCAGGGGACTGACAGACCGGCGCTGCTCCCCTCAGATCTCCTTTCTCCTATGCAAGGCTCCCTCTGCTCCCTTGCCAGGAAGGTTAAACCTCTATAGAAGCTCCCTCCTAGTCCACTAAAGCATCAGCTATACTCAGGTGTGCATCTGACCCCCTCATTTGAATCCCCCAGGCAGAAAAAAACCAAATGTACCTCCATATTGGGACAGGCAACGTTCACTCTCAGAGGACAATGGCAACTGACAGCCAGTTGTAGTCAGTTACATGCTTATTCAACGCACAGAACACGCACCAGAACCCTAGGACGGGGTGTGGGCGAGCTCTCTCTATAAAGAACCATATAGCTACTCATCTCTGCCATTGCAGTGCAAAAGCAGACGTAGGGGCACCTGGGTGGCTCCGTCGGTGCGTCTGACTTCAGCTCAGGTCACGATCTCGCACCTCGTGAGTTCAAGCTCCGCATCGGGCTCGCTGCCATCAGCCTGTCAGCGCAGAGCCTGCTTCAGATCCTCTGTCCTCCTCTCTCTCTGCTCCTCCCCCACTTACACTCTCAAATAAATAAATAAATAAATAAATAAATAAATAAATAAATGCAGTTGTAGATCATGTGTAAGCCAAGGCCGGAGCTGAAATTTACATTTCATGTATTCCTCAGATGTCACAAAACATTATTCTTACTTTGATTTTTTCCCACCATTTAAAAATGCAAATTCCTAGCTCACGGGCCATAGAAAAACAGGCGGCTGGCAGGATTTGGTGGACAGGCTATAACAGTTTGCCTACCCCTGCCCTTGGAGATGAGCTGTTTGGGTTTGTTGCTGTTGTTTGTTTTATTTTATTTCATTCAAGAGAGAGAGAGGGCAGGAGCGGGGAGAGGGGCAGAGGGAGAGAGAGAGAGACTCTTAAGCAGGCTCCACGCTCAGCACGGAGCCCCACAGGAGGTTCCATCTCATGACCCGTGGGATCCCTTGACTGGGATCATGACCTGAGCCAAAATCAAGAGTGGGACACTCAACCGGCTGAACCACCCAGGTGTCCAGGGCGACTTGGTTTATGCCCGGTGCGCCAATGAGGTGGGACAGGATAGGGAGGGCACAGCAGAAACCTGAATCCCCAGGTCCTGGGCACAGGGTCCAGGCATCCTGGGGACTTGCCCAGCTCTGGCTGGAAGCCAAACACAACTCTAAAGTCTCTCAATGAGAGGAATTTAGAAGATTCCTCCAACCTGGTCGCACACTGAGTAGTCACAAGGATTGCTTTTCCCCTGAGATGAGGGGGTGGTAGACTTGTCATTTTTTCATCCAGACCCCAAAGTGACCTAAATCAAGATTTTGATCTGTTCTTCCTCTGCTACTTGAAACGGTATTCATCCTAACTTTTTTTTTTTATTTTAAATTTTTTTTTTTAACGTTTATTTATTTTTGAGACAGAGAGAGACAGAGCATGAGCAGGGGAGGGTCAGAGAGAGAGGGAGACACAGAATCTGAAACAGGCTCCAGGCTCTGAGCTGTCAGCACAGAGCCCGACGCGGGGCTCGAACTCACGGACCGTGAGATCATGACCTGAGCCGAAGTCGGCCGCTTAACCGACTGAGCCACCCAGGCGCCCCCATCCTAACTTTCTTCTACACCTCAGCCTGAGTCTCCATGTTGGGGGTCAGATTTTGTTTCCAGTCTAGACTAGACCAGACAAGGGGACAAGAGGGATGCAGGAGACCAAGGGAAACCTTAGTGTCTTGCTGGGCAGACGCTTGCCTCTGGGCAAGACTGACCTTCTGACAGAGAGAGGCCCGCCCCCCCCCCCCACACCGGTTTCAGGAGTTGACTTTTCGGATTCTTTAACGTGACATTGTTCTTCTGCAAACAATCCAAGGGACCTGGTTAACATTTCTAAAAACTGTTTTCCTAAGGAAAAGGGGGGAGGCCGGCAGGAGGAGAGGAGGTAGAGAATTACACAAAGATTTAGTCTAACGGCTTAAAAATCAAAAGGATCACTGGACAGATAAGACATCAAGTGTAATAGGAAACACACTGATCCTGGGGAGATGACTTAATACGGGCCCTTCAGTCTCTCTGGAGCTTAAACAATTATCTACGATTTGGAATTATGCTTTAAATTCCCACATCGGTGTGTGTTCTGGATGCATTTTTCGGGACGTAGCCAGCAATCTTGAGTTATCTAAACCAGGCTGAAAATTACAAGTCATTAATAGCCTTTCACGAAATTGCGTCTCAGATTTTTCCTAAGTGGGATACGCTGAGGGCCACAAGGATTCTGTGATAGGAAGGAGCAAACTGCTGCTAGTTATTTTTCTGAAGCCTAATCGAGGGATCTTTTTGAAGAGCTCCTTGTCTGGCAATAAGATGAATGCCAAGACCAATATAGACCATGTTTTTCCCACTTAGACGTGGTGATGAGATACATCATTCACGTGGAGAAATTTCTTGAGTTTCTCAGCTACTTTTCATAGCCATTCAGCCCACCGGCTTGCTATACCCTGGTCTCCAAACTTCCCAGGCATCTTCGACTGAAAACCGAGGGCAATTTGGCCCATCAAACTCCCAGTTAATACACCTTAGTTTTCCACTACTCCCTTATAAACGGTTGAGCTTAGGTGACCAAGGACTCTCTCCTGTTGTTTTGTGCAAAAGAAACAATACAACCAAAGTCTGAGCCTCTCTTCCGGGTGCTTCTCTGTTCTTACAGGGTCCCAGAGCCTCTGCCTGGGGGTTAGTTAACTGTCTCACATCCGGCAGCCACCACCCAGGGGCCCAACCCTTGGCCTCAGCGGGCGGGGGGTCAATTCATCACCGCCTTGCCAGAGGAGAGACACAGGAGACTGAACGGAGAAGCCTCCTCTCTCAGTTCAACTGGGAAGGATAAACCAACAAGCTGGCACTAATTAAGAGCTAATGGCCTTACAGTGGAGCGTTGCCAAAGGATAACGACCCTCAGGCTACAGCATAAATATCAAGGCATTTGGGACAGAGCCAAGACATATATTTTCAGAGTACATTAGACACCGCTGCAGCCTTCCTTGCCCTGGCTCTGCAAGGAAAAAAAAAAAGGGGGGGGATTTAAGGTAGGTGGGAAAGGAGTGGGGTTGAACTGGAGCTGCCTTCTGGTCAGCTGGTCAGAAAGCTGGGGGGGGGGAGCTTTTAGGAAAGAATTTGCTTTTTTGATCTCTAACTTTTGTGTGTACCACAATTACCAGCGGAGCTCGTTAAAATGTATATCCTGGGGGGGGGGGGTGTATCCCCACCCCCAGGGGGTTTGGTTGCCGTAGCTCCCAGGTGAAGCCCGGGAGGGAGTCGGCATTTGTAATCAGTTTCCCCCATGGTGATCCTCCGACCACACTCTGAAAAATGCTACTTTAGAAGCTGCCGCTACTGGCTCATTAGATCCCAGAGAGAAGGTTTTCACAGAATGAAGAAAGGACGTGAGGTCGAGCAAGATTCTCGGCCTCCTGTGAAAACACCAAGCCAATCTTTCCTATCAGAACGTGGCACAAGATTGCTTCAGAGAGCTGGCATGTCTCCAGCAGGTTCCTATGTAGGGATCTTCTTATTCAGACCAACCTGTGGTCACTGGGAGCAAGATTCCAGGGAGTGAGGATCTAACCATGGGTCTGGAGGAAAAGAGAAAGCACCCATCTGCATCTTCTGTACGATGTCTGCAATGCTTTCATACACTGTAATTCATATGTTCGTACTGTAACCTTTCAGAGTCGTTAAATAAATACATCTGCTTAAAAGCTGAGGAATGATAGGCCTGGAGGTGCATCTTGCCTCCTTTGGTCACCACGACACGAGGAAGGGGGGGTGAAAAATAGTCACTGTACTACAATTTGCAGTGAGCAGGGCGGGCAAACCAGACCAATAACTTTGGCTTGACCTTCCTAGATCAAACGTCTTATCAGCTGGTCGAACTGAGGTTGGTTGTTGGGACCGGCAAATACTTGTGAAAGGATTGATGGATCAGATTATAAAAATAGATGGAAAGTTCCGACGATAAACGCAGCTGACTATGGGAACAGGAGAGAAACAACCCACCATATCATCTGGGAAAATGAAACTCCTTGGCAAGACTTCACAACAGCCTGATTCAAAATTTCATAATGAAATTATGTCTCTGATCAAAGCCTGAATGAGCTCATGGGCTGATTTTTGCCATTCGTGTTTATTCTGGTTTGAACCAAATTGAGGCATCAGAAACACATTATGCTAGTCTGTACTCCAGGAGTGGGCTATTGCACCGGGGTTTGGGGGAACAAAGGGACAGTGTGAGGAGGAAGGGGACATCTTTGGGTCCTCACTGGGCGTGAAGTTGTTTCTGACTGGCTCTCAGAGACTCCTCCGGGACGCCATGTCCGGGTCAGGGTCTTTGTAGCAAAATTGTGTTTAATCTCATGATACATGTCCTTGGGGCAATAAAAGTGAATGTCAAGGAAGAGAAGGTATTTCCCCGCTGTAGTCCAGGACATACACTGTTTTTGCTCTAGAACGAATGTTTTTTGTGGCTTGTTTGTTTCAGACTCAGAGAAATAAAGACTCAATCATCCTACCCAAAGACTATTCACTTAGTACCAAGTTGTTTTTACCAAGTAAGCTACACCGCAGGTGGGAATCCACCTTCCTCCTGCCTGGCCACCTCTTCTCTGGCTTCTCCTCAAGGCACAGTGAAAGATGGGCACTTCCTGACAACTTGAGGTGCCAAAAACAGAGGGAGGGCTTCTTGATTGAAACAAGGGCATCTACAGACGTTTCCATATTTTGGCGGTAGAAACAGCAACTGCTGGGTTTTCCTTACTCACCCTCAGGGCAAGAGGCATTCCCATCTGCTATTAACTAAATGTTTGTGTCCCCCTAAAATTCATCCATCATAGCTGTAATTTCCAACGTGATGGTGTTTGGAGGTGGGGCCCATGGGAGGTAATTAGCTGTCTGCAGGCTGGGGAGAGAGTTCTAGGAATATGACTCTGCTGACACTCTGACTTTGGACTTCCCAGCCTCCAGAACTGTGAGAAATGTTTGCTGTTTAAGGCACCCAGTCCATAGGTTTTTTGTTTTTGTTTTTGTTTTTGTTTTTGTTTTACAACAGGCTGAGCTAAAATACCATCTATCTATTCCCTCACTCAGTGAATACTTATTGACCCCTTACTGTGTATCAAGTGCTATTCAAAGTCTTGGAATTACAGTAGTGAACAAACCTACAAAGTCCCTGCTCTCAAGAAAATTACATTCTAGTTTTAGGGAAGCTCTGATAAACCTGTAAATATCATAATGTCAGCTAGTGATAAATGTCATGAAACAAGTAACACAGAATAACTGCAGAAGGGAGGGAGGCAGCTGATTTGGAAAGATCAGACAGGAAAGTTTTCTCTTAGTAGAAAGGATTGCCAGATAAAATCCCAGATGCCCAGTTAAATTAGAATTTCAGATAGACAATGAATTTCTTTTTTTTTTTTAGTAAAAGCATGTACCAAATATTGCATGGCACATACACTAGGAATTATTGTTTATCTGAAATCCTAATTTAACTGGGTATCCTGTATTTTTATGTGCGGAAATCTTGCAAGCTTACCAGTAGGTGACATCTGAGCTAAGAACGGAATGACCTGAAGGAACTAGCTGTTCAAAGTTTCAAGGAAAGAGTGATTCAGGCGGAGGGATCCAGAGTGAATGTCAGAATAACCACTGGGAGGGAGGTACAAGTGAGGCTAGATAAATAGGCGGGGGCCAGATCGTGCAGAATTCTGTAGGGATGGCAAGGAGTCTTGAATTTCTTTCTCTCTTTAAGTGTGATGCGCTATTGGAATTTTAAGAAGGGTGACAAGGTCTGACTGCTATTTGGCTGCTGTTTGGTCAGCCACCTTTGGAAGGGTTAGAGGGCAACCTCAGAAGATAATTGAACTTAAGCTTGTGCCATTGGCCTGGGAAGTGAGGGTACCTAGGAGGCCGCCAGGGAGGAGCAGCTTGGCGGTTGCTAGGGAGCGAGAGGGGCGGGGCTCTACGCACCGCGAAGGCTGAGCGGCCGGGACGGGGGCGGAGCCAGGAGAGCGGCGGCGCGCGCCGTGCGTTCGCAGGAAGTCGTGCCGGGAAAGCGAAGGGCGCGAGCGGAAGTGACGTCGCCCGCGCCCACGTGGTCCAGCGTGGTTCCCGCGGGTCGTTTCGGCCGGACCTGGAAAGTTACGAGCTCGTTTACTCGACAGAGGCCGGACCTAGCGCTCCGGTGCCCGTCCCGTCGGCAAGATGGTGAAGCCCAAGTACAAAGGACGGAGCACCATCAACCCCTCCAAGGCCAGCACAAACCCTGGTACGGGCGGCGAGGCTCGCGGAGGGTGGAGCTTGGAGGAAGCTTGGTAGGGAGGGCTCCGAGGGGATCGAGGGGGAGGAGGGATACCCGGGTGGCAAATAACTTGGAGTGGCCTCGAGCCGAGTGGCTATTGGGGACGAGAAGGCAGAAGGTGGTTTTTTCATTCGCAGGCACTGAGGAGGGCTGACATCTTGCACGCCTCTCAGGGCCAGGTGCCACGCACCAGTTCTAAAGTCGGGGAAAGTGAACCCTTGGGCCTGGCAGCCATGGGGCACCTCCAGTTGTGAAATGCAGAGACCGGGAAGCTCTGAGTTGGAAAGGGCAGTTATCTCGACCTCCTCTTGTGTTCCTAGGTGGATCAGCCTCTCTCCCAATATGTTTCAGACTTGTATGATTAGGAGTTAATTGGATAGTCAGATTAAAAGTGGTGTAGGCCGACCCAGCTGGCATTTTACACTTGACCACACTTGCCTGCCACTCTAGCTTTGACCATTTAAATGAGAAAGGGATTGTACATTTGGCTGTTGGAGTCATCCTACCTGGTAAAGCGCACGGAAACACTGCAGGTGGACGGATAATGATCATTTCAATAAAGATGTTTTTGGAGATGTTTGTACGCTTTGCTGAGCTTCCACTTGCGGGATGAACAAGATAGTCTTTGGGGGAGTCCCTTCCATTGGAGAGAGACAGAGCATGAGCAGAGGAGAGGTAGAGAGAGAGAGGGAGACACAGAATCCAAGGCAGGCTCCAGGCTCCAGGCTCCGAGCTGTCAACACAGAGCCGAACACGGGGCTCGAACTCACCAGCTGTGAGATCATGACCTGAGCCGAAGTCGGACACCCAACCGACTGAGCCACCCAGGTGCCCGTAATAATCCTTTTTTTAAAATGTGGCTTAAAGTTTTTGATGACTTTAGTTGATGTTGAATGCTTTCCCTGGATTGCTGATAAATTATGCAATTTCTGTACCCTGGGATCTCAGAATGTCGGACCCAAAAGGCCCTTAGGGGTTACAATGTTGTAGGTGAGGAGCCAGGGCCAAAATTGGGGAAGTGGCTCATCACAGTTGGCAAAGTTGGTGAGTAGAGCCGTCAGCACTGGGATTTCAGCCTGTTTTCTACTGCATCGCTTCAGGAGTAGGCAGGTGACTTGAAGACATCCCCAACGGGAAGAGCTAGGCCAGTATTAACATGTTTATTTGTCCTTCTCTCTCTGAGATGTAAGGCAAGATTTGCCACCTATGTTGCTGTTGATGAAACTAAACTCAAACATTAGGAAATTAAGAAACTGGTACATAAGGAATACTTAGGTATCAAAATATGTAGTCTCCGTGGTGCCTTGCATACAGCAGGCACTCCGTATTGGTTCCACAGAGGTAGGTGTCTTAGTAAGAGCACAGACAGTGGTCTGATGCTTTTGTTTAAATTCTGGCTCTGCCGTTTAGTAGCTGTGTGATCTTCGGCAAGGCGTCTGGCCACCTGTGCCTCAGTTTCTCAGCTTGCAGAATGAGGATAACGTGTCTCTCCTGATAGGGTTATTGCATGGATTACATGAGATGATGCCTGTACTGTGGATCATACAGTGCCACGATTAATGCTCACAATTATTAACTCTTATCAAACACAGTCATATTGAGGGTCAGAGGTTAGGTCAGCTTTGTCATACCATGTAGCTTCCGGTGATCATAATTTTGTCGGGACGACGTAGGGGAGAGTAGATATTTTGCAGTGAGGCAGGGCAGCAGCTTGCCTACTCTGAGCTAGTTGGTATGTTTGAGGCAATGAGCATATTTAAACTTGGTTATCAAATAGCTTGCGGTCGACTTCTGTCTTCCCTAGATCGAGTACAGGGAGCAGGAGGCCAGAACATGAGGGACCGGGCCACAATCCGGCGCCTGAATATGTACAGGCAGAAGGAACGCAGGTGAGCATTGCACACTGCCATGCCCCCTCTCCCTTCGTGCCCCGGACTTGTAGCTGAGACCTCATAACCTATGACCTTCCCACACCCGCTTTTCCCAAATACCAGTAGTGTATTTTCAGATGTCATCTTATATGGGTGTTGTTATGATAAATTGTAAGGTTCCGGTTAAAGGCGTGGGTAGTGGGTGGTGAAACAGTGATTGTGTCACAAGACTGTAGGACAAATCGAGGTTTTATTCCTCACAGCCTCGCCCTCCACGAATGGCACATGAAATCTCAAGTTACATATCCCTCAGCTAGAAATCTGGTTTTCTTTCACAAAGCATATAGGACTGTAGTTATGAAAGCAGCCAGAAAACTTGTTTTTTAATGCGAAACTTTAGATCACAACATTGTGGCACTTGGAAACTCATCACAACTGGGAGTTCTGCTGAGGCAGCCTCTACCACAGGGACTTGCTGACCATGGCATTTTGCTAGCTGGTCTTAATTTGTTTGGTAATTAGATTCTTCATCCATTCTGAAAGATGTGTTTAAAGCACAAATGTCAATGAACTTAATCTTCCTTAGTCACCTACTCTGCTGTTTGTTTTAAAATTTTGAGTTCCAGCATAAATCACCCTCCACTTAAAACTCGTTTAAACCGGCCTTCAAATAATTACCGCAGAAACTCAAGTATGTGGCGTTTTTTTTTTTCCTTTTTAAAAAAAGCAAACAAACAGTAAACAGATTTTCAGACATCAGCGTTATTTGTTATTCATCCAGCAGAAATCATTACGTGCTCTGTTGCAAGAGGTTTAAATGGCTTTTGGACAATCTGTTTCAAATGTAGAAGTACTTTTTGTTTACTGAAATCTGTATTTCATGATCATTTAAAACCAGAAAAAGAAAAAAAGGTCCTTTTGATGGAAAGGGTATTCTGTAAACCAAGCTTTTCTGTTGCCTTTCTTCTGTCATCGACCAAAATCTGTTATTTCCTCAATTTAGGAACAGTCGTGGTAAAGTGATTAAGCCTCTGCAATATCAGTCAACCGTGGCTTCTGGCACGGTGGCAAGAGTGGAGCCAAATATTAAATGGTTTGGTGAGTACTGTCACTGTCCCCTGTCACTTTGTTCTACCGAATGTGCACTGTATGGAAAAAGGTAGGCCTAAAAGGGGTCTAAAAGGCAGAAGCTTTTGGGCGAGTAGTACTGTCAGGGGTTATAGGAGAAAGGGATGAGAAGTACCCGTAGTGGCAAAAGTGCTAAGAAAAGTAGTGGTGGCAGATTCCAGAAACAAGTTCTTCTTCTTTTTTTTCCTCTTTTTTTTTTTTTTTTGAGAGAGAGAGAGAGAAAGCGCCAGTAGGGGAGGGCCAGAGAGGGAGAGAGAATCCCAAGCAGGCTCCGCCCTGCTAGCACAGAGCCCACTGTGGGGCTTGAACCCACCAACCACGAGATCGTGACCTGAGCTGAAGTCAGACGCTTCACCGGCCTAGCCACCCAGGCGGCCCCTCAACAAGTTCTTTGTGTAAAGAGCTCATTGTTCATTGTAAGTGAACCCTCTTAAACAGATAAGTCCGTCCTTGGTGACCTGCTTTCACAGAACCTGAGAGCTGTCATCTCGTCCTTTCCGGTGGCCCGGAGGGTGCCTTGCAGGTAACGCCTGTGCCTTTAACTCGAAGCACAAGTGCATTGGCTGGAAGCTCCTTTGAAACAGTTCTTCATGGGCACCTACACTGGCCGTGAAAGGGTCTCTTGTTGGCCTTTCCCAGGAGCGAAGAGAGCGGAGTCAGGGCTTCTTGCTTTGGAAAGTCGGCCTCCAGTTGAGGCCGGGCTTTCTCTCAGTCCCTGCTAGGTGCGTGGGCACGTCAGGTCACACCCCATGGTTTGCTTGGTGTTTGACCTCTGCGCGTGGAGGCAGATGACAACTACCTTTGAGTGTCTCTCACATCTTTTGAGGGGATACCCTCTAGGAAGCGGCAACACGGGAAGGTGTGCGAGAAAACGTTTTAGAGAGGTGTTTTAGCCTCTCTGGAGACTGTGACTCTAGGTCCAGACCATCTGGGTGTGAATCCTAATTCTGCCATTTCTGTGACCGTGGGCAAGTTATTAGGCTTCTCTGTTGGTTGACTTCCTTGTCTCTAAAACGGGGATAAAAATAGTCCCTATTTTCCTAGGGCTGCGGTGGGGATTAGGTGGGGGAAGACGTGGGCAGTGTAGCAGCCAGCGGCCCCTTAGCCCTCACCATCTTGACTGTATTTGTGCTGCCCATGCTGTTTCGTTGAATATGCGTTTCAGACTCCCTCACTTACAAGGAGTTCCCCAGCTAGTGTTATGTAGCTTTATTTTGTTCCCTTGCATGGATTTATTGGTGAACTCAATAGTCCCTTCAAACCCTCATAACCCTGAAGGCAGTAATTGTGACTCAGGTTCTGTGCTTCAAGATTCCCTTTGTATATGAGTACATCAGCTGTGATTGGCTCCAGATTGCTTTGCCAGATCTCGCAGGAAGTATAGG
Organism: Panthera pardus; assembly: GCF_024362965.1. NCBI lineage: Eukaryota > Metazoa > Chordata > Mammalia > Carnivora > Felidae > Panthera > Panthera pardus. Next base: position 77,782,649 of record NW_026526666.1, read on the forward strand.
ATAGTTGTCAAATCTCAGTTCCATTCAGTGATGTTGATTTTTCAGTTTCATCCAGTCAGGAAACTGGGCTTGGAAAACTCTTGAAACCCTTTGTGTGTGTGGTTGGTGGATTAGTTCATAGTGTATGAGTGCAGGAGAGGCAGTTTTTTTGTTTTATTCCCCCCCCCCCCTTTTAAATTTGAAAATGGCTACATGGGACAGATGTATCGGATGTTTGGACAAGCCAGGGTAACAGAGTCTTGCCTTTCCCTGTGTCTTTGGGAAGAAGGATGCAGAATCAAAAAGGAGTTGTTTATAAATGACAACATTCTTCCATAAAACAGGAAACACACGTGTGATTAAACAGTCGTCGTTACAAAAATTTCAAGAGGAAATGGGCACAGTTATGAAGGATCCGTACAAAGTTGTCATGAAGCAAAGCAAGCTACCCATGTCTCTTCTCCACGATCGGATCCAGCCTCACGTAAGTTGGAGGATGTCCCTGGCAATGGAATTTCGTGGTCACACTCCACACTGATCCAGCTCTAACATGTTTGTCTTTTGTGTTTTTCCATAGGGAAGAGTGGCTTTAATGCAGTACTGATGAACTTTCTGAGACTTCTCCTTTCATCTGTGTTAGGGCCTTACCTAGTATGAATGGCGTTGTGTCAGGAGGGCGCATTACCTAGTGGATCAGAGCGCAGGCTTGGGAGTCAGGTCCCACTTAGCCTTTGCTCTCCCCCTTCCTAGAGCCTTAGGTATCTCCATGGGCTTTCACTTCCTGGCTATAAAGTCAAGAAAACCGACCTCCTTGGGTGACCAGATGAAGCATTTGGCATACAGTGAGGTCATAGCCCACTGCCGTTAATTAGAGCTGACTAGATCATGGCTATTACTAATACTAGTTGTATTTTGGGTTTTTTTGGGTAGGCAAACTGGTTTAAGTGGTAACTGCTTCACACTTCGGGGAAATGTAGAGTTAGGACTGGGTTGGTAGGAGGGAGGCCTTTGGTGCTATGTACTTTGGGCTTCTGTGAGACCCTTGGAATTCTTTCTAGTGAAGGAAAGGGTGCTGGGCAGATTGGTTCTTAACCACTGTGGTTGAAGGACAGTGAGGACTGAATCCTGCTTGAGTGGAATGAGTTTCACACAGAACCAAAGAAATGGCCTCATGTTTGCACGCTTTTACTTGCATCGAATATTAATTCTCAGAAATGTAGCCAGTACATAAGCCTCAGTTCAAATGTACGGAGGGGAAGGAAACATTGACATGCATGCATGGATTAAACAGTTCAAAGCAAATTGTTTACTCGCAGAACAAAATAAAAACCAAGGCCTGGTTATTGCCTCAGGTTTTGTCAATTATGCTTTGTTTTATGACGGACTAGAAGAATGGCACCTATTAGTGGAATGACTGTTTTCTTTCAGGGAAACACATGAGTGTAATTCACGAACCACAGACAAGTTGCTCATTTCCCTTGTTCTCTTGGTCTGTTCTCCCTAAAGCCATCTTTTAACAAACTATTGAATCTTGTTTACGAGGAGAACAGAGAGGGCTTATTATGGATTTATTGCTTTCTTGCTCATTCCGGTTGTTCAGTGCTTCTAAAACTCAGTGCCAAGTATCTGATCTATAGAGTGAAGGATGGACAGCTGCACCAGTCAGCTGGTATTTTGATGCAGATAATACTCAAGAGTACGGGATGCCTTTACTGCTTTGGCCTTGAAAAACCTTCCCTGTTTTATTTTAGTGTGGTATCTACCGCTCCTTATAAAGTTTAATCCTAGGTCCCTGCACAGGGGAGTCCAATCAGATATGCTTTAACTTTTACACTGTCAGCTACATGTGCGTTATAATTACTATAATTCTGTAGCAGTCCAGCAAAAATACTGTCACTTATTTGTGTGCTTTGTTAAATACTGCTATAGCTGCATGATGCTCGTTAACGTACGGGCTCACACACACACACACACACACACACACACACACACACACATCTGTGTGTGTACTGTACTTGATAGGTTATTTATGAGCTTTCCAAGAATAACTTTGGTCACGGTTTTCCCGCTGACATCAGTACCTGGTTCCCCTGTAAAACTGAACTAAGAGAGGGGTTAGAGAATCTAAAAAAAATGACAACAGCTTAAGGATCTTTAGGAATTGGAGGGGGTGATCAAGGTCAGAAGCCATAGGGTCCATCATCTGTGTTTAGTGGCTGGTGCTCACAGAGGAGCTTTGTACTGAGTGGCAGAGGGTGATTTTTTTTTTTTTGAGGCTATACTCTGCCGTCTGTTAACGTTCTGTTACGTGTTAGATCCTAACTCAAACTTCGACTTTTATCCTACTTCAAAAATTCCTATGCCCGTAACTCCTTTACAGGCACATCAAGTTCTAGTTAGTATCAGGTTCCTTTTATCACATCTAAACTATTACTTTGGACTTCTGCTAGATGTTTTTCATCTGAAGGCTTTCCATGTGCATTTAATAAAAACGTTACCTAAATTAGGAAAAATGTTATCTGAAACTAAAATGCATCTTACAAAACAAGCAATTCCTTTTGGCCACGAAAGAAGTGAACTTCCAAGAAAAAGTTGGCATTTACAGTTGGTTTAAAAAAGAACACAAATTTGAGTATAATTGTCCTTGACAAAATCTGTGAATTTGGCGAATTTTATGCACTTGTTTGAAAACTCAAAAAAGAAAAGAAAAGATAAGTTAATTTTTATCATTGTGGCCGTAATTACATATGACTCAAGTTTATGATAAATGAAATAAAGCAGAGTTTTTGGCAAGTCTTACACAACTATTCATATTTGCTTTGACTCTTTGTATTACTTTTGTATTTCTCTAAGGAGGCTTATAGAACTTTAGGATTGGGGAACAAGTGCTTTTGCTATTTAAGCATTTCAAATTTGAAACCAGGCTGCATCCCTGTTGTAGTTTTCGGTATGGGTTGAGCTTTGAAAAAACAAAAGCAGAAAGCCTTTCCTGGGTAGGTTTTAAACTTTCTGTTTTTGCTCAGTGCTTTCCTTAGCTTTACGCGAAACTCTGTTTTCTCTTTAGAACTCCAAGGTGCACATTCTTGACACCGAAAGCTTTGAAACTACATTCGGCCCTAAGTCACAGAGGAAGCGACCAAACTTATTTGCGAGTGATATGCAGTCTCTTCTAGAAAATGCAGAAATGTCCAGCGAGAGCTACGACCAGGGCAAGGATCGTGACCTGGTCACCGAAGACCCTGGGGTGAGGTACGGTTTGGGTGTCATCTGCTCTCATCATTTGCTCTTCTGCAGCAAAACTTTTTTTTTTAGTTTATTTGGAGACAGAAGATGCGCCAGGGGAGGGGCAGAGAGAGAGGGAGGGAGAGAATCCCTAGCAGGCTCTGCATTGTCAGCGCAGAGGCGGACTGGGGTTCCAACTCACAAACTGAGATCTGGCCTGAGCCAAAATCAAGAGTTGGACACTCAACAGACCACTCAGGTGCCCTGCAACAAAATATTTTTGTACCTTTATTTTACCTATATGAAGCTTGGTGCTTACCTCCTAGATAGTGATCTTCTTCCCTTACACTAGAAAAATTTGTGACGTTGGGGCCAAATGGAAAATAATTTCTGAGGTGGCTTGTTTTCTCTGGGTCTCTTTTTTTCATGATTGTTTTTTTCTTCATAATAATAGCAGTAGATTCTGTCATAGACAATTTAGAATATACAGTTAAATTAGAAATGCAACAAAAACTAAGAACTCCTAGTCCCACTGACCATGTTATTAAATTGTTAAAATCATCAATGTCAGGGCTTCCTTAATCAGAGACTCTGGACCACTGGGGGTTCATGGATGGCCTTTGAATTTCCTGTGACCTTCTGAAGATAATGTGGAAAATGTATGTACATGCGTAGAGGTGGCAGTGTTTTGTCATTTTTATGTTTGCGGAGGGGGAGGAGAAGGATTGATACCTTTTGTCATATCATATTCTCATAGAGTTCATACCCAAAAAGTACCAAGAATTAGTCACTGTTAGATGTATCATTCTGGATCTTTTTTACACTCAGTTTTCATTTATAATACCTTAAGAGTGTTGTTGGTTTTTTTTAATTTTTAATGTTTATTTTTGGGGGGAGACAGAGTGTGAGTGGGGGAGGGGCAGAGAGAGAGAGAGGAAGACACAGATCTGAAGCGGGCTCCAGGCTCAGAGCCGTCAACACAGAGCCCAACTTGGGGCTCGAACGCATGGACCGTGAGATCATGACCTGAGCCGACGTTGGACACTTAACCGACTGAGCCACCCAGGCACCCCCTTAAGAGTGTATTTTAACTTGCCCCCCCCCCTTTTTTCCTTAATGTTTAAATGTTTTTTTACCTCTGAGAGAGAGACAGAGTGCAAGCAGGGAGGGGCAGAGAGAGAGGGAGACACAGAATCTGAAGCAGGCTCCAGGCTCTGAGCTGTCAGCACAGAGCCCGACACGAGGCTTGAACTCACGAACGGTGGGATCATGATCCAAGCCAAAGTCAGACACTCAACTGACTGAGCCACCCAGGTGCCCTGAACTTACTTTTTATTTTAATATATTTTTATAAATTATTAAGAATAAATTTCCATTAAAAAAATAGATTTCCATGGTAGTACTCATCGACAGTTCCGCTGTGGAACATTTATGCTGTTTGTAGTTTTGCCCTGTGGTAAATAAGGCTAGGGTAAAGCATCCGTGTGACTAAATCTTTCTCCTTAATTATTCCTCTAAGATACATTCTTATGGGGGAAATGGCTGTGTCAGAGAGCATGGGTGTTTTTGACAGGCAGCTGCCCGGTGCCCTCCAGAAAGCGTTGCCGTGTCCCCTCTTCACCGCGCGTGAGTGTCCCAGATGCCTCAGCAAAGAGGTGCTGTTGCTCACCTGCACCAGGGCTGCCCCAGTGCTGTCGGCAGCCTGTTTTCTAACTGTGCGTCTCCTGGAGAGCAAGTCAGGCCATCTGAGGCCAAGCAAAAGAGGTAGCGAGTTCATTTCTTCTTAGACGTATTTGGAGGGCGCCTAGGTGGCTCCTTAGGTTAAGCATCCAACTTCGGCTCAGGTCGTGATCTCACGGTTCGTGAGTTCGAGCCCCACGTCGGGCTCTGTGCTGACAGCTCAGAGCCTGGAGCCTGCTTCAGATTCTTTGTCTCCCCCCTCTCCCTGCCCTCCCCCACTGGTGCTGTCTCTCTCTCAAAAATAAACAAACATTAAAATAAAAATAAGTATTTGGACTTTGTGTGCCTCTGCTGATGTGAATTTTTCCCCCTCCCAAAGGTGCAGTATATAATGGGGGGGGGAGAAAACTGGTTTTGTTTCCAAGACACTGGGTAAATATCTGTGAGGCTAGTGGATAAACAGATTCTCAGCCTTATCAGAAAAATTTCACTTCATATGGGAGTGTAGATTATGGTTCAGGTCTTGCCAAATCCTTTTCATAATCTTCTATGACATGTTGCCTAATTACAGTTGCTTTTTAAAATATTTGTTTTAATTTTTCCATATTTTTTATGTGTGATGTATGGTTTAAAATTTTTTAATTTTGTTTTTAATTGATATACCATTCTCTTTAAAAAAATTTTTTTTAATGTTTATTTTTGAGAGAGCATGAGAGGGAGAGGGGCAGAGAGACAGGGAGACACAAAATCTGAAGCAGGCTCCAGGCTCGGAGCTGTCAGCACAGAGAGCCTGACGCGGGGCTCGAACTCATGAGTCGTGAGATCATGACCTGAGCTGAAATCAGATGCTCAACTGACTGAGCCCCGTAAATTTTTAAATGTTTTAAGTTTATTTATCATGGTAAGTGTACTCTTTAATCCTCTTCACCTATTTTTCCCATCCCCCGCCCCCCACCTCCCCTTTGGGTAACCATCGGTTCTCTTTAGTTAAAAGTCTGTTTCTTGGTTTGTTTCTCTCTTTTTTTTTTCTTTGTTAGTTTGTTTTGTTTCTTAAATTCCACATATGAGTGAGATCACATGGTATTTGTCTTTCTCTGACCGACTTATTTCACTTAGCGTTACACTCTCTAGCTCCATTTTTAATTTTTTGAAGAAACTCCATACTGTTTTTTTGGTTTTAGGTTTGAGAGCAAAGAGAGCGCAGTTATGGAAGGGCAGAGAGAGAGGGAAAGCGAGAGAATCCCAAGCAGACTCTGCACTGTTGGTACGGAGACCGACCAGGGCTCAGACTCACGAACCATGAGAACGTGACCTGGGCTGAAATCAGGAGTCAGATGTTTAACCGACTGAGCCACCCGGGCGCCCCCTCCATAGTGTTTTCCAAAGTGGCTGCACCAGTTTGCATTCCCTCCAGCAGTACGTGAAGGTTCCTTTTTATCCGCATCCCTGCCAACACCTGTTATTTCTTGAGTCACTTTATTTTAAATTTTACATTTTTTACTGTGGTAAACTGGACATACAATTTTATCTTTTCAGGCATTTTTAAGCCTGCAAGTCAGCGGCATTAAGTACGTTCACGTGGTTATGCAGCCGTCCCTGCTCCGGGTCTACTGCCAGAATCCTTTACATCATCCCAAACTGAAAGCCTTTACCCATTAAACAGTAACGTCCCCTCCCCTGCTGTCCCCGGTGCTTGGTGGCCACCATTCTACCTCTGTCTCTTAGGAGTCTGACTACCCTTGTGAGAGGTACTTGATAGTAAGTGCAGTCCTGCAGTGTGTGCCCTTTCGTGTCTGGCTTGGTTCATTACCAGAATGTCTCCAGGGTCATTCATGTTGTAGCCTGTGTTAGTACTTTATTCTTTTTCGTTCCTGAATAATACTCCATTATGTTTGCAACACATTTTTAAGTGCATTCATCCATCGATGGACATTTGGATTGGATATAATCACTTTTTAAATTAAATTTACTCTTGGTCCGTCTCCAAGTAGTTTTAGTGCCCTTTTCCCGTGGCACATGGCCGGCTCTTCCCTAAACATCCTCTTACCCTTTGTAGGGCTTCACTTGCTCACTTTGAGTGTTTTCTCATTTAGAAACGAAGCCCGAGAAGAGATCTATAAAAAGGGACAGTCCAAGAGAATATGGGGTGAGCTCTATAAGGTAAGACTTGCAGTTCTTTCTCGTTGAGCGTTCCCCCTTGGCTTTCGTGATTTTCTATGAGAGAACTAATCTTGATGTATCGAAGATCTGTCAAATAAAGCACAAACTCCGCTGCCCATTCTGTCCTCATTCCCTCACAAAAACGGGATAGGTGTGCCCACGTATGTACTGCCATTGTTCTCGATAACTGCATTCGATTTCTTTTTATTACTCACGTAATAGTAACAGCTGCCATACACAGACCTTACATTTATCGTATGTGGTGGAGCCGTGTGGGGATTTTTAAGTTTCGTAGTCCAGCCGGTCTCGTTTACAGGCAAGAACACAGGTCTAGAAAGATTGAATTCCTCACCCGGCTCACTCAGCTGGTTAGTGGGAGATTCTGTGTCCTGAGTCCTGGTCCAGCACTCTTCAGCTGGCTGAGTTTTATGTCCACATGCTAGAGATCAACCTTGGTGACAGAGGCTTTCAAGCACACTCCCATAATCCAACAGTAACATAACCGGAAAGCAGCACCCTGAAGGCAAACTAAATTTTTTAGGTTTTTGTACAATACACAAAAGCTGTGGCAGCAGAAACTTTTAGAAATCTAAGAAGTGAATGGTTCCATTCAATAATCGATAGTAATCACGAAGTAAGGTGGGTTTCACCTAAGTCAGTTTTCCTGTTTGAAATTCAGCAAGTTTCTTACACTCACAGGATGGAGAAAGTTTTGAATTCTGATCACTGGGCATCAGGTTTGGCTACTCCTGTTTTGAAGTCCTCACTATTGCTTTCTTTTCCCTGGGTTCCCTTAGATGTCATCCCTCTCCCATTTCTCATTTCACTAAAGCAAATCACTTTTGCGTCTTTGAATTGCAGGTGATAGATTCCTCAGATGTTGTAGTTCAAGTTCTTGATGCTAGAGATCCGATGGGTACCCGTTCCCCTCACATTGAGACTTACTTGAAGAAGGAAAAACCCTGGAAGCACCTTATTTTTGTTCTTAACAAATGTGACCTTGTTCCAACCTGGGCAACAGTAAGTACGGCTGCTTATCCACTGCCAGACTGCCAGGCCGCTCAGCTCCTCGTAGGCTGAGTTCTCTGTAAATGAGTCAGTTTCACGGTTTTTAGGATTTGAGACAGTAAAGTATCACACTTCTCGCATAGTAGCCACGGAAGTGTTTTCACTGAAAACAGAAGCAAAATGTGCTTCACTGACAGGGGGCAGAGTTATCTCTTATCCCCTGATGGTTGGTGAAGGCACAGTGGCCAGTATCCCCTGGACGGATGATGAGGCCCCTTTGCATGGAGACAGCTGCCACAGCTGCTGGCCTGTCCCATATTATGTCACATCAATTGCATTTAGTCGCAACGAAGGCATTTTTGTAATTGTTCTGTCCGTGTTCGTAGACAAAAGACAAAGTGTTAACTTTCATTTAAAAAAAACCCAAAAAACATTTGAGGCACCTGGGTGGCTCTGTCGGTTAAGCCTTTGATTTCGGCTCAGGTCATGATCTGGTGGTTCGTGAGTTCCAGCCCCGCATCGGGCTCTGTGCTGACAGCTCAGAGCCTGGAACCTGCTTCTGATTCCGTGTCTCCCTCTCTCGCTCAGCCCCTCCTCTGCTCACACTCTGTCTGTCTCTAATATAAACATTAAAAAAACACACACACACACATTTTAAAGAATTACAGCTACCATTTCCTGGGACAGCTGTGTATTTGAAATGCAGTCTGTTACTCAAGCTCCGACTCTTCCTGTATTGTGAATAAACAGGTTACAACTCACCAACATCTTCTCTCCCCACTTTAGAAACGTTGGGTTGCTGTCCTCTCCCAGGATTATCCGACACTTGCCTTCCATGCAAGTCTTACCAACCCCTTCGGCAAAGGAGCATTCATTCAGCTTCTCCGGCAGTTTGGAAAGGTACTGGGACCTGACCCATCTCCAGGAACATGTAGCTGCGGGGCTGTTAAAGCATTTGTCTTGCCAGCATGTGGCAGAGGGGTACCCACCTCACCTCCCCCATCATGCCCATGAGAAGTGTGTGTTCCTAGACGTATGTGTTCCTAACGTGTGTGTTCCAACGTAAAAATTCCTAGAGCCTTGGGGTTATAAGGGATTTTGGAAAATGTTTTCTGGCTCAACCATCGCCCCTATCTTTGACCGGCATTGCCTCCCTTTCTGCCGTGTCCCTGGCACCTGACGGTCCGTCTTCTGCTTGAGAACAGACCCCCTCCCCATGCTGTGTTCCCCATCCTGGGTTTGTGAGCCTACCATGCCACTTCTGCCCTCAGGCCTGTGCAGTTTCTGTCCCCTCTGCCTGCGGGGCATCCTGCCCGTCCCTGCTCCCGTGTCGTTCTCTGGGAAGCCCCGCAGCCAGGTCGCCCTTGTAGGTATTCTCAAAGCTTCACGTTCTGTACCTTCAATTTGGTGTTCGTGTGTTTAGTTCATTCTACCTTGGGTTCTGACAAAGTACATGTGTCCTTTGTCCCACCCTTCCCCGCTTCCCAGGAATGAACATGTCCGACCCGTGGCTGTTAGTTACCTTTAGTATTTTCTTCCGTATTTTTTATACATGCTTATTGTGATTCTATTTCTCGTCTCCTCCTGCCCTTCCACCTGCCGTTTTAGATATTTATATGTTAAGTCTCTGCTGTGGAAAATGAGGACTAAGTTTCTTATGGCTGTTCTGTCCCCACACGTACTCCCCTCTCTCCATTCTCCCTGCATCGCTCTACATCATCTGGCCAGATTGTTCTTTCCTTCAGCGTTTACGTGGTCATGACTGTACGATATCAGTCGCCACTGATGCACACAGCACTCTGAATGTAATTCCTCTCTGATGGAACCTTCTGTTTTCTCTGGCGTTAATTAGTTCTGTGTCATTTGTCACTAATGTGTCACCAGATCCTCTGCTAGAGTGGGAACTTGGAGAGTGTTCGGCCCCTCCCTTCCCATCGGGACCGGCTACAGAGCCTTCTTCCTGGGGTTCCCTTTCACTGCCACCCTGAGCATTTCATTGGGATCAAGGGATCCCACACAGGATCTTCTTTCTTGGTTTTTCGTCTTTCCTGGTTTACTCTTTCCTTTAAATAGAACATATTTTCCAAAAGCTTCTGGAGAAGGAGTGCTTAGAAGGAACATTTTTTGAGACCTTGCATTTCAGAAATACCTTTATTCTGTCCTCACACTGTTTCTCCTCAGAATGTCGAGGGCACCAGCGCATCGTCTTCTGGTGGCTTCTGTTGTGCTGTTGAGTAATGGGACCATTCCAACTCTTGGTCCTTTGTGGCTGGGAGCTCTTAAAAAAGAAACTCCTGTTTTAAAATTGCACATTGATGTGTTTTAAGGTGGGTCTTTTACTGTTCAGTGAGTTAGGTGTTGGATGGGACTTTGCCTGATGTTGTCCGGTATTATTTCTTGGAAATTCTCCCGCCCTCTACCCCATCAGCTCTTCTCTGGTTCAGGAATTGGGTGTGCTCTCTTGGTTTAATTCTTGAATCTTCTTTTCTTTATTTCAGTGCCTTTGTGATGTTTTGCTCTATTTTATGGGAAGTTTCTTTGACTTGATGATCTAGCTGTTCTGTCGCAAAATTTATTTTGCCTCTCACTTTTAAGAATTGCCCTGCCCCATTTTTGTTTCACAGATGAACTATTTTCTGTTTCTGAGAATGGTAACGATGGTGGTATTTTGAAATTTTCCTCTCTCCCTATATTAACTCTGTTTCCTGCCAGTTTGTGTTTTTCTGTCTGTAGTACTAGAGTCACACTTCACATGTCTGGTTATTTTCGCCTGTCTTCATATCTAAGGGTGAACCACTGAAGAAAAGTCTCGTAGGGGTTCCTGGATGGTTCAGTTAGTTAGTATCTGACTCTTGATCTCGGCTCAAAGTCATGATCTCACGGTTCGTGCAGTCTAGCCCTGTGTCGGACTCTGTGCTGACAGCGCAGAGCCTGCTTGGGATTCTCTTCCTTTGCCTCTGCCCCTCCCCTGCTTGCTCGCCTGCTCTCTCTCTCAAAAAAAAAACAAAACAAAAAAAAAACCAACCAACCAATAGAAGTTTTATGCGGGGGGTAGACTATTGAATACTGGACTTCCCTGTCAGGTGACTAGGTAAAAAGCCAGTATTTTGTCGGAGGGCACTCTAGATGTCAGTGTAAGTTTCCCCGTAAAGGAATCTTCCAGTCTCCAGCTCGGGGATGTATATAATCCCTTGGCTGCAGGGTTCGGGAGCTCAGTGGGAGTAGGGACCTGGGGGTCTCGTCAATATTTAGACTTTCATGGGGTGCCTTGGTGACTCAGTCAGTTGAGTGTTGACTTCAGCTCAATTTGTGATCTCTCAGTTTGTGGGTTTGAGCCCCAAGTTTGTGCTGTCAGCACAGAGCCTGCTTCAGTGCCTCTGTTTCCCCCTCTCTCTGTGCCCCTCCCTCGCTCATGTTGTCTCTCCCAAAAATAAACATTAAAAACATATATTTATTTATTTAGACTTTCATTTAATCACATTGGGAACACTTGCCTTCAGCTACTGTTATCCACAAGTCAAGGTTCCCTTTTAGGTCTAAGAATGCAACATTTTCAGAGATGTAGGGTTTCCAAAAAATCAGTATCTGGTAAGGTTCTGGGGCAGAGAACCTAGGTGCCCCTGGGGGGGAAGGCCGGGATGGGGTGGTGTCACTGCTCTGCAGACTTCTCGCTAGTCTTGATTTCAGACCCCCTCAGTGGTAGCTGTCCTGCCCATTCCCCATTTTGTGATTCTTTGGCAATATTTTTGCTGGGTTGTAAATTTTCCTAACTTTGTCACTTAGCTTTCATCTTTGTAGTGAGTCAGGTTGGGTACTACTTAGCTGGTAGTGATTTATTAACATTGTAGGTTTTTATTTATTTACTTAGTTATTTTTTTATTTTTTTAACGTTTATTCATTTTTGAGAGATAGAGACAGAACATGAGTGGGGAAGGGGCAGAGAGAGGGAGACAGAATCTGAAGCAGGCTCCAGGCTCTGAGCTGTCAGCACAGAGCCTGATGTGGGGCTTGAACTCACGAACTGCGAGATCACGACCTGAGCCGAAGTCGGACGCTCAACTGACTGAGCCACCCGGGTGCCCCTGTAGGTTTGTTTTTATTGTCTCATCTCCAGCTCATTCTTTTGTTTTATATGCCTGGTTCTGTACGTTCGTATATGTGCTCATTCCCACTGCTGTCATCCTAGTGGAGGTTGTGGCAGGAGCAAGGCCAGTGTGGATGTTGGGTCCGCCATCTTGAATTAGAAGTCCTCAACTAGCCTTAGGCAGTTGTTGAGTTCTGTCTCCTTGAGACTTTCACCCAGTGGTCTAACTTCTGAGGTTGGTTTTGTTGTTTTTTTTTTTTAACTTCTGTCATTTATTTTTGGCAATGCAGATGCAAAATGTGCAGAGCAGAGGAGGGGTGGGTCATGGGATTGCCAGTTGGTGCCATCTGCCGAGGTTCTCTTCCCTTAAGACATTTTATCCGTGGATGATGTTCTAAATTGATGACTAACAAGTTCTTTCTTCCTTTGCTTCTCGACCTACATACTTTTAACCTTAAAACATTCAAGAACAATTGCACATGGACAACTTGAGGAAATGAGTCATGTCTGATTTATTAATAAGTGTATGTGTGCAGCCCACTCAGGCAATGTAGGTGGCGTGTGCCTAGGTTTTAGATCAAGTTCTAGTAACCCTTCTGCCTTATTTTCTTTATATTAGCAAAGTAACACAACCTGTTTTTCTCAAGGGATGTTCATGACCGTGTGTGTGTGTGTGTGTGTGTGTGTGTGGTGTGTATTCTCTTTTTGAACAGTTGCACACTGACAAGAAGCAGATCAGTGTCGGGTTCATTGGCTACCCAAATGTTGGCAAGAGCTCCGTGATAAACACATTGCGCTCCAAGAAAGTCTGCAGTGTGGCCCCCATTGCAGGCGAAACAAAGGTACGTCCGGCTTTAAGTGCCTTATTTACTTCTCCATATTGTATTTCCCTAGAGGGTGATTGTTTAGAGCATGGAGATTTCTACCTACTTCTCTTGAGTGAAGGCTACCATTGGGAGTTTGGTCTCCATATAATAGTTTGGAGTGTTACCAGAGTTGTCTCTGCCCATTTTGGTAAGACTGAGAGTAGTTTCTGGTTCGTATGGCACTGTGTGCCTTTGGCACGATGTGGGAAGTGCCGTTCACATTTAAGTCTCCTTTAAATGTTCACTCCAGCCTTTTTCTTTGATAAACAAAACTAACCCAAGAATATTTGGTGCAAGCGTTATGAAAGAAAACTCAGATGTTATGGTAGATTCTGGCAGTTTGGGGGACATACCCTGAGATGCAGAGTGAGGAGCAACGTGGTTCTCCCGAAAGGAGGAGGGGCCGGACAGTATCAGACTCCCAAGAGTACCTTGAAAAACCAGAGAAGGTTTACTGGATTATTATCACGCGATACCACACGGAGCTCCTGCCTCTGCCTTCATTTTAGACTCTTGGCTGGTGGAAGCTGTAGTCTGTACTTAGAGGAAGCACCTTGTGCGTGGCCCAAGTAGAGGAGACGCTTTATTGCTTCATCACTCAGCAGGTTGCTTCTCTTTGAGCCCTGACCCCACTCCTTTCCAGCTTGGTGAGCATCAGAGATTTGTGAAATCGGGCTCTTAAGTTTTGACCCAGGGAAGTCTCTGGCTTTTTACTGACTTCAGGTCTGGCAGTATATCACCTTGATGCGTCGGATATTCCTTATCGACTGTCCGGGTGTGGTTTATCCCTCCGAAGACTCAGAGACAGACATTGTGCTAAAAGGAGTGGTGAGTATTTTGGTCCTGACGGGCTCTTTGTTTGCCTTTTGGGGGAAGCATTCTGTGGGGAACACTGGATACCTTCGCGTTTCACTCGTTTGGAAGGCGGTTTGGGGTCAGCCTGTCTGACCAAACTTGAGGAACGTGATGCTCTGCAGGGCGGCCTCTCCGTTCCGCTAAAGCCTGTTTGAGGAGTCAGTGGAGCCACGGGCATATCTGGTCAATGTCATCCCACAAAAGAGTTTGTAGTTTACACACAGGATCCAAAGGGAAGCAGGGCCTGTTTATGTTTAGTGATAATTCATCTTCGAGGGTTTATGGGTTGAGTCATTTTGGAACTCGGGCAGGCATTTCCTCACTTGTTTCTGAATATGACCAAAAACTTTAAATGGTTCCACTTGACCTTAACCAGTGCTGCTGGCTATACGTCCTGCGCGCATTCCTCCCCTCTTTGCTTAAACTATCGAATTCTCTTTGTGTCCTGGGATTGGCAGGCTTTTAACCATTTCTGTACGCGACTAGCATGAAACAGTCCAACTTTGAGCTGCTTGCAGAAGGAACCACACAGTTAGTTTGTGGTGAGCTGGGATTACAGCTGAGTGCCGGGCTCCCTGGCTGGACGCTGTGTGGTGGTGTTCCTTTCCCCTGACCACTTCTGGCCACCTCGGAGACCGGCCCCTGCCAGGCTCCCCTTGCATCGTGGTGTTGAAATCTATTTTCAGATACTGTTACAGATGTGAACTTCACTGCTTCCATATAAAGCTCGTAAGCCAGAAATTTCCTCTGAACATCTAGGTTCAAGTTGAAAAAATTAAGACTCCCGAAGACCACATTGGTGCTGTACTTGAACGGGCAAAGCCAGAATATATCAGCAAGACATACAAGATTGATTCTTGGGAGAATGCTGAGGACTTTCTCGAGAAGCTAGCTTTCCGGACTGGGAAGTTACTGAAGGTGAGCGAGGGTTTGTGAGACTTGAGACCAGGGCAGGTCACACGGCAGACGTGTGTATGTGGCGAGGACCTTTTTTGTGGGTATGTGTGGTGGGAGCGGTCCGAAACTTGGCAGGCCGGTGGTGACGAGCACCTGGGGCGGCTGACGTGCCCCCACACTAGCAGGTGCTTTGGCCTGTGAATTTAATGGGGAGTCTTTCTGTGGCATTTCAGGGTGGAGAGCCAGACTTGCAGACTGTGGGTAAGATGGTTCTCAATGACTGGCAGAGGGGCCGGATTCCTTTCTTTGTCAAGCCGCCCAACGCAGAGCCCCCTGAAGCCTCCCAGGTAAGAACGGGGCAGACCTGCCTTTTGGAGAGCACGCTTCCTGCCCTAGGCGTGGTGCCTTGATTGCCTCCCTTTGTGGAGCGCCTTTTTCCTGTGTGGTCTGTCCGTGCCAGTGTCTCCCCTTCCATAGAGCCGTGGCTATGACCTTGTAGGGGGTGGCGGTGGGGGTGAGGGTGGCATTTGGAGACCAGGAAGCAGATGTGTGGTGGAAGTCCGAGGTTAAATACCAGCCTTTGGGGCCTCGAACAAAGAGGGCTGTAACTATAAGTGCTTTTCCAATACTGGGTCTGTCCTTATGCTTGAGGAACAGGAACATTTCCAAGATTGACTCAACGTTTGTGAGGCCCAACAATATGCCAGGCCCAGGGAATATAGGAATAAATAACTTTTTTGTCCTCAAGAAGCTGGTAATTAGGGGGAAAAGGGGAGTGGTACAGTTTATAGTCCGGGAAAGAAGTCTTAGATTTGGGGCCTCTGGGCTGAATTGAGAAGCTTCCTTCCTGTTGGATTTCCCTCCCCCTGGCAGTGGACCACCACAAGGCTCCAACCGTGGCCCTTTGCTTTTCTGTTTCTAGGCTCTTTTTCAGAGCTCTGCCAAGTCTTTTGAAGAGGAGGCTTTAAGTTTCACTTCCATGCTGATCTTTCGGGTTTGTGTAGCTTTGGTTCATTCCCTCTTACCTGAAATCCGTTCCGCGTTTCAGTTATTAGCTAGAAACTTCCAGTTGAATACTTTCTCCAGCATTTCAGCATCACCATACGTGAAACTGGTGTTAACTTTCTTCCTCTCCCCCTAAAGCCACCAAACAGCCAAAAATACCCAGTTCCTGGTTCACTCATTGATTGGTTCATTCAGCAAAAGCGTCCTGAGGATCTCCCGTGTGCTGGGCACTCTGCTGGGCACTGGCGGTATTGCAGTGAAACTAGAGGAGTCCCTGCCTATCGCACTTCTGTGTATACGGATGCTGGCAGAGGAGCTTGTGGTTTTTTCTGATACCAGATGCATTTCGTTTGTCCGCACCAATTCTGCAGTGCTCTGACACCCGCTGGGTGTCCAGTAATTCAGTTCTGGCACTATCTCCGAGAGTTAGCACAGGCCCACAGGTCTAGGGTCCGGCCCCACAGGATGGTCCCCGCTTCAGAGGTCAGCTGCGGATGGGCTTCCCCAGCCACCCACACTTCTGTCCAGCCAGCTACAAATTCAGGGGTTCTCAGGTTTGGTAATGTGCTGAAATAACTCACAGAACTCAGAAAAGGGTTTGCTTACGATAGCCAGTTTATTGTAGAGGACACAGCTCAGGAACAGGCAAATGGAGATGTATAGGGCCAGGAGTGGGGTTGTGGGTGGCCTGGAGTTCCCGTGGCCTTTCTGGGCATGGTGCCCTCCCAGCATATCAATCCATTCAGCCCAGAAGCTCCCCAGACCCCATCCTTCAGGGTGTTTTGTGGAGGTTCTATTACGTAGGTCTGATTTTTTTTTTCTTTTAAATGTTTTATTTTTGAGACAGAGCATGAGCAGGAGAGGGGCAGAGAGAGAGGGAGACACAGTATCCGAAGCAGGCTCCAGGCTCCGAGCTCTCAGCACAGAGCCCGACGTGGGGCTCGAACTCACAAACCGTGAGATCGTGACCTGAGCCGATGTCGGACACTCAACCGACTGAACCACCCTGGCACCCCTACGTAGGCCTGATTAACTAAAGTATTGGCCATCAGTGATCAAACTCCATCTCTAGTCCTTTCATCAAGTGCTTGGTCCGTCTGGTGACGAGCCCCCATTCTGAAGCAAGGCCCCACCATGAGCATCTCATCAGATAAACTCTGGGGTGGTGGAGAGGGACTCGTTATGAATAACAAAAGACACCCTTCTGTACCCAGGAGATGCAGAGAGTTTTACAGTTCTGGTGCAAAGACCAAACATACGTTATGCTACAGGGACGGATAGTAAAGAGATAAATCCATTCCGTCGGGAGGTACTGGTGACTGTGAGGAGGACAGGACCAGGGAAGTGGGTTTGGGAGATGGGAGAGTGTTCTTGTATGTGGGGTGGCTGGGGGTGGCCTCTGAGGAAGTGGCCTTTTGGTGGAGCCCTTAACGGTAGGAGGCAGGAGCCTTGCGGGTATCTTGAGGGGAGAGGGGTGCGGGCAGAGGCTGCCCCCCACCCGGAGCACCTGAGTGGGAGCAAATGTGCTGTGGTCGCGGAGTGGAGAGGTCGTGGGGCTGGACCCGGACCCGGACCCACGTGGGCGAGGGCAGGGCAACGTGGTGGGAAGCCGCTGGACGGTCGTGAGTTCACCAGCTGCTGGACGTGAGGGAGGAAGACGTCGGCAGGGTCTGCTCTGACCCTGTGTGCACACGGTGGGGCGATCTTGGACTCTTAGTGTCTGGTCGTTGAGTGTGTCAGATCATTAGTTCCCCCAGTCTGCAATTTTCTTCTTTTATTCTTCTTGGTAGTGGCTGACACTCCTTCAGAACACAAACACTATACCCTTAGCTGAGGAAAAAGGTATAAAAACGTACCTGCGAATTTTGTATGCAACTTCCTGAATTTTCTGAATTCCTGACTTATTTAGCGCTTTGTGTAGCCACCCTTGCCTTCGGAAAAATCACTAAAGTTCCAGGAGTCTCCGTTGCAAGGTTAAAACGATACTACAAGCACGTAGCGCCGGGATAAAGCCTGGCACGAGCTTCTCCTTCACCTTTAATTACCTCAGACAGGCGTGTCCCCCGGCTCAGCCCCTCCTGGTCACACCTTTCCTCCCGGGGCCTGTCCCTGCACCCCGAGCAGCGCTCTGCTTTCGCTCTCGGGCGGTTGTGCGCCCCCCTCTTGTGCGTGCTTACCTCAGCACCCCCGTCCCTTGCCCTCCTCAGGTGGGGCGGAGGGAGTCGCACACTGTGGGGAATGGCTGATAGTGTGACTGGTTAAACACCCACAGTTGGCTCTTCCTTGGGCCCCGCAGCCGAGTCCCTCTGATCCTTTAGTGCCGGCTTCTGGGCTTGACGCACCGTGGCTCCCGGGGGATGAACGACACGACTCCAGTGTGGGGTTTTCAGTACTTTCCTTAGTCCCGGGGAGAGGACTCCCTCGTTTGAGAGCCAGGTGTGAGGCCAGAAACGGTTTGCATTTTCTGATCCCGTCTCTCTCCCCCACCTGCACCCCGTTGTTTGGCCTCAACAGCTCCCATCCTCCTCGTCGTTGGAAGTCCCCACAGAAACAAGCCAGAAGAACCCAGAAGAGGAAATCACGGCAGCTGTAGGCGAAGCATCGGAGCCCGTCACTGAGAAGGAAAAAGAGAACAGTCGCTGTGACACTGACTCGGAAATGCAGCAGATCCTGGCACGAGTTCGGCAGAACTTTGGCAAAATCAATGTCGTGCCTCAGTTTTCGGGGGATGACCTGGTCCCTTTGGAGATGTCGGATATTGACGAAGAGCTTGAGAGCTTTTCCGAAGGGGAGGAGGAGGCACAGGAGCTACCAGGAGACGAAGAGGAGGAGTCTTGCCCGGAGTCCCAGGAAGAACACACGGAGAATGACACCAAGGCGGTTATTAAAGCCCTGGATGAGAAGATCGCTAAATATCAGAGATTTTTAAACAAAGCCAAAGCTAAGAAGTTTTCAGCAGTCAGGTAGCAGCCTCATCTCACCAATGGCGGTTTGCTCGTTCTTTTCTCAAACACTTGCCAGGCGTACTGGAGCCACGGCTCTATGGGGCGTGAAAGGGAGTTATTGCCATTTTTAAAAAGTGATCTGCAGGTTTTTAAGGTGCAGCTCCGTGAAGTGTGAGAAGCTTTAGTTCAGTCTTCGGCAGAGGCCCAGCGGCTTTGGGCGGGCTGGGGGTGGCAACCGTGCGCAGAAGGTGGTCCGCAAGGTGGTCACAGCCCCCGGGTGGGCACGTGATTTGGGCAGTCGAGGGGGCTGGCGGGCAGCTTTGTTACCTGGCTTTTCTGTTTCAGAATATCCAAGGGACTAAGTGAGAAGGTTTTTGCAAAATCTGAAGAGCAAGGAGCAGCTGAAGAAGTGGAAGATACAGGTAAAATAGTTCAACCACTGGCATGCGATTTGCGTCTTCAGAACTACGGGGAATCGAACTTTAATCTCTCTGTCCTCTCTCGTGCCATCATCCACATAGATATTTATCGTAACTGGCACCATGTACTGTTTATGATACAGGTTGGATTATTCACATTTTATTCTGCACGTTTCTTGGGATTAATTCAGGAAGCTTCTTGTAAGAAGAGTATTTTAGTAACCTTATAATCTAGGGGTGGGTCAGCAGATTTTCTGGGGGGAAGGGGGGTGGATCAGGTATTTATTCTTTACTCCGTTGGGAGTCAGAGCTTCTAACATCAGGAGTGCGTTTCTATGACATAAATGCCCATCCTGCCATGGCCCACCAGGACCCTCCTAGCCTGGCACCCTCCCGGCCTCACCCCACTTTGTTCTTTTTGTGTTTTTTTCCAGAATAGTTTTTTTTTTTTTTTTTTAATATTTATTTATTTTTGAGAGAGACAGAGACAGAATGCGAGTGGGTTAGGGGCAGAGAGAGAGAGAGGGAGAGATACAGAATCCAAAGCAGGCTCCAGGCTCTGAGCCGTCAGCACAGAGCCCAATGCGGGGCTCGAACTCATGGGCCTCGAGATCATGACCTGAGCAGAAGTCGGACGCTCAACTGACTGAACCACGCAGGCGCCCTGTCTCACCCCGCTTTGTGCTGTGCCCACCCACGCTCCATGCACACTGGTCTTCCAGCACGTCAAGCTCATTCCCACCCTAGGATTCATAGACACATTTTGAACAGAGAATTCCTGTTTGTTTTCTTTGTGCTCATGTATTGTTTCCAGTACCTACCAAAAAGGGAAGGAAGCGGAAGGCACAGAGGGAAGAGGACCGTTCAAATAAAACTCGCAGGATGCTTACATCTAAGGAAGTACGTGGTTTTGGTCTTGGTTTTGGTCTTAAACTTCACCCAGGTCTAGAAAGTAGAGAGGAGAAATCCATTTCCTAAGAGACGACGCTCTCTAAAAGTGATGGTCTGGAGCTGAATTCTAGGAACCCCAGTCCTAAGTGACATAGTTGAGGTTAGACAGGATCAAGAGTTGGCCCACTGGATGAAGGTCCTTGAGTTCATGTCTTACGCTTTAGGAGTTCTCATCGCTGCCCTCAAACATGTAGACTGTCCTCTAGAAAGTCCTCTGGTTTTATGTGGCCCGTTGGTTTTCTGTGATGAGCAGAGCTGTTCAGGCCGACAGATCCCTGCCCTCTGTGAAGTTCAGTGTAGTAACTGGCTCTTCAGAGCTGGAGTGGGCCTTCTTGGGAAGGGAAGAGCTTGTTCCTGGAAGTGTTTACCCTTAGACCAGAGGGCCACTGGTCGGGAGCTCAGTAGGAAAGATTCCAGCATGGACGACCCGACGACAGTCTGTAGAGCTGTTGCGGGTTGCAGTGGGAGGGCACACTTGGGTCTGGGAGGGGAGCCCTCCCTTGTGAGCGCTGCTTCCACTGGTTGGGAGAGCAGCATAGGAATGGGGCACAGAGGAACAGAGGGGCCTGTTCTGTGACTTCCGCGATTGATCGGTTTGTCTTCTTTGCCATTTTTTTTTACAGCGGAGGCGAGCAGCGCGGCAGCAGCAACCCAGGAAAGTTGGCGTCCGCTACTATGAGACACACAACGTGAAAAACAGGAACAGGAACAAAAAGAAGACCAATGACTCAGAGGGACAGAAACACAGACACAAAAAATTCAAACATAAGCAGTAACATTTTAAAAGTTTATTAAATTATACAGAAATAGGCGATTAGAAACTGTGTTCATTTTCTTCATGCCCGGTTGGCATTTCTAAGGCCATGATGCTTTTGTTCTGAGGTTTGACAGTTGAAACCATTCACCAGTGCTGGTGAAAACAGTCTGTCCACCCCCAGGGCTTTCCATGATGGGGTCCCCTGGCACTTCTTGGTTCCTCCAGAGCGTAGCCATGTCCCGCGCGTCTGACGGAAACAGATGAGGTCTACAGAATGGAGAGCGGCATTTCTCTTACACTGGCAATTAGCAGTTTGAAACAGAAGCGTAAAAACGAGAAAGTCTCAAGGATGTAATGTACACGGCCTAAGCTTTAAAATACGAAGAAGTGACAGCATCTTCAGTTGTCTGTCGGCTGTGTCTGTTAGCTGGCCACAGGATGTAGGTGCTTGACGTCCAAGGAGTCCTGGAACCAGCACACCTCAGCAGAGTTCTGTCTCGCGACGGTGACAGCCCAGCCAGGCTCTTATGGTGGGGTCTTAGAGTCCCCTCAGGGCACCTGGAGGAGGGTGAAAGCTGTGACTTCAGATCTGAGATTAGAACTGCGTGGGGCATGTTTGGGAACACAGCTCTTCCGGTAGGAATGCGATTCTTCCAGGGAGCCTTGGAGCCTTCACTGGGATGATGTCGGGTCAAAGCTCCACTAAGGAGAGTCCTTCTTGGCTCCTTGGGAATGCAGCTTGAGGCATTCCAACCGAGTGGACACGTCAGTGCCGCCTCAGGTGTGTTCCTTGTGAAATTTAAATGAATGATGGAGTCATCTTGCTGCACTGGCCCACCCGGATTGCCCTAAATTAAAGCTTTGTTTCGCTAACTTCCTCTTCTGGGTTTACGGGCCTCCAAACTTTGGATTTAACTTACAAGGAATAATACTAAAGTGCAGTCTACACGCCATAGCCTGACCATTAGTAATTAGAGCTGTATGTGAGGTCTGGGTACCTCTCCAGTTGTTAAACCCCAGCCAGTTAGGGGTGTAGGGTCAGGGGTTGGTTTTCTGCAGAATAAGATGAACAAACCAAATCGGCGGGCAGGGGCCGAGGTGCGGGCAGCTCACTGGGGACCTTGTGACTTGTATTTCTTCCCAGCAAACATTTACTTTCTCAGGGCAGGTTTGACTCTGCCTTTGGCGCCTCCTCAACTGGGCAAACTGGGGAAGTGGGCGTGGCGGGCTAGGTGGGCAGGGATAAAACAACATCATATAAACCCAAATCTCCAAAACGAGCCACTAGAACTGCACTGGGGTAGGGATGGTGAAAGACGCCAAGTAAGGGAAAGACAGGCCCCAGAAGCCCAAGTTCGGGTCTAAGATGAATCGTGGACCAGGACCAGGGCAGGGAGGCAGCTTCATTTGGCTAGATATAAGTGCCAGCGTGGAGCAGTGGCAGGAGGGCCGTTGCCTTGCCTGCGAGGGACGGGGCAGAAAGCCTGACTGCTCGGGTTGGCGAATCCCAAGGTTGGCCACGTACAGAGACTGTGCCACCTTCCGCTGCCCGGCCGAGAGCCTGGCTGCCAGACCTAGGTGTTCATGACACTGGGGCCACGTGTGACTTCTGACAAACGTGTGGGTGGTGATCAGGGGAGGGTATGGCTTGTTCACTCAGGAGACTAGCTTTTTTTTTTATTACAACGGGCTTACGATGGGGTAGCAGTGCTTGCTGAGGCCCATATGGAAATTATCACTTCTTTGGTGCAATAATGCCTTCCAGTTGGGCCTGAAAAACAAAAGCAAACTCCGTTAATTATTTGAAGTTTGCAGCCTAACAAATAGCTGAGAGGTGATAAAAGGCTCTGGGAAGAAGAATCCGACACGGCCCCTCCAAGTGTTTTTCCCTTCATTCCCAATTCCATGTTTTCTAGATTAGCTGGTGTCTGGCTTGGCACACGGTCTTGCTACATTAGGAGAAACCGGAGCTGTCCTGGTTTCCATACAATAATGGCTCAGTGTAGAACATAAAGCATTGAAAAGGAAATTGAATAAAAGTTGTTGAAATAGTGGTTTCTCGTGGCTCAGATTTCAGGCCTGAGATGCTAAGTTAAACATTTGGCTCTCAGTTTTGGGATCCTGGGAGCTCTTGTGCTGGGACAAGAGGTTTGGGAAACAGCAATTTTTCAGCCACCGAGACAACTTGACACCCAATTAGAGAGAATTGCTACCAGTAAGTAGGGAGCTGTCCATCTTGTATGTAAAGCTCAAGGCGCTTGGGAGTTATATACTCTGCTCCTCCAGCAGCCAGTAACATAATTTACTATCATGGTGTGTGGACAGATCTTTAAGTAGGTCTATCCTGGGGACTGCAAACACTGCTTTATTTGCAGTGCAGCTTGGAGCCAATAAAAATAACTCACTTCTAAAGAGTCCTTCACCCAGGGGATGACAAGGTTGCTTGTAAATGTTAGAAAGATGCCAAGATATTCTGCTCTGCTCTGCTCTGGCTGCGGGTACTGTAGGGGGAACTGAAGAACTTGGGCTGGTGATCAAGGAACGTGGCAGATAAGGCACGCGGCTTCAGAGGCTGCTAAGTCAACAGATTCGTGGCCGGCTGTGAAGTGTCTAGCTTTTCTTGGTGAAACTCAGCAACGAGAGAATCTGTCATCCTGCACTAGCGGTTAATACAAGCCCTCTTTATCTCAAATGCCTGTCCTTGGTGTAGCCCCAAGAGGCCTGCCAATCGCAAGAATGTAAGCTTTCCATGAGACTAGGGAGGGGAGGGAGATCCACCCAGGGGCCCCTGCGGCCAGGGCCGTGGGAGACGGCCACTCAACAACAGGTCCCCTATCTAGAACAGTGGTGCGCAAACTTAGGCAAGCACCAGAATCACCTGCAGACCTGGCTAGGTTGTTGGGCCCGAACCCCCAAGTTTCTCGTTCAGTAGATCCGGAAGGGGCCCAATAATTGGTATTTCTCCAAGTTGCCGGGTGATGCTGCCGCTGCTCTGGGGGCACAGCCTTTGAGAACCTTTAGATCCCATGGAGAGCCCGGAGTTTGGGAGGCCTGGCCCCCATCTCAGCTCAGCTGGATAAAAGTAAACCACCGGCAAAGGGGCTTGGAGGAAAAATACCTACAGTTGAGTTCCTCTGACCACACACCCGGGCAGGGTTTCTGACTTCAAATGGTTCTTCTCCTTCCCTGCCGGCCCCAAATGCTGTGCCTCAGAGGGGGCTGCAGGCGGGATGGCACCCCCACGAAAGCCTGCTGAAGACATCCCACCCACTCTAGGAAGGCTCCAGAATGCCAGCCGTAAAAGGAGACAAGTTCCACTCTGCCATATCCACCTCTCCTGGACGCTGGGCAACTTTTCCAAGGGCAACAAAACCATCCACTTGGAGGGACTGAGGAGCCAGGCTGAGGGGTCGTGGAAATTCAGAGCCCCCCTCCAGAGACAGAAGGGTGGAGAATCTGTGTAATGACTCCTCACCCTGCATCCCCCCCCCCCCCCCCCGGCTTCCTTTAGTCCTTGGCAGTACATGTGGACAAGTATTCGGAGTCCCCTGCAGGAAACGGAGCCGTGGGGCCGGGGTGGGGGGGGGGGTGGGGGGGTAGGGGGAGTTTGGGGGAGGGGGCGGGCAGGAGCCCCTCCACCCAGGCCTGCACAGGGCTCACCTTCAGCTGCTGATTCGTCCGCTTGAGGAACTGAATCTCCTCATTGTGCTTCTTCTCCTCCACCTGTCTCCTCTCGCTCTCCCGCTTCTCGGTGGCCTCGCATTTAGCCTTCTGCTCGTTCACTTGCCTCTCCAGATCTTTCTTTTCCGTTTCCAATTCTGCAATCTGAGGACAGAACCTCCCGTCATCCTGGGACGTTGCCAAGAGGATGGGGCGGTGTGAGTGCCTGGGCCTCAAGAGGGGACCTGGGACACAGCTGTCCAACCTGAGACGTGGCCCGGGTCTGTACTGCCACCCAGTGGGAGGTCAGTGACTGGCACGGCACAGCCAAGAGGAGCCAGCTCTGCCAGGACCAGGCTGAACCCCGGGGGGCGGGGGGGTGTCCTCTGAGGGGATGGCACCCTCGGTTGTCAGAATGTCGTCTGGAACAACAAGCATGTGACCCTGAGGTTGACAGAAGAGTCACAGAGGGCTGAAGCTCCAGGGTCAACCCCACTCACTTTCCTCTCCATGTCTGACTTCCCCTGTTCGGCCTGTAGCGCCTTCCTCATGCCAAAGGCCACGCTGCTCTCGTACAAGGTCTGGTAGGCGGCGATGGTCATGCGGATCTCGTCCCGGACTCGTAGCAACAGCAGTCCCCTCTCCGCACAGTTGATGGTCACCTCCCGGATCAGCTCATCTTCCAAAGCACACACACACCGAGGTCAGGAGGGCAGGCAGGAGGAAGTGCACCACGTCTCCGGCTAACCACCCACCCTCCTGGGGAGGGTGCTAGCATGTGTCCTCCTCACCTGGAGACAGAGGCCCCAGGAGCCCTGCCATACAGCCACTGCTCTGAACTTGGCACTTGGGGGCCCGGGACAGAGGAGACAGGCGGCCCCAGGTTTGTTTGCGGCCGTGAGGCCCCTCTCTTCCACCCTCAGGCAAAACCTCCAGGGTACTAGTCATGGAAATTGGACTTTTCAGTTTGAAGGTGATGACTGCTTTATTTTTATTTTTTTTAATGTTTATTTTGGGAGAGGGACAGAGAGAGGCAGAGAGGATCCCACACTGACCGTGCGGAGCCTGCCATGGGGCTTGATCCCACGACCTGTGAGATCATGACCTCATGAGTTGGACCTCAAGACTCGGCACTCAAATGACTGAATGACCCAGGCGCCCCGTGACGTCTGCTTTAAAGCAGCAGGGAAATCCTGTGTGCCCTCTAGCTGGACGGGCTTGGGGCTGGAAACAGTAGGATTTAGAGCCTGCCCACCCATCTCTTCCATAAATGCCGACCTGGAGAGCAGACCCTAATCATACACTGAAGGGAGCCTGCCAGCCCCTGCAGCTGCCTCAGGGTTTGGAGGCAGTCTGAACGTCAGAGTCCACAGGGGCCAGTGAGTTTGGTTGGGGGACAGCCATTTGACACGATCACTTAAATCGTTCGTGACTGTCAGTTAACAGTAAGTTACCCTGAAATATTTCCCGGCCCAAGGGCTGGAATATTGGTCGATGGATATGAATCTAGCACGTTAGTTGTTCCGATTTTAAAAAGTCAGCATATGCTTATTATAAAAATCTTTGAAAAGAAAAAGACTCAGAACGGAAGTTCTCATCTTACCTCCGAACATTTGCCGAGAGGTTAGGAACCGGGTTGTCAGGTCGGCGGGCAAAGAGCGGGAAGGAGGCGCGTTTGGCAGTTCCTGGGTGTGGGGCAGGTAGGGGGACACAAGACGACTCCGGGATGGGGTGGGCTTGCAGCTCAGGGACGCTCAGGGCTGGGGATTGTGCTCGAAGGGAAGGGGAGGGGGCGGCAGATGTGAGTCGGATCCCCCCCACCCCGGCCTCCACCGCGCACGCCGCGCCACTCACCGAAGCACTGCGAGTACAGCTCCCTGCGCACGGGGCAGATGCCCGTCTCCCTGGCCTGTCGCTGCTGCAGCTTCCGGTCCAGCTGCTCCTGCAGGTGCACTACATCCATCCTGGTGCTGGGAGCGCTGGACACCTGCTGGATCCATAGCTGCGTGTCTTCCACCCACTCCCTGTGGCACAGACACGGCGAGGCTGAGCAGGCCCATCGACCACAGGGTCTTCGGGACACGAGCAGAGGTGGCCCTTTGAGCTCTCTGGCTGAGCGGGAGCGAGGGGGCAGCTCGGTCCCCAGCCCGCCGCAACCCTCTACCCCCCTCTCTTCCTTGAGGAGCGTATGGCTCCAGAGCCACACCCACTAAGCCACCTCCACGGGGCCCCTAGCTGTGGGCCAACTCTACCTTCCTACGTCTCCCCGTGAAAACATCACCTGTGTTCCAGATCTTAATCTAGCGGGTTGAGGACAGATTCATGGGCATTGTTGCTTGGTTGGAACAGAAGGCCCAGTGAGAATTCCCCCACTGACTTGTGGGGTGGGAGGCACAGGGCACCATGAACCTTGCCAGCCATGAACCACTGCCAGATGTGTGCAGTGGGGAGGTGTGTGCCTGAAGGTGTGCCTATGTGGCCCCCGCCCCCAGCCCCCACTATAGTAGACCTCGTGTCAGAGGCATGGCCAGGTTCCAGAACCACGAGGAGGGAGCCTGAGGGTAGAATCACTGTGGGGGGAGGATTTCCATTTACTTATTTATTTAAAAAATGTTTTTAAATGTTTATTTTTGAGAGAGAGAGAGAGAGAGAGTGCACGGGGGAGGGGCAGAGAGAGAGGGAGACACAGAATCCGAAGCAGGCTCCAGGCTCTAAGCTGGCGGCACAGAGCCCGATGTGGGGCTCGAACTCATGAACTGTGAGACCATGACCCGGGCCGAAGTCGGACACTTAACCGACTGAGCCACCCAGGCACCCCGAGGATTTCCATTTTATTGATGGGAAAGAACCACCTGAAAAATCACCCCTCCCTTCTTTGACTTCCATCTCAGACGAGACTGCAGTCTCTCTTTACATCACAACCTTCAAAACCGAACTGTCAACTGATTCCATAAGAATCATCAACAAAGCATGTCAGATAGTGATCAATGCAGCTGCGGGAGGAAGAAGCAGGTTAAGGGGATGGTGAAGAAGGCAGAAGGTGGTCTTTTACAAGGATCCGCAAGGAAGGCCCCCTTGAGGAAATCACAACTGAGCAAGACCCGAGGAAAGAGACAAAGGGAATGAGGTGGACGTCAGGGGAAGAGTATCCTTAGCAGTAAGAACAGCAACCGTCAAGGCCCTGAGGGACGGTGTTTCAGAAGCAGTGAGCAGACACCCCTATGGCATTCGTACACTGAACAAGGAGAATAACAGGGGACGAGATCATGCCAGGGCTTCCGGGTCATTCTCAAGACTTTGGATTTTAGCCTGAGTCACATCGGAAACCAGTAAAGAGTTCCTGGTAGAAGACTGGCATGATCTGGCTTGTGATTTCGGGGCTGTTCGGAGGATACATCGTAGGGGCAAAGAGTGGAAGCAAGGTTTTCAGACAGGAGGCCACTGTAGGTGACAAACAGTGACTAGGAACAAGATGGTGGAAGCAGAGGCAGTGGGAAGTGGTTGGATTGGGGATGTCCGGTTTTTATTTATTTATTTTTTTTTTGTTTTTTTTTTTTGTTTGTTTGTTTTTGATTCAGAGAGAGACAGAGCATGAACGGGGGAGGGTCAGAGAGAGAGGGAGACAGAATTGGAAGCAGGCTCCAGGCTCTGAGCTGTCAGCACAGAGCCCGACATGGGGCTCGAACTCATGGACCATGAGATCGTGACCTGAGCTGAAGTCAGACGCTCAACCGACGGAGCCACCCAGGCGCCCCTGGGGGGGGGCGGGGATGTCCGTTTGAAGGTGGAGCCAAAACAAGTTGATGAAGGATAGGACGTGTGATGTGAGAGACCAAAAGGAATGCAAGGTGGCCTGAGCTACTAGTAGAAAGGAGAAGACTGGGGACGAGTAGGTGGGGAGAGGGACGCCTTGTGATTTCGTTTGGACATGCTGAAGGGTGAGATGTCTATGAGGCACCTTCATGAAGATCATGAGAAAGCAGTAGAACATATGGGTCTGGAGTTTCGAGGAAAGGACAGGGCTGGGGACAACACATTTGGGAGCCATCAGCATATAGATGGTATTTAAAGCCGCAGGCTTGGGTTAGAGCACTTGGGAAATGAGGATGGCAGAGAAGAGGTCCCCCCATCCTCCCAGGATCCAGCCATCTGCAAGCTCTAGGAGTTCTGGGATGCTGGGAGGAAATCCTGGCCAGGAACAGAGACAGGGTGCCTCTTCCTAAGTTGCGGAGCACTGGAATGCAAAACCTGGGCTTTCTGTCAGCCACCGCTCCCACTTTTTTTTTTTTTTTTTTTTTTTTTTTACCTTGGGGGCAGAATGGCATTCAAGATTTCTTCTGCCTGCTTCGTAGGATCTGGGACACAGGATGTTGAGGGAACCTTGGTCTTTGGTGGCTGTGGGACCGGACCCGAGGGTCCAGGCTGCTGGGGGCTGACTTTCAGCGGCCGTGCCTGAGAAGAGACAAGATAGGGCAGGAGGTCATTCAGGCACTGGAATCCACACATCCAAGCCCTCGGGGTTGCTCCAGGTCTACTCAACACCCCTCCCCTCTTCCCAGCTCACTTCCCCCATCTCTCCTCTGGTCAGAAGTTGTGTCTTAGCGGAAGGAAGCCATGAAGAGTCTTTGGTCCCACCCTGACCCAAGGCTTGTATCTCCTGGAACGACGTTTCTGGCAAGGGTGCTCAGCCCTCTGCTTTCACGCCTCTAGTGATGGAGCAGTCACCACCAGATCCGTTCTTGGACCAGGCTTCTTATGAAAAAGGGTGAGCCCCATCCATCTCTTTGACTTCCTTTCTCATCCTAAATCTGCCCTCTGGGGTCCCCCATCTGGGTTTCTTGTTCCGCTCTCCCATCCTCCTTCCCCCATCCCAATTCCCTTCTCTTCCAGTTGCTGCAAACCTTATCCCCCGGGAGTCCCCCTCCTCAACGCCGGGACCTTTCTGTACCCGAGCTTCCAGGCTCCCCCGCCCCCTGAGACGCCCCCTGAGACCCCTCCTTACTTTGGGGCTCCGCTTCTCCGTGTTTCGGCTCACCAACACCGGGGTGTCATACTTGAGCAGAGAGTCCGCAGGGGGGATCATGGCGGCGACGGGGGTAGTAGTCCAGCGGCAGCCCCTCAAATATGCGCCTTGTTTGCCGTCTCCATGGAAACCTCCTCTCCCGGCCTCATGGCCTGGGCGGGGCCTCGGAGTGGGGCGGGGCCAGCAGCGCGCGAGTTTCCGAGCAGCCTTCCGGAAGAATTCTCCTTGTGCTTAGTTTGTCAGGCCTCCTGTTCAGCGAGTCGCCTTGATACTCTTGGAAGCAGGCAAAACAGGAGTTCAAGTTCCTGCGCTTCATCTTGCTCGCAAGTTGAATGAGGTGGCAGGTCACCCTCTCAGCCCCCCAATTTTGTCACCTGCAAAATGGGAGTCATGTGACTCCTGAGTGAAGGGTTCAGGAGATTTCCAGAGGAAGCCACCTAGTGGGCCCAAGTTTTATTTATTTATTTATTTATTTTTAAATATTTATTTCTGAGACAGAGAGAGAGCATGAGTGGGGAAGGGGCAGAGAGAGAGGGAGACACAGAATCAGAAGCAGGCTCCAGGCTCTGAGCTGTCAGCACAGAGCCCCACGCAGGGCTCGAACTCACAAACCGTGAGATCATGACCTGAGCCACCCAGGCGCCCCTAGTGGGGCCAAGTTTAAGAGACTCTTAAAAACAGAACAAACTGAGGGTTGATGGGGGTGGGTGATGAGTATTGAGGAGGGCATCTTTTGGGATGAGCTCTGGGTGTTGTATGGAAACCAATTTGACAATAAATTTCATATTAAAAAAACTAAAAAATAAAAATAAAAAAATAAATAAATAAGTATTTCTTTTGCGGGGACCCCTGGATGGCTCAGTGAGTGGGGTGGAGCGTGTGACTTTTGATCGCGGGGTTGAGTTCGAGCCGCACCATTGGGTGTAGAGATTACTTGAAAAAAAATTTTTTTTAAGTATTTGTTTTTAACGAAATGGAGAAATGACAACATAACAGAAAGTTCAAGAACAGAGGGGTAAATACTAATGATTTGCCCACTGGCTGCCAGCTGCGACTGCATTTCCGTCTCTTTTTAAGTTCGTGTTTCCAAAGATAAACGTAATCACAGTTTGCGCACTATTTTTTATCCCGTTTCATTCGTTGAACAAGTCAGGGATTCCTCTGTCACAGTGTGTAAATAGCATTGAGAATGGCGACAGACCACCGATCGGCTGGCTAAACAGTTTCCTCCTGGTGGGCATTCAGATTGCCTCTGTGTTTAGTAATTACTAATAATGCCGCCACAAACAGCTTCGAGAGTAGTTTTTCTCCAGAAGTTTGCTTTTGACACCTTAAAACTCCCGCCAACGGGACCGGGCCCGTACAGCCCCGCCCTCCGCCGAAGAGTCGCGATCACGTGCTTAGCTCTCCGCCGCGAGGGTTTCTGGGAGAACACGGACCCGGAAGCGGAAGTCCAGGGGTCACCCGTCATTTCCTTTAGTGAGAGGAGCGCAACGGCTCTCTTTTTCCTTTGCTCGGCTGATATCTCAGCATGAAGGAGGTAAAGAGCGAGCGGGAGCGAGGGAGCCGACGGAGGCACCGCGACGGGGACATGGTGGCGGCGGCGGCGGTGGTGGTGAAGGTGAAGCAGGAGCGCCTCAGCCCGGAAGCCGTGCCTCCCGCCCACCGCCGCCCAGATTCCTCTGGCTGTAGCGCGTCCCCGCCGGCCGGCGAGCCGGGCCGCCCTGGTCACCGAGGGAACCGAGCCCGAGGAGGTAGCCGGTAAGTGGGAAGGCGCCCGGGACGGACTTGGGTCGGGCTCATTGAGAAAGGACAGGGCTAGCGTGAGAAACACACCTTGAATGCTGAGCGCAGCAGCTTGGATTTAATCCTAAGGTGGTGGAAGTGACCCGGTCGTGCTTGTGCTAAAGAATGTTTACTCCGGTACGTGTCACTTGCGTTAAGCGCCTGATGCCTAATGGGCAGGATCCCCGCCCCGTCCTTCATCCCTGTGCCCAGCACGTGCCCGAGTACGGCCCAGCAGATAGCATTGATCAAGTTGAAATAAAAGATTTGCCCCATCTGTCTACAAATGGAGTGCTGTCGTTGGCTTTCCACTGATCTGCCTCCAGATGTTTCCCGTCGAGAGCCTAAGCGACCTACCTGGTAGAGGTTTAGAAGAAAAATGGTCTCTTGATAGACCCGTTGATTTATTCTTTCAACATAGTTTTTACTGCCTGTTAAAGACTGTCCTGGGTACTGGGGCCTCAAAGGTGAAGGAGATGGGCGGTGTCTCCCCTCGCGAAATTGATGTGCTCTCAACTTGAGACAAAGTAACAGAAAATAGTGTCAGTTAGTAACCAGTGTTAGGAAGAGGTTAAAACAGGAATGGGATAGAGCTTGAAGGCAAGTGAGAGAAGGCCTCTCTGAAAAGGTGCCATTTGAGTTGAGACCCAAATAAGAATAATCTAGCCTTGTAAGGATCCAGGCTGAGGAGACCCTACGTGCCACGAACCTGAAGCAGAATGAACGTGATTGTTCTAGAAATAGAAAAAAGAGCACAAACCGTCTAGTGATCAAGGAGAGCGTGGTGGGAGTGAGGTGGGAGAGGGAGGAGATAGAGCCAGCGGACTTGGTGACGGGTGGAGGTGATTGTTGGGGGTGGGGGTGGGGTGGGTAGGGAGCCGCTGGTGGTGACAGAAAAGAGAGTCAAGGGTGTCTTCTGGGTTTTTGGCTTGAGCAGGGTGCATGGTGGTGCCAGTTACTGAGATGGCAGAGACCGAGGGAGGAAAGGGTGTCGAGGGGTTGGGACGCAAGGATTGTGCTCTGTGAGGACGTTCAGCAGGCAGCTGTGTATGTGGGTCTGGAACGCCAGGAAGACGTCAAGGCTTGGAGAGTGGAGCCCCTGCCTCCTTTAGTGTGAAAAGCAGAGGCGTTCACAGATGTGCTGTTTGTGTTAGTAGGTAAGCTTGATACTTGAAGTGAATTTATATGGGGGAAGGGAAATTGAGATAAAACCCTGTGTGTGCCATGCTCTGAAAAGGTCCCCAGCCAAAAAGAAAAACAAGTCCTCAGGGAGAAGAAGCAAGTCTCCACGAAGTAAGAGAAGCCGAAGCCCTCACCACTCAACAGTCAAAGTGAAGCAGGTAAGTGCGTTGAGATGTTTTGCTACTAGGTGCAAATCTAGAGCCTCTTCCCATCATAACTAAAGAGTGCTTTGTATGTGTTTTACCTGTACCTGTGATGGGCTTTTCTAGAAACTGGCTTTTTGTGCTTGTTTTCTGCTTGTTTATTAAGCTAAACTTTTTTGTTTTAAGATCCTTGTTGATTCACATTCAGTTGTAAAAAAGGAAACGCAGAGGTACTCTCTTTACCTTGTTACTCCCGCCGGCACCGGCACCGTCTTACAGAATTCGGGGACAGTATCACAAGGAGAATGCTGACGTCGCTGTAGTCAAGACGCGAAACATTTCCGTCACCACAACGACCCATCCTGTTGTCCTTTTATAGTCCCGCCCACATCCCTCCCACCCTTAGCCCTCAAGTCCCGGCAACTTCTCATCTGTTCTCCAGTTCTATAGTGTTGTCACTTCAAGAGCGTTATGTAAATGGAGTCATACGCATCACCTTTAGGGCTTGGCTCTTTTCACTCAGCACGGTTCTTCGGAGATCCGTTCAGGTTGTTGTATCTGTCGGTAGTTCGTTCCTCTTTATTGCTGAGTGACGCTCAGTGGTGTGGGTTTAACCATTTGCCCACTAAAGAACATCGGGGTTGTTTGCAGTTTGGGGCTGTTACATAGAAGGTTGTGATGGCACATTTGTGTACGGGTTTTTGTGTGGACATGTCTTCATTTCTCTGGGATCAATGCCCACGAGTGCAGTCGTTAGATTGTAAGGTCGTTGCCAGACCGTGTTCCGGAGTGTCTGGCTGCATTAGTTTGCTAGGGCTCCCATAACAAAACACCGCAGACTGGATGCTTGAAGCAACAGAAGTGAATTTTCTCATAGCTCTGGAGGCTAAAAGTCCCAAGTTCAAGGTGTCAGCAGGTTTGCTTTCTCCGGAGGCCTCTTTCCTTGGCTTGCAAATGGCTGCCTTCTTGGCTGTGTCCTCACGTGGGCTTTCCGTCGTGGGCTCATCCCTGGTGTCTCTCTTCGTGTAAGCATAGCAGTCATATTGGATTAGGGCTTTGCTGGCATTTTAACTTAACCATGTCTTTAAAGACCTTATCTCAAAAA
Organism: Panthera pardus; assembly: GCF_024362965.1. NCBI lineage: Eukaryota > Metazoa > Chordata > Mammalia > Carnivora > Felidae > Panthera > Panthera pardus. The sequence continues at coordinate 77,816,375 of NW_026526666.1, forward strand.
AAAAAAGAGAGAGAGAGAGAGAGAAAGAAAAAAGAAAGAAAGAAAGAAAGAAAGAAAGAAAGAAAGAAAGAATGAATACAAGAAATTCCACAAAAATGGTTACATTCGGAGGATGGGGTTGGGACTCGACATGAATGCATCTTGGGGGTACACGATTCAGTCCATGACCGTGGCCGTGCTGCTTCACGTTCCCACCGGTACTGTGCGTGACCCACTTTCTCTGCATCCTCCCTGCTGCATTCTCAGCACGTGGCGTTGAGGTGTTTTTGTTTCAGCCATTCCAGCAGCCGTATAACGATATCTCATTGCGATTTTAATTTGCATTTCCTTGATGGCTAACGATGCTGAATGTCGTTTCATGTGTTCATTTGTCATCTGTATATCCTGTCTGGTGAAACGTCCCTTCGTGGCTTTTGCCTGTTTTCTAGTTGGTATATTTGCTTCCTTACTGGTGAGTTATAGACTTCTTTGTATATTCTAGATACTAGGCCTTTTTGGGTATGTGATTGGCAAATACTTCCCTTCAGTCTTGTATCTTGTCTTTTTCTTCACACAGCAGGGTTTTTCTCAGAGCAAAAATGTTAAATTGTCATGAAGTTCAGCTTGTCAGCTTTTACTTTTTATGTTTTATGGATCGTGCTTTTGGCGTCATGTCTAAGAACTTTATGCCTCGCTCTGGATCCCGAAGACGTGTTTTTTTCCCTACAAGTTTTACATTTAAGTTCATGATTTGAGTTTGTTTTGATATAAGGTGCAAGGCTTGGGTTGAGGTTCATTTTTTGTCTTGCCGTCCTTGAATTGCTTTTGTTCCTTAATCAGTTGGGGGTATGTGCATGGGTTTATTTCTGATTCTGTGTTCTGTTCCACTGATCTCTCTCATTCTGCCAATACCACACAGTCTTGATTATTGTCACTATATAGTAAGTTTTGAAATTGGGTAGATGGATTCATCTTTGTTTCTTCTTCTTAAAAATGGCTTAGCTTTACTAGTTTCTTTGTCTTTCTGTATAAATTTTAGAACAATCTTGTCTGTGTCTAAAAAAAAATCTTGCTAGGATTTGGATAGAAATCACATGAAGCTGTATTTTGGGAAAAATTGGCTTTTTACTAGATTGACTCTTCCAATCCATGAACACTGTACGTGTCATTTGTTTGGATCTTTTTTTTTTTTTTTTTTAATTCTTTTAAAGTATGTATGTATGTATTTATTTTGAGAGAGAGCGCACGTATGCACGTGCACATGCACGAGTGGGGGTAGGGGAGAGAGGGTAGGGGAGAGAATCCCAAGCAGGCCCCACGCTCAGCACGGAGCCGGACTCAAGGCTCAATCTCACAAACTGAGATCGTGACCTAGGCTGAAACCAAGAGTCATGTGCTCAATGGATTGAGCCACCCAGGTGCCCCTATTTAGATCTTTGATTTATTTCTTCCGTGTTTATAATTTTCAGCATTCAAGTTCTACGTAAATTTTGTTAGATTACACAAAGTTTTTTCTTTGGTGGAGTGATGGTGAGTGATACTTTAAACTGCAGTCCACATGTTCTGTTCGTTGCTAATGTATAGAAATATAATGAGTTTTTGGGGTGCCTGTTTGGGATTCTCTCTCTCTGCCCCGCCCCCTGCTCACGTTGTGCTCTAGTGTTCTCTCTCTTTCTCAAAATAAATAAACTTGAAAAACATATATGTATAATTGATTTTTGTGTTTTTGTTATATCCTGTGACCTCATTGAACTCAACTTCTTTATTCCAGGAGGACTTTTTTGTAGATTCTTGGGGTTTTTTTTTATATAGACCATCATATCTTCATATAGAGGCAGTTTTATTTGTTCCTTTACAGTCTGTATGTGTTTTATTTCCTTGTCTTGCCTTATTGCATTAGCTAGGACTTCCAGCACTATGTCGAATAAGAGTAGTGAGAGCAGACACCCTTGCTTTGCCCTCAATCTTGAGAGACAAGCATTCAGTCTTTTTAAAGAAATTCTGTTAACAGCATGCAATAGGCATTAAGAAAATGTATTTTCGTGTTAATTTGACAGGCTGTGGGTCAGCTTTCTGCTACCTTAAAGATACAAGGCCAGGCAGCCTTGATGGTCTGCATATAAATTGATCAGGCCCTGCCCTAGCTGTCTCAGGATACAGCCACGAGAACCACACCACCCACACTAGGCCTGTCAAACCACTTGTACTTCTTCAGGTCTTTGTTTTTTTCAGTGCACAACTGGCAGCCCTTTACCTGTGGTTTCTAAATGAACATTTTACAATAAATCCTGAGACTTTTATTTATTTTTTATTGTTTTAATGTTTTTTATTTATTTTTGAGAGAAAGACAGAACGTGAGGGGGGAAGGGGTGGAGAGAGAGAGGGAGACAGAATCCGAAGCAGGCTCCAGGCTCTGAGCTGTCAGCACAGATCCTGACGTGGGGCTTGAACCCATGAACCGTGAGATCATGACCTGAGCCGAAGTAGGACACTCAACCGACTGAGCCACCCAGGTTCCCCAAATCCTGAGACTTTTAGAATGGAACTTTGCCGGGGCACCTGGGTGGCTCAGCCAGTTAAGCGTCCGACTTTGGCTCCTGTCACGATCTCAGAGCTCATGAGTTTGAGCCCGTGTTGGGCTCTGTGCTGACAGCTCAGAGCTGGAGCCTGCTTCTGATTCTGTGTCTCCATCTCTCTCTGCCCCTCCCCTGCTCATTCTCTTTCTCTCTCCCTCTCAAAAATACATAAAAACATTTAGAATGGAACTTTTCTGTGCTTATTGTTTTTGAAGTATCTTTATTTGCTTATCTGTGCTAACTTCCCTCCTGACCTTAAATTATCTCTTTAAAAGCTAATTTCTGTGTATTAATCAGCTGGAAACTTGGAAGTGACTTTCAAGCAAAAGGGCTTGACAGTTGAAACTCAGTGACTTTCACATGGGTTAATCCTAAGGAGGAAGGCACACAGCCTGTGACTTAGGCATGACTTGTGCTTGCAGGTATTCTTTTCTCCACCACTGAACGACCATTTAATAAATAAATTTATCGATTGCGTGCTCATTGTAAGAACACCCAAGTATGTAAAATGAAAGGTGAGAGTATGGCATATGTAATGTGTGGTTACTTCTCCTGTTATCCCCAATTGCAGCCCCCAACAGAAAAATCACCTGAGTCCCCAGAGGCAACCATTTTATTTCTTACTTATTTTATTTTCCTTTTTTAACTTTTTAAATGTTTATTTAGTTTTGAGAGAGAGAGAGAGAGAGAGAGGGACAGAGCGTGAGCTGGGGAAGGGCAGAGAGTGGGGGGGAGACACAGAATTGGAAGCAGATGCAAGGCTGTGAGCTGTTAGCACAGAGCCCATCATGGGGCTCAAACTCCCGAACTGTGAGATCATGACCTGAGCCAAAGTTGGATGCTTAACTGACTGAGCTACCCAGGTGCCCCAGAGGCAACCATTTTAATAGTTTGATATTTATTCTTCAAGACTCCATTACTTTTTTCCTTTATGTTTTAGTATGTGTCTTAACTTGCAGTTGTTTGGGGGAGGGGCAGAGGGAGGGGCATAGAGGATCCGAAGTGGGCTCTGTACAGACAGCAGAGAACCCGACATGGGGGCTTGAACTCATGAACCACGAGATCATGACTTAAGCTGAAGTCAGACACTCAGATGACTGAGTCACCCAGGTGCTCCCATACAGTTTTTTGTTTTAATGTTTATTTTTGAGAGAGAGAGAGAGAGAGAGGGAGTGTGTGTGTGTGTGTGTGTGTGTGTGTGTGTGTGTGTGTGTGTTTGAGTGGGAGAGGGGCAGAGAGAGAGGGAGACACAGAACCCGAAGCAGGCTCCAAGCTCTGAGCTCTCAGCGTAGAGCCCAGTGCGGGGCTCAAACCCATGGACTGCAAGTTCATGACCTGACCCGAAGTCGGACGAAGTTGGATCATGAACTGACTGAGCCACCCAGGCACGCCGCAGAATTTTTAATTAAAAAATGGAACCATATTATATATACCATACTGCTTATCAATAATTGAAATTTTAGTTATTTTGTATTATCTGGTTATGTAATTTGTCATATTTTTTTCTTTAGTTTTTGCTAATTTTGCTTGGTCTACACGTATTTGAAATGAAGACTGAGAATTAGTCATTGGAATAGTGCGTGTATACAGCCTTATGGGAATTAGAATTCACAGGAGGTGGGGGTGATGACCCAGAGTCTGTGGCTTGTTGTGACTCATTTAATCAGGGATAAAGGACATAATGAGATTAGTCCTGGCAAATGTACTCAAGGTAAGTGGTGGCGGCAAGCTTGTGAATATCTTAAGGTAGGAGGGATAGGCATTGGAAACCCCCTCTTGATGCTTGTCTTGGAGGCTAAAAAGTCTCAAAAACCAGAGTCCTGCTCGGAGTAAGCAGGCCCACTCTTGAGAGTGGGCGGCCAGGAGAAGGCCTTGGGAGCCCGGGAGGCGGCGAGAACTCAGTGCTCAGGTGTACCTTTTTACCCTTTCCGGGTGGGGTAGCCTTGTTTATAGTGTGCGGGGCTCTGTCTTGAACTCTGATGCTTTGGTTATTAGTAAGGATAAGCTTATTATATTCATGTGTTCATTAGATACTTAATTGTTATGAAAAGACATGTTAATATCTTTTGCCTATTTTTTTCTGTTGAATTATTTGTGTTACTGATTTATTTTTTTTAATGCTATATTAATAGATGTTATATGTTGCAAACATTTTATATCAGGCTGATTTTCAGTACTGAGTCTTTTTCAAGAAACCGTGGTATGTTTCTTCATTTTTTCAGGTTTTTAAAAACCATCTATCAGTAAATTTTTATAGGTTTCTTTTTACATGCCTTGCATATTTCTTAAGTGTATTCCTGAGTATTGAATATTTTTTATTATTGTTGAAATGAGATCTTTTAAAATTATAATTACTTTTTTTTTCATTTTTGACACAAGAGGAAACTATCTTTCTTTCTTCACATGTTTATCTTGTACGTGACTACTTAACTGTCTCTGTTAGCTGTATTTTCTGTATGTGCTTCCTTACAAGTTTGCCAATAGCTCCATTTATTTCTAGGGCTCTGAACTTGGGCTTGCAGTGTTAGAGCTGTAGTTGGTGACAGCATGGAAATAGTCTGTGTAGCCTTGCAAGGGAACATAGCCACCGCTGCCCACCTTATTTCTGTGGGACATTTTGCTCTGAGTGCCAAAGTCCAAATCACAAATGACTTTTTGAATGCAGCTTGTTCACAGGTTGCGGGCTGCCTTTAATTTACTGGATCTTTTTGAATTTCAGGAACGCGAGGATCATCCCCGGAGAGGACGGGAAGATCGGCAGCACAGGGAACCATCAGGCCAGGAACACAGGCGAGCTAGGAACAGTGACCGTGACAGACACAGGGGCCATTCCCACCAGAGGAGAAGCTCTAATGAGAGGCCTGGGAGTGGGCAGGCTCAGGGACGGGACCGAGACATTCAGAACCTCCAGGCTCAGGACGCAGAGCGGGAGTTTTACAATGCCCGACGACGGGAGAATCGCCAGAAGAACGAAGTTAGTGCCGGCGGTAATGAGCCTCAGGAGTTGGCTCCCCGACCTGGTGGCAACAGTAAGGACAAAGAGGCGCCCGCTAAAGAAAAGCCAAGCTTTGAACTTTCTGGGGCACTTCTTGAGGATACCAACACTTTCCGGGGTGTCGTCATTAAATACAGTGAGCCCCCAGAAGCACGGATCCCCAAAAAACGGTGGCGCCTCTACCCCTTTAAAAATGATGAGGTGCTTCCCGTCATGTACATCCATCGGCAGAGCGCCTACCTCCTGGGCCGGCACCGCCGCATAGCGGACATCCCAATCGATCATCCCTCCTGCTCAAAGCAGCACGCGGTCTTTCAGTATCGGTGAGTGTTTGTAGGAAGAACCAGGAGTGTGGGTAGACGCCGACAGTGTCAGGATTACTAACATTTGTGTACACATGCTTGCGGCAGAATGCCACACTCCTCGGATCTAATCTTTGTCTTAGATTATGTGTGTGGCATCTGTGTTAGCCGCGTCTGTATTTGGCAGTTTGTGGAGTGCGTCTGTTACCGTTTGGTGCTCGTGACAATCCTGTGAGGAGGACAGGTCACACATCAATATCCCCATTTGACAGGTGTGAAGACTGAAGGTCAGCTTCGGAGTTAGCGCCCTTGACGCTGGAGTCAAAATGCACTGCTTTATTCCCGTTGGGACAGGAGATAAGACAGGTTGAAACATGGGTGAAAGAAGCATCGTGTTGATTATAAACAGCACAAAAGTGTTTCTTCTTTTTCTTTTCCTTTTTAAATTTTTTAACATTTATTTATTTTTGAGAGAGAGAGAGAAAACGAGCAGGGGAGGGGCAGAGAGGGAGACACAGAAACCGAAGCAGGCTCCAGGCTCTGAGCTATTGGCACAGAGCCTGACACAGGGCTCGAACCCATGGACCATGAGATCATGACCGGAGCCAAAGTCGGGTGCCCAACTGACTGAGCCACCCAGGCGCCCCTAAAAGTGTTTTTTATTAATCACAACAAGAGGTCTTGGATTCTGATGTTAAACTTTTGATCTGCTATGAATTTCCTGGTCCACTCCCTCAGCAACCAGTTCCCACCTTTTCTACTAAGTATATTTATTAACTTGCTCGTAATTTCAAAATCCAGGGCCATACCATTCCCTTGATTTCCTGGAGTTGACTCGAACTATGTTCAAGCCAGGTAATTGACATCCTGTGTTAGGAAAATACGGGAGGGCCTCGAGACGGGATTTTGCTCACAGGTTTCTCTCTTTTATCTCTGCTAGGCTTGTGGAATATACCCGTGCTGATGGTACAGTTGGCCGAAGGGTGAGGCCCTACATCATTGACCTTGGCTCAGGCAATGGAACATTCTTGAATAACAAGCGCATTGAGCCACAGAGATACTATGAACTAAAGGAAAAGGACGTACTTAAATTTGGGTTCAGCAGCAGAGAGTATGTCCTGCTTCACGAGTCCTCTGACACCTCCGAAGTAGACAGGAAAGAAGATGAGGATGACGAGGAGGAGGAGGAAGTATCTGACAGCTAGCAAACTAAGAACCAACCCAAACTCTGGAGAGACCTCTTCTTTCTTTGAAGGTTTTGGGATTTACTCAGAGAGTACAAGGGTGCTCTCTGTAATGCCTCTTATTGCCTTAAGTCTTTCCTCTGTTGCTGACCAGCCTATGTTCTAGTATAAGAAAACTGACCTATGTTCGGTTGAACTTTTTCCTGTGGCGCATCAGCCACTCGCCTATGGGCATTTGTTTTCAGAACAGTCTCACCAACACATCGTGTTTCAGTAGAAGCATTGTGGCTTTAGTTGGTGCTTCCAGAACTGCTGCCTAGGAGACTATAAACCCTTGGATAAAGGGGAACTGTGGCTTGTTCTCTTTGTACAGTTACTTTATTTATATAGCTGTTAAGCTTCGTGGACTGGGTTTGTTTTTGTTTTGGGGGCAACCCCCTGAACAGAGAATCTTACTAAGCTTTGGTTGTCACCAAAACAGCCTCCAGTATATACCAAAGCTTTGACCTGGTTGAGCTCTTGAGTCACAGAAGTTGATTTTTGCACTTCATTTTGGGGGGGAGGGGTGGGAATGTACCACATGACCTCATTATTGATTATTGGACTTGAACAGATGCTTTATGGAACCTGCTTCAGCATGGACTGTATAGGAAGGTCCTGGCTTCTGCCAGTGGGTGCTGATGTAATGTCACAAGAAGCTGAACTGGAGCATAGATCTGTTTCTTGTGAAGAGTTCTGATTTCTCCATAGAGCATGTACAGAACAATTTTGATCATCTGTTCAACTTTGCATTTTCATTCAAATGTTATCTCCTTCCTTCTTTGCAAAACAGTGTCAGTTTCGTAGCAGGGTCCTTGCTTTATTCTAACAACATATGTATATGTCTAAAGGAGGTTGTGTAGTTTACACATTTCATCTTTTCAAAAACTGTTCAGAGAGGTTGTATTTATCTTCCCAAGGCCAGAAAGCAAGGGAATTGCCCTGTTTCCTAATTTTCCACCAGAGGAATATGTGTAAGTAGCAGAGTCCTAACTACTTGCATATATCATGTGTTTGTGCGTATGTGTGTATATATAACATTGCGTGTGAAAGAGCTGCATATTGATTTTCATATGGGAATGTTTTGTGACGTAAATATAATACTACATTATAGGCAAAGGCCTCCCTGCATTTGAAGAGCAGGTTTTCATTTATATGTATTTTTGGGATAAAAAAATAACAATAATAAAATTTGTAAATACAGCCCCATTTCAAAAGGTTATCCTTTCCTAGCATAGAGGGCCTTGTGTTTATAGGGCCATTTGCAGCTACGGGAATCTTAGTATTTGCGAGGTAAAAATAGCTAGTTGCAGGGGCTGACTTGGGAGGGGCAGGGGTGACACCAGGAAGAGTGAACTTGGGACCAGCAGCAGCTCTGCAAGCCAGACCCTCACATGTCAGCGAGTGAGTGCTAGTCCTGTTGAAGCAGCAGTGTTTTCTGAATTAGCAGTGAAGGGGTTTTCCTTTCCAGAACAGTCCGTTGGGGCAGGTTATACATAGCAGGTCTTGCCCCAGTTGACCCCTGTCCCTGCTCTGTTGCCCTCAGGTGGTCACCTGGCGGGAGAAAGGAGCGGCAATGCAACTTGGTGCTGCCGTCTGCCTTCCTCTTTGAAAAGTATGATGTTGTTAGATTGTCTTCTTCACCATTGTTTTTCCGTTGAGGTCCCACCTACCCATGTGGACTTGGGACTAAGTGCTGACTAGTGTGGAGGAGGGACAGCTGACTAACATTTATGCAAAAGAAAGGAGATGTTCCCTTTAAAGAGTGAATACGAAAGGAGGTCAGTTAGATGTAGGGAAGCTCTAACAACGAAAGAGCAGTTAGCATTCCCACCTGTGCCCGTCTCAAAGGTAAGTTTTGTTTTGATGGATCCAAACTGATGGCTTTCTCTTGCTGGGATTAGGCAATAACCTGGCCTCCAGGGCCTCCTGTTCAGTTTGTGCTCCTACTACTGCTTCTAGGTAGCCTTGGGCTTCGCTGGAAACACCATCATGCTGGGCAACATGATAGATGACCACTTTGCCTATGTTCTTCAAGAAGGGGTCCCAATTGTGAAGTAAACTTGCTTTAGCAGAGGAATAACTTCCTGCATTCAGAGATTCTTGATGCCAAATATCTGGGCATCCTTTTGAATTTTAATTCCTTTAAGCCTGGGTGGCTTAGTTGGTTGTCTGACTCTTGATTTTGGCTCTGATCATGATCCCAGGGTCATGGGCTTGAGCCCCACGTCAGGCTCCACACTCAGCGTGGAGCCTGCCTGGGATTTTCTCTCTCTCTCAATCTCTCTCTCTCCCACTGCCCCTCTCTCTTTCTGTCTCTCTCGAGAGACCCGGCCCATCTCTAAAACCAGATATCACCAGCGGACTTCTCATTTGAAGTTGACATAATCCTAAAGCTTTCCTCTTGCAACTTCTTTATTCTCCACCTGGGCTGCAAATCATCGCTGTCAAAATCAAGCCATCTGCAAAACAGCCCTTTGTTTCTGAGCCCCTCCCCTAAATCCTCTCTGATGATCTACAGTTCTGCTGTGGTATAGGACAGAATCTGCAGATTTTCCCCATCAAGCCTCTCCCTAGGCCCCTAGTTCCCTATTAGTACATGGACAAAGGACCCCTCGCTCGTTGAGTGCACCTGGTGATGTAGCTTTCAAATACTTTGATTGTAACCTGGTGATAAGTAAAAGAGTAATCAATTCAGATAACTGGAGTTGTATTCTTGTATGGAGTATGCCAGTATACAATAGAGCTTGATTTTAAAAGGCTTACAACTGAAATACAGATTTCAGGTTGATAATTATTTGATACGGTGCACAGATGGTTATATTTTTTAACATCCTCCCTTTGTGGAAATTAGTTGTGGTGTGGATGTGGGGAATGCGATGAGATGATGGCATGTTAGTGAAAGCCTAAGCGGGGCACACATACAGCACGCCAGCAGTGCCTGCTTGTGTGATGGCGTTCTGAGCCCACAACATTCCTGCATTTGTGCGTTTGTACAGGTGAGAAGCCTGCTTGACTTAAATTAAAGCTTTGCAAGGTAAAGCTTCATCTGGTCTCTTGGGTAAAGTTTCCATTTATTGAATGGGAAACAGTTGAAAAAGACCGTTGATTTGCTCACATTTACTCCAAAGTTGAAGTGAGTTAATCCAACAAACAATTGCATAAGCATACTATGCTAACAGTTGGTTTACAATTGTGAGTTAGAAACGGCAGTCATTTGGAGGTGGGCTGTACCTTGTGTGAGACTTGGCATTTGAGGTGTGCCTTAGAGCACAGGTTGATTTGGAACCCAGTAGTAGAGGTTGGCATTGTTTCAGACTGAGCAGTCCAGGGGACAGCAGGACTGGAACGGAGTATGTAGAAGGAGTCCTGTAAAATGAACCTGTTTACCTGAAGTCCCACAGCCAGGCAGGGGTAGAGCTAGGATAAGAAATCACCTCCGTCCTGGTTCAGTGGTCATTTTCTCTAGACTGTTCCTCCTGCCTCCCTAACAGTGCTTAGTAGATGGATTTGGAAAAGACAACTGGTTTATTAGGCTGCTTGATTCGTAGTGGGTTCAAAGATACCACAATGGATGAGCCTTTCAGGGGTAGAGAGTGGCTCAGGAAAATCTTAACCTCACCACGTCAGAGCTGCTCGGAAATCATCATGTTCATTCATAAAAATATACAGACATTCAATAATCAGGTGCCTAACAAGTGCCATGAGCCAATACTTCAATAAGGAGCACTTTCTATGTACAAGGCACAATTTTAACCATTTTCATAAGCATTAACACATACACTGACATCCTATAACCCTGTGATGCAGGCTTGTGTTATCCTATTTTGCAGATGCAAAAACTGAAGCACAAAGAGGTTAAGGTCGCACTGGGATTCAAACCCAATCTGGTTCCAGGTGCCACACTCTTAGCCACTGTGATACACTGCCTTTTGAATAGTTGTGAAATGTATAAGGTCTGGCCATTGCAGAGCAACATAACCAGCAGCTACAGGCTACTAGATAGGAGAAGAATTGGGGATTGTGGAAGCATAGTGGAATGGGATTTAACAAAGCCCTGGGAGTCAGGGAGGTATGAGCAGTTGGCCAGAAGAGGTCAGTGGGGTTGAGGAGAGAAAGGAATATTTCTAGGCAGACAGACTGGCACTTAGAACTGCCTGAGGTGATAAACTAATGAGGTTTTGGAAGCATTCGAAGTTCAATAGGGGAAACAGATTTCTGGTGTCTGTTCATGATGAACTAACTTGTTTGTTTGTTTTTTAACTCTCCTGCTGCAAGAAGCCGAAACCTCTGGATAAAATATAAGCAAAAAAACTTCTGAAAGCATCCAAGAACGGACAAATTAGTAAAAATGTTTTCAGGCCGCAAGTGAAGAAAAACAAGAATCCAGGGAAAAATGGAGCACAGGTGCCTGGAAACCACATTTGATCTAAAGGCAAACCACATTTGATTTCAGCAAATCAGACCTTACCCTAGGTTGAATGGGACAGAATCAAAATCCAGAGCCCACATACGATGGATAGACTGTTAGAAGATGTTTCCCCCAAAAAGCTGGCATGCCAAAGGGCTATCCTTGTCACAGTAAAAGAGGTGATCAGAAATCAAATCCTCCCAGGGACTTGCAGCCTGAGAGCTCAGAAAAATTCAAGCCTTGAACTTGGTTTAAGATGACCCTGTACTATTGATGCCTTCCGGTGTATGATAGAAGAAATGAAATTACTTTTTGGAGGAAGGGATTTTTTTCTTTATCTCCCCTTCCGTTCTTTCCACACTCTTTTCCTACGGAGATAGAATTACTTTTTTAAAGCATAAAAGAAAAGGTACTGTAGGTGAGAACCAACAGGAATAACAAACTGGTTCTCTGAAGAGTTTAGATACTTGATTGAAGATACTATAAAATGTTCATGGTTACTGTTTTCAAAGAAACAAATGGTAACTTGCAAATTCAGGGAATAAGAAATGGCAAAAAGTGAAGTGGAAAACTTTTGAAAGACCAACCAAAACTTTTAGAAATGAGAAATACAATCTGGAAACCCATCAGTGGATGGCTTTAACAGAAGCTTCAGGGAGAATTAGTGAACCGGAAGATAGAAATTACCCAGGCATATAAATTTAACAAATCACATGGGCCAATATCTCAAACACTGTAAATTACCAAAATTCACCTGATAGGAAATAGAGCATCTGAATAGTCCTATAACTATTTAAGAAACGGAATTTATAATTTAAAAAGTTTCCAAAAAGAAAAATCCAGGCCTAGATGGTGATGGTTTCACTGAAGACATCTACCAAATTTGAAGAAGAATTAGGACCATTCTATACCATCTCTGCCAGAAATTAGCATATCAGGCAATACCTTCTTAACTCATTTAATGAGGACAGTATTACTTTGCTATTGAAGCCAGATAGGAGATACCAAAAAGGAAGAGAGAGAGGCAGAGAAAAAGAAAAAAACCCTACAGACTATTATCCCATAAATTTAGCCATAAAAATCCTGGATATTCTATTAGCAAATTGAATCCAGCATACATAAAAAGAACTATACAGCATGGCCAAGTGAGGTTTATTCCACGTATGCAAGACGGCTTCAACCTACAGAAATAAATCTATATAATCCACTATCCCAAGAGGCTAGAGGAAAAAAATCATGATCATGTCAACTGGACGTAGAAAAAAGCATTTGACAACATTCAATACCCGTTCGTGATAAAACTATCGGTAAACCAGGAGTAGAGGGGGAACTGTCTCAATTTAATAAACAGCTTCTACAAAAATCCTACAGCTAATGTACTTAATGGTGAAAGACTGAATACTTTCCTCCTAAAATAGGGAATGAGTCAAGGATGTCCACTATGACCACTCTTACAACTGGAAGTCCTACCTAGCAAAGTAAGACAAGAAAAAGAAAAAGCATACAAATTGGGAAGGGAAAAATAAAAGCCCTTATTTGCTGATGAAATGATTGTCTATGTAAAAAATCCTAAGGAATCTACAATAAAACCCCCCTAGAATTAATAGGGGAGTCTGGCAAGATTTCAGGTTACAAGATCAACACACAAAAGAAATTATGCATAATGCAGCAGAGAAAAAAGATGGGGAAAAACACAGTGGGTTAACAAAAATAAAGGATTATTAGGTTTAATCCGAGTTCCAGAAGGAGAGGAAAATGAGGCAGAGGAATATCTGAAGAAAACAAGCTGAGAATTTCCCAGAACTAGTGGAAGATACCAATCCACACAGACTGTAGAAACCCAAAGACTCCCCCCCACCCCCCCAAAATCCCATTCATGATAGTGAAATTGCAGAACCTTGAAAAATGGGGAGAGTGGAGGCTGGTGAAGTAAGCAAGGGCCAAAGGAAAACAAAGTTAACGATACAGGAATTAATGATAAAAACGAGTATTTGCATAATCGTTGTTACTTGCCGAGCCCCTACGTGAAGGGATTTACTTCTCCCGGCAAGGGTACTGGGTAGGTACTATTATTACCTCCATTTTACAGATGAGGGATTTTGACTAGCGAAATGTAGTTACTTGCCCCAAATGGCACAGCTATCAATGGTAGAGGCAGGATTCTGAACGAGGTAGTTCTGGCTTTGGCTTGTGATCTTAACCACTACCCAAACTGGTCTCTCTAAAGGGCAACGGGAAGCCATTGAAAGATTCTAACCAGGGGAGTGACACCACACCTGCTTTCCAAACACTGATCCCCTCCGCACCACTGTGGATAAGGATCAAAGAGAGCTAAGGTTGGAAACAGGAGGCTGCGGGGATAATGGGGCCAAACACAGGGCCTGGACGAAGGCGAGGTGGCAGACAAAGCAAGTGAGCTGCTGGCTCTTCCGGAGGCGAGTCCTCAGGACTCGGGGTTTTGCACGGGAGAGGACAGCGACGATGGTATTCACGTTTCCCACTTGGGCAGTTCGGCGGACAGTGAAAGTCGTTCACTGAGGTGACCTGCCAGGAGTCTGGTTTTGGACAAAGTGAATTTGTGGTGTCTGTGACGCCCCGCCGGCCACCGAGGGGGTCCAGAGCGGCTAGGACCCAGAGCAAGGCCCACCGCCGTCTCGTCCAGGCGGGGCGCGCGCGAACCCGAGGCCCCCGACGCGGCGCGCCGCGCGGCTCCGGAAACCGCGCGCGCAGGCGCAGTGCGGCGCGGGCGCCCCCTGGCGGGCGGCGGCGCGCAGGGACCGCCCCCCGCCTGGCGCCGCCGCCCGCCTCAGCCCAACATGGCGATGCACAACAAGGCGGCGCCGCCGCAGATCCCGGACACCCGGCGGGAGCTGGCGGAGCTCGTGAAGCGGAAGCAGGAGCTGGCGGTGAGAGAGCGACAGCGGGGGCGCTCGGTGGGGGCCCCGCGCCTGCCGCCGCCTCCAGGGCCCCGCCCGATCGCTCCAGGCCGTTACTCCCCGGGCGCAACGCGGCGCCCGGGAGCCCGGCGGCCTGAGGCCGGCTGCGCGTTCTGCGGCCCGCCGGTGCCTCGGCTTCTCTGCTGCGCGGCTCGAGAGTCGGGAGCTGGGGCCGGGGGGCGGGGCAAGGAGCAGAGAGGGGGAGGGGGCCGGGACAGGCGGGGGCGTGGAGGCGGGAAGGCACCTGAGGATGGGGGGCTTCAGTGTGGGAGCTCGAGAAAGGTGTCTGTGAGCTTTGGGGTTGGGAGCGGTTGTGTCCTTGGCCTTTGCGGGGTGGGTGAGGGCGGCAGGTCCATGTTCTTTGAGGGCTGGTGTCGGGCGTGTCGGGGGGGGGGGCCGTAGGAGACCGGTTCAGTCTTGCCAGTGGCTTGGAGGGGGTGGCGTAGAGGCGAGTGTGGGAGGGGGACACGGTCATCCAGTCTGGCCTTTGGAGGATGGAGGGGCGCATGTCCTTCTGAGGATTAGGAGATCCGTTGGATGGGGTTTTTGATGGGCATGGCTGTGATATTTTGGGGGAACATCCAGAAGCTGACAGGCGAGGGGAAGGGATTCAGCCCAGGGAATTGAGAACTGTGATATGCACCCCGGGTCCTATCCACCCTGGTGGCCACCCCCTCCCCCGTGTTTTGGCTTGGGCACGGGGGAGGGCCATCTCACCTGAAGCTGCCCTTCCAGGTTTCCATGGCAACTGACAGCCCAGGGCCGGCCTTCTTTCTGAGCCCGCGGGGAGGGGAGCGAGTTGGCGCTGGAAGGCTCCTCACCCTTTCCTCTCTTCAGTAGCAATACCTTTGCGCGTGGGGGTGGAGACTGCCCGCGTTCTGCCTGAGCGGGGGTTCTTGACAACTGGGTTTCCATGAACCCTCTGAAGAATCTGCAAAATTTTGTGTATTTTTCTGGAGACAGGCTGTATCCCTTCCCTTCTGTTCTCCAAGGGTTCCAACAAGACAGGTCTAGATTGTCTTAATCTAAAACAGCTTTCCTCTCCCCATGTCATGTCTTTCCACCAGGGCTTAGCGTAATGGAGCTTGAGTGTCTAAGGCTAGTGTCCGAGGATTTGATTCTGTCGGGATTAATGTTTGCATTTAAAAGGCATTATCCGTTTCCTTGTTTTTCCTCTCCCAGGAAACACTGGCAAACTTGGAAAGACAGATCTATGCTTTTGAAGGAAGCTACCTGGAAGACACTCAGATGTATGGCAATATTATTCGTGGCTGGGATCGGTACCTGACCAACCAAAAGTGAGTGTCAGAAGCCTGTGGTGTTTGTATGGTGCTCTAGTAATATTTGCGTTTTGGGCTATGTGTGTTCTTGGTAGCAACTTTGCAGGGAGGCAGTAGCAAAGTGCTGGTGTGGAAGGCAGTCTGGGGTTGAGCTTAGACTTTGGCTCACTGAGTAATTGTAGACAAATCCTACGTCTGGGAAATAGGGAAAACCTGCTAAGCTTTTTGAAAATTTTCCGATTTGAAATATTTCATTTTTTTTTTAATGCTTATTTTATTTTTTTAACTTTTTTTTAATTTATTTTTGAGACAGAGAGAGACAGAGCATGAACGGGGGAGGGGCAGAGAGAGAGGGAGACACAGAATTGGAAGCAGGCTCCAGGCTCTGAGCCATCAGCCCAGAGCCCGACGCGGGGCTCGAACTCACGGAGCACAAGATCGTGACCTGAGCTGAAGTCGGACGCTCAACCGACTGAGCCACCCAGGCGCCCCTAATGTTTATTTTTGAGACAGAGAGACAGATCGTGAGTGGGAGAAGGGCAGAGAGAGAGGGAGACACAGAATCGGAAGCAGGCTCCAGGCCCTGAGCTGTTAGCACAGAGCCCGACACGGGGCTTGAACTCACAAACCATGAGATCGTGACCTGAGCCGAAGTCGGATGCTTAACTGACTGAGCCCCCCGGGGCGCCCCGATTTGAAATATTTCGGATTGAAATAGAACTGTGCACACTTGATATCCTTCACCTTCATTCATCACTTGTTAACATGTTGCCACCTTTGCCTCTCTCTCTCTTTTTTTTCTGATGCGTGTAAACATACACAAACCTATATATACTTAAAAGTTTTAAAAGTCTTGATATAATTACAGGCACATGGGAAGTTGCAGAAATATTAGAGAGGTCCGTGTACTCTTCACCCACTTTTCCCCAATGGTTGGGTTTTATGTAACTACAGCACAATAGCAAAACCAGGAAATGGACATTGGTACAATGTGTATGTGTAATTCCGTCACTGTGTGTAGATTCCTGTAACCACCACTGCAGTCGAGATACAGAAGTATTTCATCGCTGGGAAGCTCTCCCTCCTGCTACCCCTTTATAGTTCTATCTTCCCTTTCCCCCATACTTTTTGTTGTTGTTAGCCATTCAAGCGGATATCATGACACTGTACCCCTAATTATGTCAGCAATTACCTCCTAAGAATATTTTTCTTACCTAACTACAGTTAACCACACATAGAAAATTAGCATTACATTAATAGTATCATCCCCTACAGCCTTTATTCACATTCTCCTAATTGTTCCCAGCATGCTTGGCTGCCCTTGTTTCGATCCAGGCAGTTTTCGTGTATTGTATTTGGCTGTTATGTCTCTTTAGTCTCTTGATAATAGGACAGTCTCCCACCCTTGTTAGTGGTGAAGTTGTTGTTGATGACACTGTCTTGCAGACTGTCCCAGTTCCAGATTTTTCTTTTCGTGACCTCATGAGGGAGCCTTTAGACGTTTCTGGCAAAAATGATTTGTGTGCCTCGTGTGTCATTTACCTCTGTTATATTGGGAGGCACATGATGTCAGATTGCCCCATTATTGGTACTGTTAAGTTTGAGCATCTGATTTCTCTGTTGTTAAAAATTCGTTTTTTCTTGGGGCGCCTGCGTGGCTCACTCAGTTGAGCGTCCGACTTCGGCTCAGGTCATGATCTCACAGCTTGTGGGTTCGAGCCCTGCGTCGGGCTCTGTGCTGACAGCTCGGAGCCTGGAGCCTGCTTCGGATTCTGTGTCTCCCTCTCTCTCTGCCCCTAACCCCTCACATTCTGTCTCTGTCTCTCAACAATAAATAAACATTAAAAAAAAATGTTTTTTTTTATTCATTTTTCTCTCTGTAATTCGTAAGTAGTTTGGAGGTTGTACTTGTACACGGTGTGAATATATTGCGATCCTCCACATTTTTATTCAGCAATGTTAGTATCTTTTGTTGATTTTTACTTGAATCACTTAACAGACTGCTGATTCTAATTTTATTCTTTGTGTACATGGCTTACTGGCATTTGGAAAGATGAATCTTCCCTTCTTATCTTCTCTCCCTTTCATTCTGTATCTCCAGACCTCTCTCTTTAGTATCACTACAGACCCATGGATTAAAAAAAAAAAAAAAAATCAGCGTATTGGAATCTAGTACTGTCACTTTTGCATTGTAGAGTCTTTTTATTTTAGTATAAACTTATTGAAATATATACAGAGGATTGCACACATCATACATACACAGCTTAGTGACTTTTCACAAAGCAAACACACCCGCCATTATCCTCTTTGATGCTTAGTTTGTCCCAAACGCGGCCAGCGGGAACCTCCTCCTGCTGATGCCTTTGTCCTTTCGACATGACCCTATCAGTCCTTGAGCATTTTGGTTCTGTTCTGTCCCAATGTGGTGTCTCAGACTCACCTTTTCCTTATCCCAGAACTGATACCAGCCCTTTCTTTAAGGAACCCTGGTCTGTTCTTCAGTTTTTAAAAATTAAGCTTATCTGACAGAAACATTTCATATCACTTGTCTGTGCCGGTTGTTTCGAGTAAGTATTAAAGTAAATACATACTAAAATGAAAATGGTCGTGAACCACTGGAGCCTGTCCCGCGTTGGAAGCCATTGCTGTCCCTTCGGGCGTTCAGGATAACGGACGTTTTGGTCCATCCACCTGGTGTGGAGGCGTTCCGTCCAGAGGCTGTCTCTCTTCTGTCTAAGAGAGACAATGAGAGAGAGAGAGTTCTTACACCTTACATCCAGGGCCGTCCTCCGCTTGCTGCTTACGAAGCTTCTTGTGTGTGTTTTAGAAACTCCAATAGCAAAAACGATCGAAGGAACCGGAAGTTTAAGGAAGCTGAGCGGCTCTTCAGTAAATCCTCAGTTACTTCAGCAGCTGTAAGTGAGGTGGGGGGACTCTTTCTGTGGCCCATCGTTGAGGGAAACCTCAGTTAAATTCCTATGAGTTTTCCCTTTCCCTGCTGTCTGAGTGCTCTCCTGAGGGCTCTGATAATTTTTCTAGTAACGGGTGGTTTCTTGTCTTTTAGGCAGTGAGCGCGTTGGCAGGAGTTCAGGATCAGCTCATTGAAAAGAGTAAGTTTATTTATTTATTTTTTTACTGTTTTACTACTTTATTTTTAAGCTACAGGAGCCCTTGTATTTAACTCGTATCCAACTGTAGGTCTCAAGACTACATCTCTCATACTTTTGCCTCTCCTTTCTAGAAGATAAGCACCCTCTAGAGTCTCGTTAATCGTGTCCTTTTGTTTATTTGTTGGCCTGTTTGTTTTTTGAGGAAGAAACTATCATGTCCCTCCTGCCTCTTCTGTCATGCAGAGGGTGACTTCCCCTGCTCAAAGACACAAAGACAGGTCTTCCCCACTGCTAAGTGTTAGGGGAATTTTTTTTTTTTTTTTTTAACTTAGAAAGAAAACCTTTTCTCATGGAAAATTTTGGGTATATCTGATAAATCTCCATGTTCGCAATTTAATAATTCTTAGGAAAATCTGGTCGTGGGAACAGAATGTACCTGAGTGTTCTTAAATATAAAACAGAGAGTAGATAGTATTCACTTTGTAAAGACATTGTATCATGCTCCAAACATAAGCCATACAGTCTAATTCTCTGCTGATGTCAAGTGATAGGATATAGATCTATACATTCATCTTTCCAAGTCAGACTCGGTGTAGCTGTGTTGAACACTCTTCCTGTGCACTGAATCACTCCAAAGCATAACCTGCTTTTTGTACTGTGGCTGTGTGCTTCTTTCAGATGATGTATCTTGTAGGATCTGGTTCTTGTGTCTGCACTGGGCCAGTGATTTGGAGGAGAAGGGATTTTGGTAGTTTGGGAATTAGAACTACACTGTGACTTTGATTATTACCTCTGGGTACAGATTTCTAAATATGTAGAAAATGCTAGAAAATGTTTGCGAGTCATTTCCACTCAGATTTTCAGGCTCAAACATTTTATCTAAGGTGGAACCGTTCTATTACCTTCAAAACTTGTCTGCCCAGTTTTTTTCTGTTATAGTACTTCCGTTCCCCCTCATTCAAAACTCTGTAGGGATCTTTGACTCCTTTCTGCCATACTCAACAATTATAGCAAGTCCTTTTGATTTTTCTCTTGCTATGGCTCAAATACGTTAAATCCTATTTCTTTTCAGTTAATGCCACTTCTAGGACATAGAGCTAGTGTTATCTGCTCTCTGAAGTCACAAGACTGGTTAAGGAACAGCCTGGACCCCACCGCTGTGAGTGGAGATGGAATGATTACTGACTGCTCAGTTTTCACAAGAGCCTACAATCCTCCTCCTGGCTTAGTGCGTAGCTCAGCATCTGGCCCTGTACTTCACTAGCCACACAAGTACACACCTAGGTACTCGTGAAGGAATGACGCTCAATGCCACTGCTTGCAGAAGCTTGGCTGAGACCAGCACTTATGTATTAAAGATTTTCGGAAACAGGTGCAGGCCTCCATTCCCCTGAGATCTTCCCCCTGGACCTGGGCCACGCCCCTGGGATAGATCCTGTTGGTCTTCCTTGGTCTTCCCTCTAAAGCTGCATTTGATGAATTACATTTTGGTCCCGTTAAATGTGCCACTGCATTTATTGTAATACGATGTTGCAGATGTTTATTACCGTTACTAATTATTATGTCTTTTAGGACTAGTTGTTTTCCCCAAACAACTATTTGGTTTTTAGTGAAAATCTGATGATGGACTTGATTTGTGTAGGCGCTAAAATGTTTTATTTTTTAATTTTTTTTAGCGTTTATTTATTTTTCAGAGAGGGAGACAGAGTGTAAGCAGGGGGAGGGGCAGAGAGAAGAGAGAGAGAGAGACAGAGAGAGAGAGAGAGAGAGAGAGAGAGAGAGGGAGACACAGAATCGGAAGCAGGCTCCAGGCTCTGAGCTGTCAGCACAGAGCCCGATGCAGGGCTCGAACCCACAGACTGTGAGGTCATGACCTGAGCCAAAGTCAGACGTTTAACCGACTGAGCCACCCAGGCACCCCAGCTGCTAAAATGTTTAAAGCCAAATGTGTGGTTCTCCTCTAGAAAGCAAATCCAAACCTAGACCATGCATTCTGGGAATGAATCTTTACTACTGCATCCAGCTTATGGACGTCTTCTGTCCTTCTGTGTTTTACTCGTCTCATTTTAAATTTACTGTATGTGGGGCGCCTGGGTGGCTCAGTCGGTTAAGCGGCCGACTTCGGCTCAGGTCATGATCTCGCGGTCCGTGAGTTTGAGCCCTGCGTCGGGCTCTGTGCTGACAGCTCAGAGCCTGGAGCCTGTTTCAGATTCTGTGTCTCCCTCTCTCTGACCCTCCCCCGTTCATGCTCTGTCTCTCTGTCTCAAAAATAAATAAACGTTAAAAAAAAAAATTAAAAATAAATAAATAAATTTATTGTATGGATTTTATTATACGAATCTTGGTAAGCGGCTTTGGCTTCTTTTTGGAATAGGGAATTACATAAATACTGGAGTTCATCAATTCAAATGGTCAGAGCCCCTTTAAAGTAATTCTGCTGTGTTCTGTCTCACCACCTGTCATTACCGTTTCCTCCTGCTATTTCTTTAAAAAAAATTTTTTTTTCATGTTTATTTTTTTTAAGAGAGAGAGAGAGACTGAGAGACAGAGCTCAAGTGGGGGAGGGGCGGGGAGAGAGGGAGACACAGAATCCAAAGCAGGCTCCAGGCTCCAAGCTGTCAGCACAGAGCCTGACGTGGGGCTCGAACTCACGAACCACGAGATCATGACCCGAGCTGAAGTTGGACACCTCACCGACTGAGCCTCTGAGCACCCCTACTCCTGCTATTTCTTAAGAGTCTATTTCCATCTTGATTTTCTACAGTCAACTACAATGTGTCTAAGTATGAATTTCTTTTTAATTATCTGGTTTGGGTTTCGTTGAACTTCTTGTAGCTGTAGCTTGGTATTTTTCATCAGTTCTGGAAAATGCCCAGTATTCTTCAGATGATGCATTTGCTGCATGCTGTCTCCCCCCTCCTCTCCCACTCTACTTAACTGTATGTTAAACTTTCTCATTTTATCCTACATGGTCTTTTATTCGCTCCTCCGTGTCTTCTGTCTTTGTCTCTGGGCCGCCTGCCAGTTTACTAATTCTCCTTTCAGTTGAGTCTGACTTGCTGTTAAACCTTTCCTTGATTTTTTTTTTTTAACGTTTATTTATTTTTGAGACAATGCGAGAGACAGAGTGCAAGCAGCGAGGGGCAGACAGAGGGAGACACAGAATGTGAAGCGGGCTCCAGGCTCCGAGCTGTCAGCCCAGAGCCCGATGCGGGGCTCGAACCCATGATCCGTGAGACCATGACCTGAGCCGAAGTCGGATGCTTAACCGACTGAGCCACTCAGGCGCCCCAACCTTTCCTTGATTTTTAAATTTTTTATTACATTTATAATTTCCAAAATTCCACTTAATTATTTCTAAAATCTGCTATGTAATTTTTCAGTAGCTTTCCCTGCAATTATTTTTAAACTTGTCTTTTGTTTCTTTAAGCAGAGTAAGCCTGCTTGTTGTACAAGATTCTGTTTTTAATTCTGTACATTCTGTGTTTAATGTGTAATTCTGTGGGGGCGCCTGGGTGGCTCAGTCGGTTGAACGTTTGTTTGACTCTTGATTTTGGCTCAGGTCATGATCCCAGGGTCGTGGGATCGAGCCCCATGTTGGGCTCTGCACTGAGTGTGGAGCATGCCTAAGATTCTCTGTCTCTCCCCCTTCCGCCCCTGCCCCACTTGTGCGCGTGCATATTCTCTCTCAAAAATAAAACAATAATAACAATTTCAATCTGTGAAGTCTTTTTTAAAAATTTATTTTAATGTTTATTTATTTTTAAGAGAGAGAGAGAGAGACAGTGCAAGCAGGGGAGGGGCAGAGAGAGAGGGAGACACAGAATCTGAAGCAGGCTCCCGGCTCTCGGCTGTCAGCCCAGAGCCCAATGCGGGGCTCGAACTCACGGACCGTGAGATCATGCATGACCTGAGCCAAAGTCAGACTTTTAATCAGCTGAGTCACCCAGCCTCCCCAACCTGTGAAGTCTTTAAAGACCTGTTTCTGTTGTAGTTTGCTTCCAAAGTCTAATTTCCCTGTGTGCTTATCTTTGACCGTGTACCGCTCACTGTAACTTAAACTATTTGTTGAGTAATTTGAGAGTGAGGATGAAGTTGTTATCTTCCAAAGATTTTATGTTTTCTTCTGATGGGTGGTTGGATCACTTTAAACCCAGTTGAAGGTCCCTGAAAGAGCCAGGTGATTCAAACCAAGCTTTCATTCCACGAGGGGAATGCTCTCCTTTGCCTTTTGCACTTCTTCCTTTGCATAGAAGCTCTCCAGTGTCTCCAGATTTCTGTGTAACAGATATTGTGGAATGACTCCTGTGTTCTTGTTTTTTGATGGTGATGAACTGAACATTTTTTTCTGTCTTAGATTTTGAATTGCACATTCTTAGATCTCAAGGATTTTGGAGTTTTGTACTTTTGGCATTTTGTTTCCAAACCATTCTGAAAATTTTCTTCTAAAATGCATTACTTTTGGGCTTCCTGGGTGACTCGGTTGGTTAAGCATCGGACTCATGATTTCTGCTTAGGTCACGATCTCACAGTTTGTGAGATCAATCCCCACACTGGGCTCTGCTCTGGCAGCGAGGAGCCTGCTTGGGAATTTCTCATTCTGCCCCTCCCCCTCTTGTGTTCTCTCTCTCTCTCTCTCTCTCTCTCTCTCTCAAAATAAATAAACGTCTTAAAAAAAATGCATTCCTGTGGGGCGCCTGGGTGGCTCAGTTGTTTAAGCATCTGACTTCGGTTCAGGTCATGATCTTGTGGTTTGTGAGTTCTAATCCCGTGTCAGGCTCTGTGCTGACAGCTCAGAGGCCTGGAGCCTGCTTCAGGTTCTGTGCCTTCTGCTTTCTCTGCCCCTACCCCACTTGCACTCTCTCTCAAAAAAAAAATAAAGAAAGAAACATTAAAAAAAAATAATAAAAATATGCATTGCTTTCTGCTTCCTTTGGCCTACCTACCCAAACTAGGATGATAGAGTGGATTAGCATGGTTCCCAAGGGGAATTTTAGGCAAATTAGCGAGGCGTTGTGTGTTTTTGTAAAAAGAATAAAGTAAAAGACAAGCAGGCAGATTTTATCCAGTTTCCTTTAAAGGATCAGCATAGTTGATACTGTTTTATCAGACTCTTCTGAAGCTTTCATCAAACCACATCTCCCCTGAGTGTTCTCATCATTCCAGTGGATAAGTAAAGGGCCGCATGAAGCATTATTTTGGGTATCTTTCTTGCCTCCTTTAAAGTTTTTGTGCTGAAAAGAAGTTAGTGCCTAGCACTATTCAGTAGGTGGTGTTGTTGTTGTTTTAATAAGTAAAGTGTCTCATTTGTAGGCTTATTACACTTAATCAAAATCTGGCATTCGTTTTTTTTTCTTTTCTTTTCTTTTCTTTTTTTTTTTTTTTTGAGAAAGAGTGAGTAGGGGCAGAGAGAGAGAGAGAGAGAGAGAGAGAGAGAGAGAGAGAGAGAGAGGGAATCTCAAGCAGAGCTCCACGCTTAGCACAGAGCCTGAGGTGGGCCTCGATCCCACAACCCTGGGCTCATGACCTGAGCTGAAATCAAGAGTCATCTAGATGCTCAATCGACTGAGCCACCCAGACACCCCCAAACCTGGCATTCTTTACTCTAAAAACGAGTTGCCTGGGGTGCCTGGGTGGCTCAGTTGGTTAAGCGTCCGACTTCGGCTCAGGTCATGATCTCACGGTCCGTGAGTTCGAGCCCCGCGTCGGGGTCTGTGCTGACCACTCAGAGCCTGGAGCCTGTTTTGGATTCTGTGTCTCCCTCTCTCTCTGACCCTCCCCATTCATGCTGTCTCTCTCTGTCTCAAAAATAAATAAACGTTAAAAAAAAAATTGAAAAAAAAAAAACAAAAAAACCCGAGTTGCCTTCTTCTGTGTCGGGGAGAAACAAACAGGTGTCTTTTCCTGGTGACAGCGCCACAGGGTTGCCTGACTGCTGCTGTACTTCGGGGTGCTGTAACCCAGCCCTTTTGGCCTCACTCCTCCCCTGCTTCCGGGAGCCCAAAAAAGACCATGATTCTTACTCTGTGGTTGCACTTGGTGTTTTAGCAGTGTTTAATCTAGTCTCCCTGGCTACAGTCCCTATTATAAACCATTTGTAGCCTGATAATCCTAAAACATGGGTTTATACAGAGAACTCAGTAAACATTCACTGTTCAATGTCACTTCTCTGTTTAGAAATGGCTCGATGACTTCTCCTTATGTCCTGGTAACAACTATTTTATGCCAAATTGTCTACCGTGTTAGAATTTGACTTGCGTATTTATGGATCTCAAGGATATTGAGATTGGAACACTTATTGTGTTGCAGACACTATGCAAACCCTTGCATTATCTCATTTATTCTTTAAAGCTACTTCTTGGGGATAAGTACAGATTATAAACTCCTTGAAAGTAGGGAACATTGCTGGAGCTCCAGTGTCTGGTCCAATGCCTTGTCCATAAGAGATACTCAGTACAGAGAAGTGTCCTATTTTACAGATGGAGGAACAGGGTCTGAAAGATTCAGCAACAAGTCACATATCTTAACCATCACCTCATACTGTCTCCCTAGATCAGATCCCTAAATCTGACACTCATGGCTCTTTTTTTTTTTCTTTTTTAAGTTTATTTACTTATTTTGAGAGAGAGAGAGAGAGGCAGAGACAGAACCCCAAGCAGGCTCTGTGCTGTCAGTGCAGAGCCCAGTGTGGGGCTTGAACTCATGAACCATGAAATCATTCATAACGTGAGCCAGAACCGAGAGTTGGGTACTTAACCAACTGAGACACCCAGGCGCCCCCCAGTCACGGCCCTTCACCTGGCTTTCCATTTCTCCTCTCAATCCTCAAGGCGTCTGCTCAAGAGATACTTGATTCATTTGTCCAAAATGTACCTTATGTTTCCTCACCTCTGCACTTTTGCTTGTGCTATTTTTTGTACCTATTTTGGCTTCTCATTTTCCAAGGCCCAGTTTATTTTATTTTATTTTTTTTTTAAATTTTTTTTTTCAACGTTTTTTTTATTTATTTTTGGGACAGAGACAGAGCATGAACGGGGGAGGGACAGAGAGAGAGGGAGACACAGAATCGGAAACAGGCTCCAGGCTCCGAGCCATCAGCCCAGAGCCTGACGCGGGGCTCGAACTCACGGACCGTGAGATCGTGACCTGGCTGAAGTCGGACGCTTAACCGACTGCGCCACCCAGGCACCCCTCCAAGGCCCAGTTTAAATTCCACCCCCTCAGTGAAGCTTTCCCTGAACAATCCGCTCTTTCTTCTCTGGCTCCCATGATACTTAATATCCAGATCAGTCCTTCGGGACATCTGTTACTCCCTGGGATGTTACCTCTTCAGAGAGGTAACACAGGTGGATTCTCCATTCATAGGGCTTTGATTTGATTTTCACTCTTTTGTATGTGTTTCCACACAGGTACTTATAGAATATGACCAACTGATCCATTTACCCAGTACTCCCGTAGCAACTGGTCCAAAATGAGTAAACAGTTGTTTTGCCCATTAATCTCCCTTTTTTTAGACAGAGCTTCACTTCTTTTTTGTCTTTTAAGTTTATTTTATTATTTATTTTGAGAGTGAAAGAGTTCAGGGGAGAGGCAGAGAGAGAGAGAGGAGAGAGAGACTCCCAAGCAGACTCTGCACTCACAGTGCAAAGCCCAGTGTGGGGCTCGAACCTACGAACCGTGAGATCATGACCTCAGCCATAAATAAGAGTCCGACGCTTAACTGACTGAGCCACCCAGGCGCCCCTATTAATGTCTTTTAATAGAATTGCAACATTGGCCAAATTTGCTCTAACTTGCCATTCTGTCTTGTCTCCCGCTTTTTGAGATAATCTTTCTCTCCCTGTGCCCAGCCCCTACTCAGTTAGTCCTGTGCTCCTTCTGTCATCCAGCTGTGAGCCAAAGCTTTTATGACCTCATGGCCCAGCAACCCATTCCTGCCCTGGCCAGTGCCTTCGCCATTTGCAGTTTGAGAGATGGCATTTTTTACCTACATAAAAATAGGACTGGCTTTGGGAGAAGAAGGCTGTCCTAATCATCCTTCCCCATTTTAAACTCATCTTTGTAGATTTCATTAGATTTTTTTTTTTTTAATTAGAAAAGTAATTTTTTCAGATTGTACTAAGTCAAACTGTTTAGAGGTGAATGAATGAATGAAATGAATGAATGAATGAAACAGGTTAATTACCTCATGCTCTACTTCACCCCCAACTTTCTGAGGTAATCAACGTTAACAGCTTAACAGTATTCCTAACACATCTGGGACACACACACACACACACACACACACATACAGATGCAGACTCACAGGGTTGGGGATTTTTTTTTTAACTTGGAATTTTAACTATGTACATAAAGAGGATTTTTTTTTTTTTAAAGAAAAAATTGGCTCTCCCAGTGCATATTACCTGCTTTTTCCCTTAGCACATGCACCCCTGCAGGTTGAGTGTGCATAGAGTGAGACGGTAGAGTCGTGATGAAGAGCGTGGGCTTTGGAGCCAAACTGTCTTTGAGTGTGAATTCCGAATCTTCACCTTATGAGCTGTGTGACCTTGAGCAGCTTTCTTAACCTCTAGCTTCAATTTCCGTCTCTGTCAAATGGTCATCTTGGTTGTAGAGGTTTCTGTGAAGGTTGTAGATGTGATATATTTGAAGTGTGGAGGGAGTGCCTGGGTGGCTTGGTTAAGCGTCCCAGTTCTTGATGTCGGCTCAGGTCATGATCTCTCAGTCTGTGAGATCAACCCCCATGTCGGACTCTGTGCTGACTCTTGTGGAGCCTACTTGGGATTCTCTCTCTCCTCTCTCTGCCCCTCCCCACCCCCTGCTTGCCGTCTCTCTCAAAAATAAATAAATAAAGATTTAAAAAAAATTTTTTAAGTGTATAGAACAGTGCCTGGCTTATAGTAGGGACTGTGTTAGCTATTGTTATAATCTCACCATTCTTTTTATTTATTATTATTATTATTATTATTATTATTACTTTAATGTTTACTTATTTTGAAGGAGAGAGAGAGCATGAGCAGGGGAGGGGCAGAGAGAGAGGGAGACAGAGAATCTGAAGACAGAGAATCTAGACTGTCAGCACAGAGCCCAACGCGGGGCTCGAACTCACGAACCATGAGATCATGACCTGAGCTGAAACCAAGAGTCCGATACTTAATTGACTGAGCCACCCAGGCAACCCTCACATTCTTTTTAAAAGCTGAAAAATACCGGGTACCTCCTCTGTTGGTGAGAATTCACATCGTCTCCATTTTCCCCGCTAAACAAGGTTGCAGTAAACTTCCTTGTCCGCTTGGTTTTTTGTAATGGACTTTATTTCTACAGGATAGTGCCCCAAAAGTGGCACTACTGTGTCAAAGGGTGATTTTCATGATATAGCACAGTTACTTTCTGTGGTGTGATGGGAAATATATATTTGGTGTTTGTCCCCTGTTCTGGCACACAGCTCCTAAAACCCTTGGAATCTCCAGAGCGATAAGAATGACTAGCAGGTGGGGTGCCTGGGTGGCTCAATAGGTTGAACATCCGACTTTGAATTTTGGCTCAGGTCGTGATCTCTCAGTTCTTGGGATTGAGCCCCGAGTTGGACTCTGTGCTGACAGCAGAGTCAGCAGGGGATTCTCTGTCTCCTTCCCCTTCTGTTCCTCTCCCACTTGCACATGTGTGCGTGCATTCTCTCTCTCTCTCTCTCTCTCTCTCTCTCTCTCTGAAATAAATAAATTTTTAAAAAAAGAATGACTAGCATGCAAAAGAAATGTTTTTTAATGTTTATTTATTTATTTTTGAGAGAGAGAGAGACAGAGCAGGGGAGGGGCAGGGAGAGAAACAGAGGCTCTGAAGTGGGCTCTGCACTGTTAGTGGAGAGCCTGATGTGGGGCTTGAACTCACAAACCTGTGAGATCGTGACCTGAGTTGAAGTCGGACACTTAACCGACTGAGCCACCCAGGTGCCCCCAAGAGAAATTTCTGTATGGCAACAAAGATGACTGATGGCTGGGGGCCCCTAGAGAGCTCCAGGATGGGGGCTTAGAACTTTAAGCTCTACCCCCAGACCTCTGAGAGAGGGGAGAGGAGAGGGGCTAGAGACTGAGTGAATCACCAGTGGCCAGTGACTTAATTAATCACGACTGCATAATGAAATTTCCATTAAACCCCTAAACGGTGGAGCTTTTCTTGGTGAATGGCAGGGTGGTAGGCCCAGAAAAGGCATGGGTACCTTGCCCCGTGCGTCTCTTCTATTTTGCTGCTCCGGAGCTGTACCCCGTATAATAGACAATGTTAACAGTAAGTAAATCACGTTCCTGAGTTTGTGTGGCTATTGTAGCAAATTATGGAAGCTGAGGGAAGGGGTTTAGGGTACCCCTGATTTATAGTTGGTTGGTCAGAAGTATGGGAGGCCTGGGAGTTGGGACTGGTGTTTGAAGTGGGGCACTCTTATGGGATTGAGCCCTTAAGCTGTGGGTCTGCCCTAACTCTGGTAGTTAGTGTCAGAATGGAATCCAGTTGGTGTCTGGAGAATCGGGGAATGGGATTTTGGTTTTGGAAAACACCCTAGACTTTCCAAAAAGAGTGTCACCATTTACATTCCTAAAGGCATAGCTTAGGCCTGTTGTAGATATTGTTGGGTAAACTACGTGGAAAAGTGAGTACTTTATTTTATTTTATTTTTTTTTTTTTTAAGTTACATCCAAGTTAGCATATAGTGCAACAATGATTTCAGGAGTAGAGTCCTTAATGCCTCTTACTCATTTAGCCCATCCCCCCTCCCACAACCCCTCCAGTAACCTCTGTTTGTTCTCCATATTTAAGAGTCTCTTCTGTTTTGCCCCCTCCCTGTTTTTGTATTATTTTTGCTTCCCTTCCCTTATGTTCATCTGTTCTGCGTCTTAAAGTCCTCATATGAGTGAAGTCATGATATTTGTCTTTCTCTGACTAATTTCGCTTAGCATAATACCCTCTAGTTCCATCCACGTAGTTGCAAATGACAAGATTCCATTCTTTTTCATGGCCGAGTAATACTCCATCGTGTATGTGTGTGTGTGTGTGTGTGTGTGTATATATATATATATATATATATATATATATATATATATATATATACACACCACATCTTCTTTATCCATTCATCCGTTGGTGGATATTTGGGCTCTTTGCATACTTTGGCTATTGTTGATAGTGCTTCTATAAACATGGGGGTACATGTGTCCCTTCGAAACAGCACACCTGTATCCCGTGGATAAATGCCTAGTAGTGCAATTGCTGTGTCATAGGATAGTTGTATTTTTAATTTTTTGAGGAACCTCCATACTGTTTCCAGAGTGGCTGCACCAGCTTGCATTCCCACCAACAATGCAAAAGAGATCCTCTTTCTCCGCATCCTTGCCTACATCTGTTGTTGCCCGAGTTGTTAATGTTAGCCATTCTGACAGGTGTGAAGTGGTATCTCATTGTGGTTTTGATTTGTATTTCCCTGATGATGAGTGTTGAGCATCTCTTCATGTGTCAGTTGGCCATCTAGATGTCTTAAAAGTGAGTACTTTTCAACTCTTTATCAAAGTGAATTTTTGAATCTAGACCGGTAAAGACTGTAAAATGACAAACCCCTGCGTATCTAGCACATGGCCCCCAAATCATCAGAACATGGTCAGCGCCATGTTCACAGCCCCCGTACTCTCACTTCCACCCCCTGTGTTATACTGAAAATCCTAAACATCATACTATTTTTCTTGTATACATGTTTCATAGAGTTTTTTTTTTAATTGTTGTAAGAACACTGAAAATGGGTTCCACAGATTTTTTTTTTTTTTTTTTTTTTTTAAGTAGGCTCAACGCCTAACTTGGGACTTGAACTCCAGACCTGAGAGTAAGAGTCACATGCTCTACCAGCTGAGCCACACAGATTTTTAAGTGCCCGATACAGTATTGTTAACTACTGTGTTGTACAGCAGATCTCTTAGAGATTCTTCGTGTTGTCTGGCTGAAACTTTCCGCTCGCCATTTCTCCTTCCCCCTGGAGGCTGCCAGCATCCCGCTCTCTGCTTCTGTGAGTCTATTTTAGACCCCTCACCGAAATCGAATCATGCGGTGTTTGCCCTCCTGGGACTGGTTTACTTCAGTTAGCACGACGTCCTCCTAATTCATCAGCCTTGCAGCATATGTCAGGGTTTCCTTCTTTGTCTTAAGGCCAAATAATATATTCTGCTATAGGTATATACCACATTTTCTTTATCCGTTCATCTGTTGATGGACCTGAAGGTTGTTTCCACACCTTGGGTAATGTGAGTTAATGCTGCGGTCGACTTGGGAGTGCAGGTGTCTCTTCAAAATCCTGATTTCAGTTCTTTTGGTTAAGTGCCCAGAGGTAGGATTGCTGGATGATATGGTAGTTCTCTGTAAACGATAGGCTCTTAACACTGTAACCACACCAAGGAAAACAAACAAGCAAACCCAAAACAGAACGTGTATTAGTATTATGTTTCTTTTTAATGCTGAATAATATTGCATTGTATGGCTGTACCACATTTTATTTATGCGTTCTTCAGTTAATGGTCACTCGGCTGCTATTGAGTAACACTGCCGTGAATATCCATGACAAGGTTTGTGTGAGCCTGTTTTCGTTCACACGGGACTTGTGGGACTGCCAAACTTTCCAATGTGGCTGCACCATTTTCTCTTCCCATCAGCAGTGTATGAGGGTTCCAGTTTCTCCACATCCTCACCAACACTCGTTATTGTTTATCTTCCTAGTCTCTCTGTGGTTTTCATTTACATTTTCCTAATGGCTCATGATGTTGAGCATCTTTCCACGTGTTATTGACCACTGTGTATCTTCTTCTGAGAAATGTGTGCAGATCCTTTGCCGATTTTTTAATTTGGCTTTTTCTCTTTTCATTAGTGGGTTCTAAGAGTTCTTATATATATTCTGGATATGAGGCCTCATCAGATTTGGTATATGTGCTTGGCTGAAGAGCCAACGGGGCGAAGCTACCAACTGCGGGATTGTGACTGAATGCCTCTAAATCCAGTGCGGAGAGCCTCTTGTTCTGGGAAACAGGGTGCAGCCAGAAAGGGGCTGCTCCCTCGCCCGTCACGCGATATATGTTCATGGAGAGCCTAGAGCTAAGCCATTTGTAGACAGCCCATTTGTGGGTTGGGGTTTCCTTCCCGGCAGAGCACCTCCCTCGCTGCAATCTACTGAAAGTCAGCCCTTGGCATAAGGGTTTGTAAACAGAAGTAGAAACAAACAAACAAAAAAAGGTCTTATCACATATATGAATCGCAAATATTTCTCCCTGTGAATTGTTTTTTTTTTTTACTTTCTTGGAATATTGCTTGCAGCTCAAGAGTTTTATATAATGAAACCGTATAGTTCAATTTACATTTTTTTTCCTTGTTATGCTTCCTTTTGTGGTCCTATCTGAGAAACCATTTGCCTAATCAAATGAGTTCTGAGAGTTTTAGTGTTTAGCCCTTACTTACATTTAAGCCTGTGATACATTTTGAGTTAATTTTCGTGTTTGGTGTGAGACAGGGCTCCAACTTCATTCTTTCCTTCGTGGGCATCCACTTGTCCCAGCATTATTTACCAGAAAGACGACGCTTTCTTCATTGAATTGTCTTGTCGCCCATGAAAATCATTGGACTGTAAATGTAAAAATGTTTGTAACTGGACTTTGAATTCTTTTGATCTGTAGGTCTCTTCTTAGGCCAGTGCCCCCACAGTCGTGGTTCCTGCAGTTTGAAATTTGTTTGCTAATTTTTACGTGAAATGGGTTTTCCTGAACCTTAGAAGCACAGTTCAGCAGCACGCTTTCTCTGGCTTCCTGGTTGTAGGGCTCCCTCTTCTGTTGCTCTCTTGAAGTGTTCAAAAGTAGGGTTTCATGATTTCTGAGATCTGGTTCCATTTCTCCCTTCCGCTCTTTTGGGACCATCCCTTTCTTTTCTTCTTATATCCATGGCCTACTCAATTTGAAATCCTTCCCAACAGTTTATAATACAAAGGTATAAAAAGAAGAAAACTGGGGTCTGGCTCTGCTGTCCACAAGACCCCTCTTGACAGTTTTTACAAACGGATAGTGTCCAAAAATTTTTTAAAAATTTAAAACAAGAAAACGTGTACATACTTAGGGTCCTTCAATAGCCGAGTAAAGTGAAAGTATTCTTCCATCCTCATCTGTTAAGGTCTCAAGAAATTCCTTTCAGGAAAAACCTAGGTATACATTTGCCAGAGTATACACAATTATTCTTAAAAGTATTTATTTATGGAGCACCCGGGTGGCTCAGTTGGGTAAATGTCCGAGTCTTGATTTTGACTCAGGTCCTGATCTCACAGTTTGTCAGTTCGAGCCCTATATTGGGCTCTGTGCTGACACCATGGAGCCTGCTTGGGATTTCTCTCTCCCTCTCTCTCTGTCGCATGTGTGTGCGCGCAGTCTCTCTAAATAAATAAATAAATAAATAAATAAATAAATAAATAAATGTTTTAAAGAGTATTTGTTTATGCAGAATGTTTTTTAATTTTTTATTTGATATATAAAGGATGTTTTAAAATTGGGAATATGTGTCAGCTGAAGAATATTACCACTTTATTTATTTATTTATAAAGTTATTTATTTTGAGAGAGAGACATAGTTGGGGAGGGAGAGGGTGGGAGGGAGAAAGAATCCTCAGCAGGCTCCGCACTGTCAGCGCGGAGCCTGATACCAGAACCTGGTGAGATCATGACCTGAGCTGAAACCAAGAGTCGGAGGCCTAACCGACTGAGCCACCCAGGCATCCCAAGCCCCCTTTCTTGATAGACAGGATTTCTGTACAGTTTGGGGAAGGAACCCAGGCTTCTTGTATAATTATTAATCCCATTCGTGGATTCTGTGTTTAAATAACTCCTGGTTGTATGGTCCTATCTCCCAGCAGTGCTTGGAAAGGCTGCTTTTGGTTACAGTGTCTCAGAAGACTTCTAGTTCAGGAACACTGGTAACTCTGATGCCTTGAGGGTACATACCTTCTCTGTCTGCAAGTATTTTCCTGTCAGGTAAAATGTCTGGTCCTTGAGGATAGGAAATAGTCTCTTTTTCTGTGTATTAGTGCTCCGAGACCTCTCTCCTGGCTGCCGGACAGACTGCCTGAGGAATGCTGACCTTGCTTCTGGGACCTGTGTTTATTCCCTCCAGGGGAGCCGGGAAGCGGGACGGAAAGTGATACTTCTCCAGACTTCCACAATCAGGAAAATGAGCCCAGCCAGGAGGACCCTGAGGATCTGGATGGATCTGTGCAGGGAGTGAAGCCTCAGAAGGCTGCTTCTTCTACTTCCTCAGGGAGTCATCACAGCAGCCATAAAAAACGAAAGAATAAAAACCGGCACAGGTCAGTGGCAGGGGCCTCCCCTCCCCGCCCGCCCCTGCCCCCCCTGCCCACCCCCACCCCCACCCCACCCCACCCCCCAGCCTCCGTGACCATTGCTGTTAAGGGTCTGTACCAGAGTGAGAATTCTTTGGGATTGGTGCCCTCTTTGTGTTGCAGATGGGGAGAGATTGCTTTGATCCAAGTGAAATAGAAGTTTTCTCCAGTGGAGGAATTGGTGGGCATTTAGAGTAACCATGAAGGAAGACATCCTTCCCACTGTTCTAGTGTAGAAGAATGGCATTCTATGAAAACTTTGTTTAATGCGGTGAATTTGGAATCCTTTTAGAAGGGCGAAAGGGGAAGTAGAAATGGAATGTGTGTAATAGTCTTTGGAAAATGCCACTAGTACATGTTGGGAATCTGGAAAAGTGGAGAAAGTCTTCTGCTCTTAATCCTGGTCCCTGCCTACAGTTATTCGCTCGTGGATGGAGAGAGCTGATCTGACATGCCTTTTTTCTCTTTAAATACAAGTTTTTTGGTTGCTTGTGATTTGTTATATATCTCTCTAATATGCTGATTTCAGATATCAGAGAGGAGTAATATAAAGTCTGTAAGATAGGAGAGTGCCTTTCTAGCTAATGTATGTCCACTGTGTATGTGGGGTGGGGGTTGTCTTTTGGTTTCTTTTGTTTTTACAGTGTGTAATGAGATAGGTATGACATCAGTGGACAGAGAGGTCAGGTGTCATCCAGAGAAGATTTTAGCATTCACTCTGCCTGGGACTATTAACTCCGATAATTGGAAATTAAACAGCTATACTCAGAGAGGGTAATGGCATAGTTTCTAGAAGAATCTTGCCCTGACCTCAAACCTTCTTCTGGGAGGCATGAAAACCAGGTATCCACAGGCTGGCTTTTGTCCTGCTCCTCTTGGGAGCCTGCATATATGTGTGTGTGTGTATAGATAGATAGATAGATGTGTGTGTGTGTGTGTGTGTGTGTGTGTGTGTGTGTGTATACACATACATATATACACACATATATACATATATATGTGTGTGTGTGTATATATATATATTTAATGTTTTTATTTATTTTTGAGAGAGACAGAGTACGAGTAGGGGAAGGGCAGAGAGAGAGGGAGACACAGAATCTGAAGCAGCTCCAGGCTCTGAGCTGTCAGCACAGAGCCCGACGCGGGGCTGGAATTCATGGGATCATGACCTGAAGGGAAGTGGACCGCTTAACTGGCTGAACCACCCAGGCGCCCCAGGAGGCTGCACATTGAGAGGAAAGGGGAAGGGCAAGGAAGGGGCGGAGCTCCCTGTCCTCCAGTGTGCTTCTGGGCTGGCTTGTTCCACAGACGTCTAGGATGTTCCTTCACACGCACCCAAGGCATTCACGTTGTTAGCTTCGTGGTTATGGCACCTGGGGATAATGTAGAATGAACTTAAACTGGTTTAAGCCTCCTAGGCATCAATAGATTCTTTAATTCTTCTAAAAATTTTTCTTGTCAATGGTGGTGGTGGTTTTTAGACTGCAGAAATAGTATTTCCTCCAAATGGTGACTCAAGACTGCTGCTCAGCACTTTCCTGCAAACCAAAAATCACTATGCCAATCTCGTAACTGCAGTAACAAATAGCAAAAATTGCTTATCTTTTTTTGTGTGTAGGTTATAGGCTATATAATCACTGTGGTAGGACTAATGCTAACTGATCACAAACAGTAGCAGGGAACCATAATCTTTTTTTTTAGAGAGCACGTGAGTGGGGGAGGGGTGGAACAAGGGGCAGGGGGAGAGAGAGTGAGAATCTTAAGCAGGCTCCACGCTCAGTGCAGAGCCTGATGCGGAGTGTGATCCCATGTCCCTGGGATCATGACCTGAGCAGAAATCAAGAGTCAGGCGCTCAACCAACTGAGCCACCCGGGCCGCCCCCCACCCCCCGAGGGAACCATACTCAAAATATTTTTTTAAACTGTCAAGATAATTGTCATGCTCTGTGTTGCTTTTATTAAATTTACTCCAGTGTCATTTTAAAGTAATTACTCTTTTCCTATTTCACAGTGTCCTGAGTAGGGGGAACATTCCTTGAAAGTTTCTGGATGTTTCTTCCATTTGTGGTACAGTAGATAGCTACTGTTTATTATAGGTAATCCTTCCCTTTGAAAAAAAAAATTTTTTTAATGTTTTATTTATTTTTGAGACAGAGAGAGACAGAGAGAGACAGAGCATGAGCAGGGGAGGGGCAGAGAGAGGGGGAGACACAGAATCCGAAGCAGGCTCCAGGCTCCGAGCTGTCAGCACAGAGCCTGACATGGGGCTTGAACTCACGAACCGTGAGATCATGACCTGAGCCGAAGTCGGACGCTTTACCGACTGGTGCCCCAATCCTTCCCTTTTTTTAATGCCATGATCAGCTGACCGATAAATGGAATTAAGCATGAACTTAACTTTCCTCCTGCAGGCTTCTAGTACTAGTAGATTTCCATAGAAAAAGCATTTCTTCCTGCCATTTTTATAAATACTAGGATTTATAAAGATCTTCGATGTTAGTTATTGCTTTCACAAATGACATTTTCTGTCTGGAAAGCTGGAGCCTTTTGTCACCCGCCTGGTGTGGTATCTGGCCAGCCTCCTCCCTTTGGCTGTAGGCGCTTACCTGCCCCAAGGGAGCAGAGTGGAGCTGATTTGCCTTCTTTCTGTGTAAACAGGTTCAGTGCACTGGAGTGGCATCTCAGTGGCCAATTAAAGTTCTCAGATTCCTGCCATCTTTGGTCAGGAAGTGTCCAGACCCCTTGCCCCCTGACTGATGTCTCTCCTAGTGGGCATGGGGCTGGGGCTGGAGTGCTGTATTTGTACACATTTGAACGTTTGCACCCCAAACGGTATTTGTATCTCCCCCGCAATGTGCCACAACCCTCCCCCCCCACCTATTCAGATGAAGTCAGTTGTAAATTATTTCAGCAAATGTCTGAGTACCCACTGTGTGCCAGGCCCTATTTAATATATTTTTTTAACGTTTATTTATTTTTGAGACAGAGAGACAAAGCATGAACGGGGGAGGGTCAGAGAGAGGGAAACACAGAATCTGAAACAGGCTCCAGGCTCTGAGCTGTCAGCACAGAGCCCGACGCGGGGCTCGAACTCACGGACCACGAGATCATGACCTGGGCCGGAGTCAGCCGCTTAACCGACTGAGCCACCCAGGCGCCCCTGGCCAGGCCCTATTTAGTGCTGAGTAAAGCAAAGTGGAAATAAATATGGAACTTGAGCAAAAAGGAATAACTTTTGGATTTGTCCTCCTTAGGAATATGAACATTTATCAAATAATGTTTAGCATTCACAAATGATCACCCTGTTCTGAATTCTTATATTTTACATGGTATCTGAACAATAAGTCCCAGCGGCTGTAAGGAAGAAAGTTGCAATAATAACTTACAGCTGTTCTTACAGGTCTTTACTAATATACAAAACCCTAGAATTCTTCCAGGTAGTTTGCGAAGTTTTCTTTAGGTGGGTACAGTCTACTTTAATTTGCGAACAAAATTAAGTTAGGCCGAGAGTTAGATTGTTGATAGTTCCTGGTTGGTACACCGTGTGCCCTTTCCCAGATGCCGTAAGTGACACGGTTGCATAAGGGATACCGAAGTTATGCTTTCTTCCAGCTTCATTCTTGCAAACATGGGCTAGGAGGAGAATACAGCATTTTGCATATTGTTCCAGCACCTACCTACGGTGTAAAAGGTGTTACAACAGCCAAGGAGCCGGTGTCATGCTCAGGGTTCATGTTTGCCTTGGAAGTCTGCCCGGACCGTGGTCTGTTAGCAGCGATGGCCTACACAGCCTCCTCCCCTTCACCGTTCCCTTGCAGATCCCCGAGGCTTGGGGGCTTGGGGAGATCGGCTCTCCTTTGTTTTAGTAGGGGGGGGGGCCGTCGGTTTGGGTGTTCGAAGTCCTGGCCCTGACAGGAACAGTTAGCTGTCATCGCCAGTTCAGGGGCAAAGTGACTTGCCTCTGCAGTTTCTGGAGCAGGCCTAGCACTGAGGTGATTCGTTTGACCCTGGGCCTCTAGGATGAATGCTGTAGAAAGAGGACCGTGTTCCCCAGACATGCCTCCAACATAGAACTTGAGTTCAAAGTTGCAAAATGCTTTCTTTTTAAAAAAATGTGTGATGTTTTTATCTCTTATGTTGGTCAAAGTATATTGTGCTGAATTGTTAGTACTGTCTTCGAAGCACCTTTCATTATATGACTAAACCCTTCATTCTCTATTTCTTCTAATGCCCTATTTATATTCTTCATGACAATTAAATATTTTACAAGTTCTAACTCTGAGTCTGGCAGCTAATAGAGGGCCTGCAGTTACCTCGTTTCCTAATGAAATAACTTTTCCTTTCATAGTCTGCTCTGATACAAAATCCAGGAGGGAAGGGACTCTCCCAACCACAAAATCTTGGGTGCTTTGATGTTTGAAACTTTATCGCTTAAGATTCTGAAAGCTGATTTTGTTTCTACAAATCTTGCTAGGGTGGCTAATCGACTAATTTATTCAATTAGTATATTAATTTCTATTGCTTTCTTCCTTTCAAATGCTGCCCCTCAGCCCGTCTGGCATGTTTGATTATGACTTTGAGTAAGTTTGATTTGAATTAGTATTTGTGCTGTGTTGTTTAGTGTGTAGAGACCGATATGCCTTTTTGAGACCTTTCTAACCCATAGTTTATCTGTTTAATTGTAGGTATGTATATTAGGTTAGGCTGGGAAGTTTTTTTTAAAAACAGAAAAACGTGATGGAGGTAACATTTTATTTAATAACTTAAGCAAAATTAAGTAAACTTCACTCTTACGCATTTTAATTTCTTTAAAAGTAGATAACCTTTACTTTTAATTCACATTTAAATTGATTTTCTGGCTTTGCTTCGTAAGGAGATTAATAGTTTAAGATCTTGATATTTTGCTTCGGAAAGACCTAAAAATTGAAATTTGTTTAATTTCTTTTGTGTTTCCTGTCCAGAAATACAAACTCCTAGTCTCTTTCCTGTTCTTAATCATTATGTGTCTCAGTGATTATCAGTGATAGAGTTACAGAGCTAACACATTAACTGTAGAGCATGCCCTCTTAATCCAATCTCTTTAACGCCTAGTTTTGAATAGTTTTAAAATGATACGGCTTTCGTAACTGCTGTATATTTCTTTTTGTCATCTAAGTCTGCCTTGCGGCAAGAGTATCTGCTTATGTTTTTAAATACTTGCTCAATAATATCTGGGTAAACAACTAAATGTGACATAGTCTAATGAAGAATGTGGATTTTACTTAACCAAATAGTCTTTGTTATAGCTTGTGCCCTATGCAGTAGCTGATTCCTGGCCCCTTTTTCTGTAAATTAAAATGCAAATATCTTTTATCTTTTCTATCACAGGATTGATCTGAAGTTAAACAAAAAACCACGAGCTGTAAGTATCAGCCAGACCATTTCAGAGAGACTGGTGATTTTGTAGATGATTAGAACCATGTGTTTGTCCTCAGAGCCCGAGTGCTCCTGCATGAGCGCGCGCGCGCTCTCTCTCTCTCTCTCTCTCTCTCTCTCTCTCGTGTCTCTCTCGTCTCTCTTGTTTCTCTTGTCTCTCTCGGGTTGCAGCTCTCATTTTGAAGGCCGGGGTGTCCATTTGGGCACACTTCAACTTGTAGGTGTTACTTTCTTTTGTATTTTGGGTAGAGAAAGGGGTCACACATTTTTCCTGAAGAAAAAGTCCTTTTGATTAAAGAATGAATTACTACTAGGATTTTTTTTTTTTCTTTCTTTCTCTGATTGGTGAGCTCAGGGGGCCTGATAAGGGCAGCATTGATGTTTCGGTCCCTCTCTGGACTTGGAAGACAGGCCATTTTCAGATGTGAAGTGTTGTCTGTTACATTTGAAGTAGAATATTTGGCTACAGAGCAACCCCCTAGCAGGGTTCTTTATGGGTGAGGTTTTTTTTTTTCCCCCTAGGTTCAAACTGATGTTCTACTGAGAGTAAGTTGGGACTTTGTTTTTCTCTCTTTAGGACTATTAGAAGACTCATTAGTGCAGAAGCTTCCAGGCTATAGAGCCCTGCTTCCCTCCTCCGACCTCACAAAGATAAATATCCCTCACCTGAGTGTGCGGCCACCCACCTCTGCTTTCCCAGACCCAGTGCCTGTGACTCTGAATAGTTTGTTCTGAACCGTGGTGACAAGTCATTTCTGTAAGACCACATTGGATCATTTACTTTGTGTCATTTTTGGTAACAGAACAGCAAGAAGACCAAGACGTGGTTACAATTCCAGCAAGTTGCTAACTGTGCGTTTTTCCCTTCTTGGAATGAGTGTCTCCCCCCCTCCACCCCCCACCCCCCCCCCAAACTGGCTGGCACCAGCTTCTTCGTCTG
Organism: Panthera pardus; assembly: GCF_024362965.1. Taxonomy (NCBI): domain Eukaryota; kingdom Metazoa; phylum Chordata; class Mammalia; order Carnivora; family Felidae; genus Panthera; species Panthera pardus. Next base: position 77,856,938 of record NW_026526666.1, read on the forward strand.
TGATACCCATCGAGACATGTTCTCCGGTTTTGTTTTATGCTGAAAGTAGAACATAGGTCACATTTCAGAGGGAGGCTGTAAATATCTGGCATTTTCCTATTTTGTTTGTGTTTTATTATTTTTCTATTGTTTTTACCATCTTCTTTTCTTTTGGGACTTTTTGTAATGCCGTTGTACAGCTCATACCTTCCTGCTGGCATATCTGATCGTCCGCTTCGCGCAGTTGCCACTATTTTTAACAGAGAATGATCTGGTTTACCATAAATAAGATGGGAAACGCGGCTCTGTGTTTTTTTTTTTTTTGCAGGGGAAAGGTAAAGAGTGTTTATTTAATAATTACCTATCTTAAATCTTTCTGCGTTGGAAGCAGTTTCATGTTCAAGGAACAGGAAAAGCTGAAAGACCTAAGTTTAAATCAATCCTTTTAAAATATTTTTATTCTTTTATATAAATAAAATTTCACAGGTGTTGACTTCTCATGCTTTACTTTTAAACCTGAGATTGTTTTTTCACTTATTTTATTTATTCATATCATGCCTGATGGAAATTTCTTTCATTCTCCATTTTTCTCTCTTTGCTGGTATCTGCCTGATTAAACATTGCTCTAAAAATCATTAAGGCATATGGAAAGGCTCTCAGTTGCACCCAAAGCCAGTAACGTATGGAGTTCTTGAGCAGAGTGAAAGATAGGATCCGCGAGAGCCAGCGATGCCCGGCAGACCCCCTTCCTCACCCGGCCGGCCGGGCTGAGGATCTTGCCGATTTGTTGAACTGTCACCTGCCTCTTGAGTGGTGCTCTACCTCGGCTGCTCACTGGAATCACCTGGAGAGCTTAAAGACCTACCGATGCCTGGGCCCTCCCCTCACCAGAGACTCTGACTGGGGTGCAGTCTAGTTTTGGGGATTTCCTTCCAAAGAGTTCCTGGGATTCTGATAAGAAGCCAGGTTGCGAACCACTGCATTAGGAGTGTTTGATTGAAATCCTATGTTGCGAATCAGTCTGTGGGATAAGATTTGGGGCCCCACCTTTCCTTTGATGCTGTTTAGTCATAGTCCTTGATTTATGCCCATATCTTTGTTAGAAAAAATATGTTCCATTGTGATAATATTGGTAGAGCTGAATACGGATGGCATCTGTTATCAGAATGAGTCTACCTTGTCGGATGTGCAAACGCTTTCAGTCTTGTTCTCTAATAAACTTTTTTTTTTTTTTTTGACTCTGTGGCTAATTAGATGTCTTTGGCTATGTCTTTGGTAAGAGGACTCCGTTGTCTGCATTTTTAAGAAAATAGTTTCTTATATTTAGATTGTTCCTTAAAAAAAGAAAGAAACAACTGTAAAACTGAAAACAATGGGAACCAGAAGCTTTCTCTGTCCTTCTTTGTCAGTTTCTCCCTTTCCCGGAAGAGAGGAGTGGGGGTTCCCACAGTTTCCATGATCCCAAGGAAAAGCACACAGCAAACCTGAAAATATTTCTGACTCTCTGACATTTGCTGGAGGTCTAGTCGGATTGCAATTAAAAAGATGTATTATTTAAAAACATACTTGGGGCGCCTGGGTGGCCCAGTCGGTTAGGCCTCTGGCTTCGGCTCAGGTCATGATCTCACAGTTTGTGGGTTCGAGCCCCGCATCAGGCTCTGTGCTGACAGCTCAGAGCCTGGAGCCTGCTTCGGATTCTGTGCCTCCCTCTCTCTCTCTTCCCCTCCACTCGCCCTCTCTCTCTTTCTCTCAAAAATAAATCAACAGTTAAAATTAAAAAAAAAAAAAAGTAAATAAATAAAAGCATACCCCTGTATGTGAATACACGTGTATGTATAATCATGGTTAGAAGTAGGCTGCTTGCTTTATACTTCTTTTCTCTATAAAGTTTTAATCATTGATTAGGGGACCTGCCAGTTGTCCTGAAAGCTGGCCACAGACCGAAGATATTTACGTCCTGAGAGACTGCTTGTGTCTTTAGATTGGGGAGGTTTAGGAAAGAAACCCAAGAGATCCTGCTTACCGTGCTTGTGATGTTTGTAACTTTGCTTATTAACTAAGTTTGTCCACAAACATCCACTGGGCCGATGACCTCGGAACCGGAACAGCTGCCAGGAGCCTTGAGAGGGGCTTGTAACTTTGCTTATTAACTAAGTTTGTCCACAAACATCCACGGGGCCGATAACCTCGGAACCGGAACAGCTGCCAGGAGCCCTGAGAGGGGCTTCCTTCCGGACAGGTCTTCACCAGGTTACTTGGGTTTGGAATGGTATTTTGCTTTAGGCCTTTAGGCTTCTCATGTCCACATCAGGAAGAGATTGTCCTTCGCTCCTTTTGGTAGTTATGAGACATTTTAAAACACCCAGGCACTTGGTAGTTGTATTTTGTGTCTTCTCCTGGAAGGGAGGTGTCTGTACAGAGCTCCCTAGGGAGTCTCAAGTATGCTCTTCCAGGGGCTGAGGAAATAGTTTGTTGAAACTCAAAATGTTCTCGGGGCGCCTGGGTGGCTCAGTCGGTTGAGCGTCGGACTTCAGCTCAGGTCATGATCTCACAGTTCGTGAGTTCGAGCCCCATGTCAGGCTCTGTGCTGACAGCTTGGAGCTTGGATCCTGCTTCAGATTCTGTGCCTCCCTCTCTCTCTGCCCCAACCCACTCGCATTCTGTCTCTTTCTCTCTCAAAAACAAATAAACATTAAAAAAAATAAAAAAAAAACCAACTCAAAATGTTCTCAATAGGATCTGACCCTACAAAGTTGAAGATGGAGAGCAGGGACAACCCACCAAGTGAAAGATCGGAAGCTCTTCTGGGGGAGGGGCCGAGGGAAGTGCCGTAAGTTCAGATCCGGCCCGTACAAGCTGAGCGTAGGTTTTTCAGAGCTGCTGTATGTGTCTTGGGTGCCTTTCCAGTGCTTGCACAAATTGAGCCTTGGGGTGCTCTAGAATACTCTGTTAAGTAGTCTATAGAGAGTATTGTCGATATCTCAACCTGTGCGGTGAATAAGGGCATTGGAATAAATATTAAAATGGCCAAACTTTGAAAGGAGTAAATACGCTGTTTTGAAACACGCTGTGACCTAGTTGTTCTGCTTTTATTCCTGACTGCTCTGCCCCTCAGCCTCACTCCAAATGACTGAGGCATTAATTACTACATGTAGAAGTTCACCTCTGAAGCCCGACTCCAGGGCCACTGCCCTGGCGCAGTGTGGAGAGAGAGAGAGCGGCTTTGTGCTTCTTTGTACACAGTGACTCCTCCCAGATTGGTGTCCTCCTCAGTGCCTGGGGAAGATGCTGTGCGTGGAAGATGCGGAGAGAGTCGGAAGGAATTGGGATTCTCATTCCTGTGTTAATGTCAATGTGCTCGTGTCTGAATTTCTAAATGGGAAGCTTCATGATTTGAAACCGTTTTCACTTGGCTTCAAAAACTGCTTCTGCAGGGGCGCCTGGGTCGGCTCAGTCGGTTGGGCGGCTGACTTCAGCTCAGGTCGTGATCTTGGGGTTCGTCGGTTCGAGCCGCACATCGGGCTCTGTGCTGACAGCTGGGAGCCTGGAGCCTGCTTCGGATCCTGTGTCTCCCTCTCTCTCCCTCCTCCCCCACTTGCACTCTTTCTCCCTCTCTCAAAAATAAATAAAACGTTGAAAAAAGTTAAGAAAAAAGAAACTGCTTCTGCAGAGTAAAGGTTCTCACTGCTAAGACAGCCGGTGGTATGGATTCTGATCCCCACTTCAGCTCAGGGTGGTGGTCCCCAGGAAGGAGGGTTTGGAGGATGGCTCATGGCAGGTGGGAAGAACATATCGGACCTTCGATTTGTATCCATTTTCTGGCTCAGCCTGTTTTGGTTCTCTGAATGTGTTGTGATACAGTCTCCGTAAATACTCATTAGTACATGTAGATAATTCATAAATGTTCAGTTGAACCGCAAGCAGTCGCTGACATTCAACCGTTTTGATCTTCAGAATGGGCAGTTGTCATGTTTTAACAACACGCACACGTTGTGCTCTAAGTGTTGACTGTTCGTGTACTAGAATAAACTTTAGAGGACCCCCCCCCCCGCCCCGCCCAGGCCAAAATAACCCTCTTCAGATCCCCACCCCCACCCCCATAACTTACTTCTGTACCTTCCTCAGGCTTTAAAATATTTCATTTGAATAAGTAACACATGCAAACGACATACATTCAAATAGGGCTGGAGTAGGGTCAAGGAAAAAAGTCAGCCCACCTGTCCCTCAGCGACTAGTTGTCCTTCCCAGAGGCAGTTCATTGCGTGTCCTCCCAAAGGAGTTTATTCGCACACACGCATGTGGCTTTTACAAAAATGGTGGCATACGTTTTTGATCTAGTAATCCAGCTTGGAAAGTGTTCTGTAAATGCAGCCGCCTCACTTCTGTCGGCTACTTCACATTCCTTTATATGCTTACACCAAAATTTATGTAACCGGTCTTCTGATGGCATGAATGCTCTTTTCCTTCTTTTGCCATTTCGGGCAGTATCATGGCGCCTTCGGCTTTGCAAACAGGATTCTTAGCAGTGGGATTGCTGAGCTGTAGAGAATGTACCAAGGGGTTAAAACACGGATCTCACTGTGATTTTTATCGCCCCAATCACTTTTGAAATGTGAATGCTTTGTTTTTCTCCCTTTCCTTATTCCTCCAGTTCCTGAGGATTTTTCTTGGGTTATTTGTTACCCATAGGAGTTGGAATTTTCTGGAGCTTCCCGTTTTGTAGGAGGCGTGACCGTGACGTCTGGTGCCGCTTTGCCAGGTGGAGCTGCAGACGCCATTAAGAATTCCCATTTTGGGGGCACCTGGCTGGCTTAGTTGGTAGAACTGACTTTCGATCTCAGGGTCATGAGTTCAAGCACCGCATTGGGCGTAGAGCTTACATTAAAAAAAAAAAAAAAAAAAAAAAGAGGGGCACCTGGTGGCTCAGTCAGTTGAGTGTCTAACTTCAGGTCATGATCTCACGGTTCGTGAGTTCGAGCCTCACATCTGGCTCACTGCTGTCTGTCAGCGCAGAGCCCGCTTAGGATCCTCTGTCCCCCTCTCTCTGCCCCTCCCCCACTTGCGTTCTCCCAAAAATAAGTGTTACCAAAAAAAAAAAAAAGTATTAAAAAAAAAAGAATTCCCATTTTTGCCTTAGCACTCTCCATATTATTCTCTTTAAATTCTTGTTTTCAGATCCTATTGGAGATGCTTGTCTCTTGGCATTTCGTTCAGGCCAGTGCTGGTGGCTGTGAGGGCTGAGCCGCCCCCTGCTGCACAGACAGTCATACCAGGAGGTGCCAGCAGGTGGCAGGCAGAGCACCATAAGCACCCCTGGCCTTCAGTGGGGCTCTTCTCTGGACAGCAGCCAGAATCTGAGCCGCTGGACCCTTCCCAGACCCAGCAACATGTCGGAGTCAGTGTGGGTTGCTATGGGTGGCCTGATCCTTTTCTTCCACCTTTGCAGCCATTTCTTACATGGGCAGACAACTTGAGATGGCCAGCAGCTGCCTTGAGAAGGGCTCCAGGAAGCCACATCCTAGGAGGACAGCCTGAGGCCTCCTCCCCATCCAGGAACTAGCTGGAAGGATTTACATATCCTGGCCTGGGATGGCTTGAGTTTCCTTAATTGCAGGGCTTTCCTTCCTGTCTTTTTCAGCCAAATCTCCCACACCCTTCCCTTGAACAAGGAGGTCCCCTGAACAGGCACTTACTCACTGCTCTTAACTCCACCCACTCTGCTCTGGTCTAGGGGGAAGAAAATGAGCCAGAGATTTGAGAAGCCCCAGAGAAAGAGTGCTAGGATCCTGAGACCGCCTTGTTTGGGGGCAGGAGCCCCCAGGGGACCAGGAGCCCCCAGGGGACCAGCCGGGCCTGGGCTTTGGGCTGGTGGCTCCACCACCCTCCCCACACCCACCTCCTAGATTTGTGTTTCACTGGGTCCCAGTTTCTCTGATGGAGGCCTGCCCACCCCCTCCTTCTGGGCCGGGGGCCCTGCCCTTCTCTGTAGGGGAGGGGACATGAGGGAAGGAAGTGGCAACTGCATGGTCAGCAGTGGCCTCTTCTCAGCCACTGCCCCACGCCACCCTGAGGGAGACCAACAATGTTCGAGGTGCTAGCAGTCTCGGGGTGGGTGGCCTGGGAGAACCAGCTACTCCCCTGGAGCCTCAGAGCCCTCCTGCTCCTGGCTGAAGTTCCCCAGCTCTTCGGAGACCACTGGGTGTTCCTCAGGCTAACAAAGTGGGATGGGGACAGAGTGGGCAGGGACTCTCATCCTTTGGGGGCCAGGTCATTCTCTGCCAGGGAGGCCAAGGTTTCTGGAATCACCCTGTGCCCCCAGCAGGATTAACCTGCATTGAGACAGCTGGCAAGGAGACTCAGGGCCTGGCCCCAGCTGGTAAGAGCCCCAGGGTGAGGTGGGGGATGTGTGGGAGGGGGTTCGGGAAGGGCTGGCAGGAGGCCATGCACCGGGAGCTCCCCAGGATCATTTCCCAACAGGGCAAGGATTTGCATACTCACTGGTTTCCCCACCAGCTTCTCAGCTTCTAGAACCAGGAAGGCAGAGGAGGAAAGGGCACGCGGGCAGCCACCTGAGTCTGATCCTCTCCACGCCTCGGTGGCTTGAACTTCTGTCTCAGGATCAGTTCCTGCCCTGGCACCCTCTCCTTCCCACGAGCCTGTGGGAACCTTACAACTCTTTTGTGAGGCAAGCCAGGGAGCTGAGGGAAGTGAGCGGCCCAGGGCCACACGGCCAGGACTTTTCCCTCTCAGGCTGGCACCACACCAACTGAGGTATCCTCTTGTCAGTCTAGAGAGATGCAGGGATCCTTGTGTCCCTTTTACAGGTGGGAACACTGAGGCCTTGTGAGGAAAGGTGCCTCAGCGGGCAGGGCAGGAGGTGGTGCGGAGCTTTGCAGTGACAGCCCAAGTCATGGGAAAGATACATCCTGGGCATCGGGCCTGGCTGCCAGATTGAGAAAGAGGCCCTGGACAGAGCAGCTCCAAGCCCCGGATGGCTGGCACAGCCAAGCTGGGTGCAGGTGCAGGCCGTCAGGACCCTGGACTGACTCAACCCTCGCCGGAGCCCAGACTCGGCTGGCACCTGCCTCATGGGCTCTGCTGTCCTTGTTGGTGCCGGTCAACGAGCCAGCAGGGCCAGGCACAGCCTCTAGACATTAGCCACCCCCGGTCTAGCCCCGTTGCCTGCTGCCGCTGGCCTGTAGGACCCTTCCCCCATCCCTCAAAACACAAGCAGCAGCTTCCTGTTCCATACAAAGCAACAGAGGCCCATAAAAAAGCCTTTTATCTGGAATACAGTCCTTGATGGGAAGAAAGTATTTTATAAATAAGGCAATGACATTTCTTTGTGCAGATAAAACCTTCGAAGGAGGCTGGAAGCAATGGGCACGGGGCGCCTTGAAGAGCAGGTGTGGAGGCTTTGAGATAATGTTTGCTGAGTTCCTTCCCACCTTGCGCCTGGGTTCCTGCCCAGTGCAGGCTTCTAAAGAATGTTCAGGGTGAAGAACGAAGCGGGGGCCTAATGTGCAGGGAGATCGCCAGTGTGGCATTTTCCTCAACTTGCCGCACAGCTGTTCTGTGCTAGAACAGTTTCTAAAAAAAATACAGATACTATAAAAGCTTCATAAACAATAAGTACAAATTAGGTGAGATGTTCAAATATAGAATTATTAAAACTGTATTTTTCCATTTTGCCCTGTTGATGGTGTTTGGGGATCATTTGACAGCCCCACTTTTCACTTAAATATTTAACATTCCGGGCGCCTGGGTGGTTCAGTCGGTTAAGCGTCCAACTTCAGCTCAGGTCGTGATGTCATGGCCTGTGGGTTCCAGCCCACATCGGGGCTCTCTGCTGACAGCTCAGAGCCCAGAGCCTGTTTCAGATTCTGTGTCTCTTTCTCTGCCCCTCCTCCGCTGGCGCTCTCACTCTCTCAAAAATAAACATTAAAAATTTTTTAAAAACATAAAATATTTAACATTTATATCTCATTTATCCATCTGGGGGAAAAAAAAAGAAAAAATTCATATATTCCTGGCTGACTTCCTTCTCGGGGCAGATAAGAAGGTTGAAATGGTGAGGTGAACACAGCCCACAGAGAACGACGCCGGAGGCTCTTTAATGAGCACTTACTATGTGCCAGGCGTTGGGTCACGCACTCAACAAGCATGCTCTTGTGTACCCCCTACAATCCTGTAAGGTGGGTACATTATCACCACTTCGCAGATGAGGAAATGGGAGACCCAGAGTGGGGTAGTCACTTGCCCCAGGTGACATAATTGGGGTGGCAGAGCCAGTTCTTGAGTTTAGGACCAGGACCCCTAACCTCCCGCTTGGAGGTTAGCCTGGCACCGCCTCTCCAGGCTGCCCCCCAGGCGCCCCCTGCTCCGCTGTGCAGCTCGGCCCCTAGAACACCGCAGTGTCTGGGAAGATGGTGCCTGAGCCGAGCACCCAAGGGCTTCCCCACCCCCTTCTCTCCCAAACTCTCCTGGAAGCCCTATTCTCAGCCAGATAGTTTTCTGCCCTCGGCTCCGGTCCCAGGACGGAAAAGAGGAACAGCCCGATCCTGCCTGTGTCGCCCCACCGCCTTCTCTCAGTAAAGGAAGCCTCCGCCCCCGGGGGCTGAGCACTTTGGTGCCCACCTGCCGACCTCTTGTTGCCCAAAGGCCGGCTCAACCCCCGGGTACAACAAAGACCAGCATCTCTTAAAGGGGCTCACATTGTACTTTATTGACGTGTTAAGGGAGCGCAAGGACTTCCACTTAAAGTAGTTAACATGACACCTGTACAACACCAATACGTGTCCCCACCCTCGGGGAAGGGTGAGAGGACTCAGTATAGAAGGAAGGGAAGAGGGGGTAGGGACAGAGGGCCCTTGGCCCGCTCCCCCCACCCCACCCCCGGCGGGGGCAAGGGCGCTGCGAACAGAGTGGGTCAGAAGGTGGGTTATTAAGAAGCATCTTGCTTACTAACATGAGGCCCGGTGCCCTGCGAGAGCACTGATGAGGCCTCATTGGCGTACAGGAGGGGCCCTTGGAGGGCAGGCACACAGTGCCTAACTAGCCAGCCGAGGCCGGCATCCCAGGGGTGGGGCGGAGGTGGGGGGTCGTGCGCAGGGCCCCCAGCCCAGGCCTCTGCTCCCCACCACCTCCCTCCCCGCCCTCTGAGAGAAAGGAGGGTTTGGGCTTCAGCCACGGACTGACGCCTTTAAGGCGGCGTCTCCTTAAACTACAGATACAATGTGCATCAACAGGGTGATCGTTCCTGCCCCACTCGGCAGCCGGCTCCAGGTGCCGGGTGGGCCAGGACCAATCCTACAGTATCTTTGGTTTGTGGGTTCCCTTCCCTACTTTACTCCTCCCTCTGTCCAGCCTTAGGGCTGGCAGCCGCACGGCTGGGTCACTCGCTGGGGTGCCCGGGCTGGTAAGAAAGGATCTCAGCAGCCAGCCGCTGGGGGTCCAGGAGCTGAGGGAAGCGCCCCATCACGGCCTCCACCAGGTGCGGGGGAAACACCCCGCACAGCTTGATGTACACACTGGCTCGCTCCTTGGCTAGGCTCCCGGCCCCGGCCCACGGGCCCCGGTCGGCCCCTGGGCCTGGCACCTGCCGCTCCGGCAGGACTGGGGTGGGTGGGGGCAGCTGGTACGGCTCAGACCAATACTCTCGGGGTGGAAAGGCAGCTGGCGGCGGGGCATAGTCAGCAGGGACACTGAAGTGGCCGGCACCCACGGCCCGTCCAAAGGTAGGGAAGGCTGGAGTGGCCGGGAGCTCAGCCCCGTAGGGGCCGTAGCCAGCATAAGGGCCCCGAGGCGGGCCGGGTTCTCCAGGGCCTCCTCCTCGGACCCCCCACAGTTCTGACATCTGGCTCTCCAGGGAGCCGATGCCTGAGTCCAGGCACTCTTGGGAGTTGTATGGGAGAGAATCCAGCGTCTGTGGGAACCAGTCTGCGGGCCCAAAGCTGCTGCCGCTGCACCCGCTAGGTGGGAGGCTCCTGCCCGCTGGGGCGAAGGTCTGTGTCAGACCCTCTCGGTGCGGCCCTGGCGATGCCCGGGCTCCCAGCTTCTTCCCATCTAGGCTGCCCTGCTCATGCTCTGCCGGCAGAGAGCCGGGCTGGGATGAAGGTGAAGGCCGCCGGCCACTCTTCTCCTTGCTCGGGGCCCTAGGGAGTGAGAGGAGGGCACTGGCACGGAGCTCATCAGCCACAGAGCGCTGGGGGCGGCTGGGCCGCTCTGGGTGGAAGAACCGGCATTTGATCCCATAGGTGCATTTCCTCCCTGGAAGAAAATGAGGGGGTGTCTAAGCAAGGGGTTCCAGAACCAGGGCTGGGAGGGGGAAAGGTGGGGCACAGGAAACGTGGGGCTGGGTGGGCTCGGAGAGGAAGCACTCGGGGGCCCAGGCTGCCTTGGATGAGAGAGGAAGGGGAAGGAGTGAGGGGGCAGCTGGGTCTCTTACCATAGGGACACGGCTGCTTCCGGTGCTCGGCTGTGAGTGGCTTCTTCCGCAGGAAGTTGTCCAGGCTTGGCCCGTGACGGCCCAAGGGGTCATCGGGGGGCATGAACCTGCAGGGTAGGTGGGAGAGCAGCTCCGGAAACTGCTGTTCGTCCTGCAGGACACCTCTGGGCCCAGGGCGGGAATGCCCCAAGGGAGGGGAGGAGGACCCCGCCAGGGCAGTTCTCTTGCTGGGCACTCCCTGAGGGCGTGGGGAGGCCAGCAACCTGAAAATCTGAAACTAAGGCTGCATCCATCCGCCAGCCTCTGGCCAGAGAGCGAGTGCTGGGAACCACTGACCAGATCCTATCACAGAAGCTTCGGCAACTCCACATTCAGATCCCCTGGCCTAGCCTGGCCCCTTTTACCTGGTGGTGAGTCCCCTGCACTCACTCCCAAAGCTGCCTGGATACAAGGCCGCGGCCCCAGCAGAGCTCCCCGCAGCAAAGCCCCGTGCCAGAGGACACGTCTGGCTTCTCCCCCGGGACCCCGGGGCCCGGGAGCCAGGAACGTACTTGTCGTTGACGAAGGAGTACATGAGCAACCGCTCCTCGATGAAGCGCTTCCACTCCTGCCGCTCGCCCTGGAGGTCCCGGTACGTGTCATTGGAGACCACGACGCCGTCGGACTCAAAAGCCAGCTTCACGATGAAGCGGTCGTCATAGCACACCACGCGCTTGCCGCCCACCCGGCGCGATGGGGTGAACACCAGGATCTTCTTCTTCTCCAGTTCCCGCAGGATGTGCTGGTCTGGGAGGCAGTGGCAGCACAGGTCAGAGCCCCATCTGGACCCAGAGCCTCTGGGTGGCCAGGCACAGGAGCTCCGAACTCCAGGTACACCACGGCAGGCAGGGGCAGAGGACAGCAGAAGCCAGGAAAACAAATGCTGGTCCTTGGGGCATCTGGGTGGCTCAGTCGGTTAAGCACCCGACTTTGGTTCGGTCACGATCTCACAGTTGGTGAGTTCGAGCCCTGCGTTGGGCTCTCTGCTGTCAGTGCAGAGCCCGGAACCCGCTTGGGATCCTCTGTCCCCGATCTCAGTGCCCCTCCCCGCCCCCCTCACTCATGCTCGCTTCCTCTCTCAAAAATAAACAAACAGTAAAAACAAAACAAAAACAAACCAAGCTGGTCCCTGCTTGAGGCCCAGAAGTGGTCAGTCACACCCAAACCGTCTCCCTGGGGAAAAAGCCCGGCTGGGGCAGTGCGCCCCCCCACCCAGAGGTGCCACTCACCTGTGATGGGCACGTCAGGTCGAGGCTGCTCCTTCCTCCAGGATGGTACAAATACCGTAATGTCTGTGTGGCCCCGCTCCAGAAACCAGTTCACCGCCAGGAGGATGCCCCGGCAGGAGAACACCTCCTTATTCCCGTGGCTGGGAAGAAGAAGGGGCACAGGGTCAGCCCTGGAGGGTGGCTGGCCTGCCATCCCGAGCCGCAGGCAGGAGGGCGTGGCTCTGCGGGCCCCTGCCCTGGGCTCAGCTCACTGCCCTCTGGCCCAAGGCCTGCATTCCCTGCTGGTTCCCACAGCGTCCGGGATGGCCAGACCGGGGACTTTCCCTGAAGTTCCATCTCCCGACAGTGAGGAGACGCCCAGGAATCTGGCGGCACCCGCTTCCCATGTGGGGGAGGGTCAGGCCGCTTGCAACACACCTGGGGGTGGGGGAAAGGCTCTGGCAGCCTTCTGGTTCCCGCCCCACCCGGGGGTGCTGGGACCACGGGGACGTAGATGCACACAGGCACACTGAGTCACTACCCCTCCCTCGGCCGCTGGGCGGTGCTGCGGGTGGGGGTGGGAAGGGACGAGCCCCAGCTAACTGAAGAGAAACCAGATTGTTCTGGATTAAACATGGATTAAAGTTCAGTCCTACACAAGCCCCAGGGGCTGGGACTCAGGAGGGCGAAGGGGAAGGAGCCAGGATCCATTGTCCAACACAGGCCGGCAGTGACAGAGTGGGAGAGGCCACTGAGGAGCCTTTCAGTCTGAAAGTGAAAGGGCATTGCTTTTCCTCCCAAGACTACCAATTCCCCCAAACGCCCAGACCCGGACCGCCCTGTCCTTTCCTCACCCTTCTGGGGAGGGCATGACCTGAGGCAGAAAGACAGTCAGGAAGACACCAGGGGACTCTCTCTGTTAGCAGGGGAGCTGGAGATGGGACACTCCCTGCTGTGGTCTGATGACTGGATTTCACCCCGTCCAAATGTGGCTGGATCCAGAAGCCAGCCCTGAGGGGCTGCTAGCTTGCTCTGGCTCAGTTTCCGTATCTGTAAAATGGGCCTGGTAGCCTGCAGCCTCTGTAAGAAGGGCCCATGTCAGCAGCATAACTTTCCTGTTTGCTTGAGGCCAGAGACAGTCCAGCAAAGTGGAGGCTTCCTGGGAGGATAAGAGGAGGCCAGGGGACCCCCCAGGGAACCCTGGGTGTTGTAGAAGGGCTCTAGGCCCAGGCTGGGGGCGCTGGACGGGACCAGCTGCAGCTCCCTCCTCAACAGCCCCTGCCCCTCATTCACTCCTCCGTGAACAGCTCTCAGTCTCTTATGCTTGGTGAAATTAAACAGAATAAACGTTACACAAAGGAGGCAAGGCCACAGCCAACCACATCCTGTGGGTAGTTTTGGGGTGGGTGATAGCCCCACGAGAAGATAGAGAGGCAGGTGGGGCAGCTGCAGGGCACGGAGGCTGTCTGGGGGATAGGCTGGGGCTCCCGGGTCTGAAGGTCTCCATAAATCGTAGGGGGGCAAAGTCCAGCTGAAGGCAGCGCTCATCCCTGCCAGGTGGCGGGGCCTCCCCACTGTCCACCAGGCTTCTTTACAATAAAAAGTTCACATTTACTGAGGGCTGTGAGCCAGGCTCTAACCAAAGTGCTTAACACTGAATTGTCAGCAAGCCTCTGAGGAGGGTGCTATCATCAAAGGCCCCTTTCCCCTTCATTCAGATGAGAAGACTGGTCTACAGAGCACAGAAGTTGTGGCAATGGTGAAACAGAGACGCGAGCCCCAGGCCTGTGCTCATAACCACCACGGGTGCTGATGCTCAGACAGGTACAAAGTACCAGCCCTGGCCTTGGGGCAGATGGCGGTCAGCGGGCACCAAGCTCCCACTGGGGGCCAGATGAGCCCCGCACCTTCTGTCTTCATCCTTAACAAAGCCACGATGAAGGAAAGCCAGGCTCTGCGACTCACCCAAGGTTCCCTAGCTGGTGGTAGGAGACAGAACTTGAACCCACATCTGGGGCTACTGGCTTGCTGTTCTAGTCCCTTAACAGCAAGACCTGAAGTTTATCTAGCAGAAGGAAAAGCCCTCAAATTTGAGTCTGAACAAAGCGCTAAGAGGTAGGGGCAGGCTGGGAACAAGAGACAAGAGTGCAGCGGGCAAACTCCTGCTCTTTGGGACCCGTGTGAAACGGCACTGCCTCGGAGAAGCCTCCCTGACCTTCCAGTATGGCTCAGGTCCCTGGTTTGTCTTCATGATGCCCCTCCCTGGGCCTTCTGCTGTCTCCGCATTGGGAACGTGATCATCCCCTGGCTCGGCTCCCTGGCTCAGGTAAGCAGTCAGCACATGCACCCACTGACCTGCTTCTGTACACACGTATGTACGTGCATATGGCCCATCCGAGGCCAGCATCTGCCAGCCCTAGGACTTCATGCGATGCCACAGCTTTCAAGGACAGAGTACTGCCTCTGGGCATCAAAAGCCTGAGCTGGGGACAAGTCTGCCTGCAGCTGTCCTAGCCCCGAAAGCACTCCTGAGGCAGGTAGGGAGAGCCTTGCTCTTGGCAGGAGTAGAGCCCATGATGTAGTCCCTCAAGTCAAGCCAGGCCAGGAGTGCCTCCCTAGAGCTAACTTTAGTCCCTCTTGTTGCAATGGAGGAAGCTGTGCTGGCACAGGAAAACCAGACATCCTCCCTCCCCCACCGCAGTCCCATTCGCCCAGAAGGTGAGGGAACTGGCTAAGATGTGTGAGGATGTAGGGACTCCGGCTCAGCTGCTCCCACCCTAGGATAGAGGGCAGGGCTAGGCCAGGCTACCCAGGTAAAGAGATCTGCCCGGGCTGGGCCCAGCTACAAGAGAAAAATTCCCTTAGAAGGAAACAGAGGTGAATTTCCCCACGATTTGCATACGGTGGGGGCTGGTCTGTCTGCCCTTGGGGGCGAGGGCGGCAGGGCAGGAACCCAGTAGCAGCTGAGACAGGAAGTTTGAGGCAGGAATTCCCCTCCTGCTACAGCCCCAGCTCAGAAACCCCCAAGGCGGTGCCTCTCCGGCCCAGCTCCCCTCGGGGCCACCCCCCTCCTCCCGCCCAGGCCCCTCCTCCTCCTGCCTGGATACAAACACACACAGCACATGGCTGCCCCTGGGGAGGGAGGGGGTGGGAAGACAGTCCTTGGCAGGCAGCCTTAGCTTGGTGCAGCCCACCCAAGCCTCCAGGGGAAGAAGTCACAGACCTATGCAGCTCCTTGCCCAGCCACAGGCTGCTGGAGCCTGAGAAGGGACCCCTAATGCTCAAAGCACAGACTGTAACCAGCTGCCGCTAGCCGTGTGGCAGCCAGCTCTACCCAACCTCCCACCTAGGCTCAGCCCATTTCCCAGACGGGAAGACTGATCCAAAGGTGGCTAGAACAGGCCACCTGCATCCGTACTGAGCTGGGCCAGGACCAGCCCTACAGCTGACTTGGCCCAGCTGGGCCGGGAGTGGGAGGGGCTCTGGGTACTGAAGCCTTAGGCAGCCCACCTGGGAGACCCCTCTGGCACCAAAGAGCCCTCTCCAGGCCCCACCCTGAGTCTGGGGTCTCCCTCTCCACGCCCATTGGAACTTTTCCTGGTAAACGATCCACCCAGCCCTGACTCAGCAACCACTTTGGAAGGACCGGGAGAAAGCAGGGCCAGAGGGAGCAGCCTGGATTGAAAGCAGGCTTGTGCTCCGTGGGGTCAGTGACAGCCGTGGCCCCTGGCTTCACCTGTCTCCATTCCCTGTGACAGTCTTCGTGGAGAGGGGACTGTTACTGGGATGGAGTCCTGGCTTTGGCCCTGGGGCCCAGGTGCCTCATTTGCAGCAGAGGCAACCCAAGTCACAGCTGACCTGCCCACACCCCCCATGTAAGCCAGATCCTTGAGGTCACTCTTGGTCACAGCGACAAAGGCCTCAGTACCTGGGCCTGCTTCCTTGGGGGTCCAGGTCTGGGACAACAAGGCCTCAGAGGCCCCAGACCCTAAGTAACAGCAGTAAGAACAACTACAGCTTACTGAGCTTCCGTCTCTCTCCAGGCTCTGTGCCGCCCCTCCTCACAAATGTCACCTGAGCAGGGGTTGGCTGGGTCTTACTACTGAGCAGAGAAAGCTCACGGACATCAAGTGACTGACTGGCTCCTACACGGAGGAGCTGGCCCCACACTCTACTCTCCTTACACCAAGTTGCCTGATGTCACAAGAGAGGAACTGAGATTGAGTGCTGGCCTTCAGGGAGAGACGTAGTGCATAAGGTGAACTCCAGAGACAGAAGGGCTTAAGTTCGAATCCTTGCTCTACCACTTACCAATACTGAGCCCATGAGCACGTCTTTGAGCCTCTGTTCTCATCCCTAAAACATTCCTAACAGACCCACTTCCAAGACGCCATAAGGATTAAGGGAGTCTCTTGGCACATCGTAGAGCCTCAATAAAAGGCCTTCCCTTCCTCTAGATGGGTCTGTGAAAACAGGTCACACTCCTTCCTGAAGGCCTCTTTACCACAGGTGTAGAGACACATGGCCACCATTCCCAGCCACAGGCCCTGGTCTTAGCCCCAGAAATGACACGTACCTCATGGCCACATTGCTCCCATCGATGACCACAGGCCTCAGGTCACTGCCCTCCTTGTTCTCCTCTGGGGGCGAGGGCTCCAGGGTGGGAGCCTTGGGGGTGCCCCCACCCCGGGGGACCAGGGGGAGCTGAGCAGTGGGGTCCGGGGAAGCCTGGCGCTCCCGCTCGGCTGCTGACCCATGTTTGACCAGCTCGCCCAGCACCGTGTTGGTGTCGGCCTGCACCCCCAGTTTCTGCAGGACACTGTGGATCTCAGCAGATGAGTAGCCTAGCTTCCGAAAGAAATCAACCTTCATCTGTAGTTCCACAGCCGATGCCTCCTCAGTGCTGGGCTCCTGATCCGGCCTGGGAGTACCTTGGCAGCTACGACTGTCAAGTTCCCACAGACTCATGGTGGGGCTGGCTTCCTGAGTGGACCTCTTTCCACCTGCCACTCACAGCTCACACCGATGGAAAGCACCTGTCACAGCTCCTGTAGGACAACCACAAGAATTAAAGATGGGAGTGGCTCTCTCTCCTACCCCTCTCCAGCCCCTACCCCACCCAACAGGTTGAGACCACACTGACTGGTGGCAACGGGCAAAGCCGGCCGCACGTGTCACCTCTCCTACCCTCTCGAAAGCTGTCCCAGCTAGAAGTCATCATTCCCAGTATATACAGGATGAAGCTGAGCCACAGACTTCAAGAACTTGCTTAAGGTCATCCAGCTGTTAGCTGGTGGCGCAAGGACTTGAACTTACGCTGTCTGACTCCACTTCCTACCCCGCCCCTAGTCCCGTGGCAACCCTGGGGAGCCAGAAGTCCTGGGAGGCCTCGGAGGACGTCGCCGCGCCCCCACAGCTGCGGGGCGGGGCTCTCTGATGGAAACCCGGGGTTGGAAGGCGCTGGCGGGGGGGAGGGGGGTACCGGGGGCTTCCCCGCTGAGGTCAGCGCCTCCGCCCGCCCCGCGCTCGGAGCCCAGGCCGAGGAGGCGCAGGGCCCGCGGCCGGACTCCCCGGCCGGGGGGGGGGGGGGGGGAGTTTCCGAGGCGACCCACTGGCGAGAAAAGTTGCTGGGAAACTCTGGTTGGCCGCCGGGCGCGGGTGACGCGGAGGCTGTCGCGGCCCCGAGCTCCGCGGCCCCTCGGCCTCCCTCCGGACCTCAGCCCCCCTCCCCGAGGCTCCCCCCAACTTGGGCTAAGTTAGAGGGGTTCCCGGGGACCGGCGAAATCGGAGAGACCCGCCCCACGTCCCTCCCCTCCGGACCGGCCGGAGCCCTCCCCGCGCCGCCCACCCGCCCCCGGGGTCCGCGCCCCCCGCCCCGCCACGCGCCTCACCCCGCCGAGTGCCAGCCGCGACCCGCGGCGTCTCCATGGGGCCGAGTCCTGGGGGCGAGGCCGGTGGCGCCTTTATACGGAGAAGGCAGGTGGCGTTCGGCACCGTGACGCGGAAGCCGGGCAGGGGAGGCGGCTGCCGGCCCGGGCGGCAGGGGGCGGAGCGGCCACCGCCCCTTCCTGCTCCGCCCCCGCGGCGCCCCGCCCCGGCCTCCGGCCCCGCCCCCGCAGCCGGTGCGCGCCAGCCGGCCGGGCCCGAAGGGGGGCGGGGACGCGGGACGCCGCACGCAGGACGCGGCACGGGGCCCCCGCGGCGCCGACGTCCGCGGGACCGGAGCGCACAGCCCGCCGGCGTCCGGGAGGCGTGGGCCGAGCCAGGTGCGCGCGGACTCACCGGAGTGCGCACAGCGATGCGAGGGCCGGTACAGGTACAGCCACGTACGTTCAGACCTAGGAGCGCCCGACAAGTCCGCCCCGACCGACCGCGGGACAGTCACGGTCGCGCTGAGTGAATCAGGTACACAGAGGTTGGTGTACACAGCGTTGGAGGTAGGTCCATAATTGCAAAGACAGGCACCTTTCAGACTGAGACAGGGACAGTCAACAGGCACACCGTGACTGGAGCAGGTACACAGCGGTAGGGTCGTGGTGAGGACACTTAGCAGGATAGAAAAGTACAACCAGGAAGTACACAGTGACCGAGGCGGAAAACCAGGCAAAGAGGTACGTTTACACCAATCACCATGTGAGCGGTCACAGAATAGTCTCTCACGGCTCACGGATGCCACCCACCCCCACCGTGAGAACGCTTTTAGGTTCCCAGGTCAACCAGTCAGGGTCTCTTACTGGAGCACTTTCCACTATTAACCCATGGGCTTAGAGGAGGAAAACAGATTGCTATGCCTATTTTACCCTGGAGAAGTTCAGAAAAGGCCTAATTGGCCCATTTGGAAAGGATTGGAACTAGGGCTAGGAGCTCCCATTCCAGGGCCCCGGGCGTCATCTTTGCCACTTTCGAAATTACCAGTGACATAGGGCAGTGGGGAGACTCGAGAGAGGATGGGACCTGACACCTGCCCTGCAGTGTGTGTGTGTGTGTGTGTGTGTGTGTGTGTGTGTGTGTGTGTGAACAAAGGGAACACAGAACCCACAAGCTGGAGGACAAAGCCTCAGCAGTGCCACCAGCTTACTTTGAAGATGGGGAAACTGAGGCTTAGGGAGCCAAAGCACTCAAAACTGAGAGCTTACTGTGCCAATACTTTACTCACATTTTCTCTGCCCTATCAGAGAGGCCTGCATTCTAGAAGGTAGGTATTAGTGTTATATACAGAAAATTTTATTGTAAAAGACACCATGTGCAGTTTAACGGCTAATAATAATTACAATCAAGCATCCATGTGTTTGCTAGCTAATTTAAAAACTAGACCCCCCCCAAATAAATAAATAAAATAAAATAAAAACTAGACCCACACCAGTACCTTTGAGACCTTCCACATGCGTCCGGTGCAGCCTCCCTCCCATCCTGAAGGACCACTTTCCCGATTTTTTTTTTTTAATGTTTATTTATTTTTGAGACAGAGGGAGACAGAGCATGAGTGGGGGAGGGGCAGAGAGAGAGGGAGACACAGAATCTGAAACAGACTCCAGGCTCTGAGCTGTCAGCACAGAGCCCGATGCGGGGCCCGAACCCACAAACCGTGAGATCATGACCTGAGCCGAAGTCGGATGCTTAACCGACTGAGCCACCCAGGCTCCCCTCCCGAATTTTGCTTTAATTGTGCTAATTGTTTCCTTGGTTTTCTCTTAGTTCTGCCACCTTTGTATAAATCCCTAAATAATATATCGAGTTTTCCTTTTTTGTGTACAAATGGAATCATTCTGTGATTATGTGATTCCCCTCTTTCACACAGCATTGAAGTTGGTTTTTATGTAAGATTTTATTTTTTTAAGTAATCTCTATACCCAACATGGGGCTGGAATCCACACCCTTGAGATCGAGAGTGTCATGCTCTACCCACTGAACCAGCCAGACACTCACAACATAGCATTTTTTTTTAACTGTTTGGAAAGAGAGTGCAAGTGGGGGAGAGGGGCAGAAGGGGAGAGAGAGAGAGAGAGAGAGAGAGAGAGAGAGAGAGAGAGAGAGAGAGAGAATCTCAAGCAGGCTCAGTGTGGAGCCCAAGGCAGGACTCCATCCATCCCACCACTCTGGGATCATGACCTGAGCTGAAATCAAGAGTCGGACACACAACCAACTGAGCCACCCAGGCACCCAGAGCATTGTTTTTTAAATTTTTTTTTTTAACGTTTATTTATTTTTGAGACATAGAGAGACAGAGCATGAATGGGGGAGGGACAGAGAGAGAGGGAGACACAGAATCGGAGGCAGGCTCCAGGCTCTGAGCCATCAGCCCAGAGCCAGACGCGGGGCTCGAACTCACGGACCACGAGATCGTGACCTGAGCTGAAGGCGGACGCTTAACCGACTGAGCCACCCAAGCGCCCCTAGCATTGTTTTTTAAAATACATTTCTGTTGGAGCTCCTGGGTGGCTCAGTCGGTTAAGTGTCCGGTTAAGCGTCCGACTTCGGTTCAGGTCATGATCTCACTGCTTGTGAGTTCAAGCCCTGCGTCGGGCTCTGTGCTGTCAGGACTCTGTGCTGACGGCTTGGAGCCTGGACAGCTTGGAGCCTGGAGCCTGCTTCAGATTCGGTGTCTCTGTCTTTCTCTGCCCCCTCCCCCCCCCCCCAAATAAATAAACATTAAAAAAAAATACATTTCTATTGCCTATATACCTATGACTTATTTATTTTACGATTGAATAATATTCCATTTTAGGAATATACCACTAGTCGTTAATCCATTCTGTTTTTGGATGTTATTTCTAGGATTCGTTATTTATTTGTTTATATAGCTGTTGCAGGGAGTGGGCTTTGGACATTGCTGTGCATGGCTTTAATGCACTTGCAGAGCTGAGGAAACAAAAAACTCAGAGATTCAGAAAAGACACGTCACTTGCCCAGGGTCACACAGCTCTCTTTGAGGCAGCGAGCCTCCAGTGCCTGCTGGTTTTAGGAGGCCACAGAAGACTCAGGGCCCAGGTGGAGGGAGCGTGCATTTGTACCCGGTCCCTGAAGCTGTTCCCCTGGGCTTGCCTGACCTTGCCTACCCAAGTCCCTGTTTTGTTGCCCATCAACTTTAAAGATCCCAAAGTGTTCCCTCCTATGCCCCCCATGCACAACCCCAGGGGCTGGCCACCAGCCAAGGAGAGAGGGAAAACGAGGCCACTGGGGCCCACAGCTGGTCTCAGCTGTTCCACTGAGCGTTGTGTATGCTGTGGCCGTAATCTTAATTTTTTAAATTAAAAACATTTTTTAATGTTTTATTATGTTTTCTTTTTTATATACATTTTTTAATGCTTATTTATTTTTTTTTTAATTTTTTTTTTCAACGTTTTTTATTATTTATTTTTGGGACAGAGAGAGACAGAGCATGAACGGGGGAGGGGCAGAGAGAGAGGGAGACACAGAATCGGAAACAGGCTCCAGGCTCCGAGCCATCAGCCCGGAGCCTGACGCGGGGCTCGAACTCACGGACCGCGAGATCGTGACCTGGCTGAAGTCGGACGCTTAACCGACTGCGCCACCCAGGCGCCCCAATGCTTATTTATTTTTGAGAGAGAGAGAGAGAGAGAGAGAGAGAGAGAGAGAGAGAGAGACAGAATCCGAAGCAGGCTCCAGGCCTCTGAGCTGTCAGCACAGAGCCCGATATGGAGCTCGAACTCGTGAACCATGAAATCATGCCCTGAGCCATAGTCGGATCCTCAACCGACTGAGCCACCCAGGTGCCCCTGTACCCCTAATCTTCACAGCAGCCCTTTTATAGGTAAGAAAAACTCAGTGACATTCAGCGTTTATTCATTGTAGTAAGTACCTGTAAGATAGTAAAAATATTAAGAAACAAGTCCAGGTTAACAACCGTCATGATGATAAGTCAACCACAACAATAATGCCTCACATTTATGGACTACTCTCTAGGCCACGGGCCCTGTGCCAGCCCTTTACATCTGCCTCTTCCTTGGCTGGGAGTGCCCTCCCCTCCTTCCCTCCGGACTGCTGCCTGGCCAATTCCATTCATCTTTTTGATGATGTCACCTCCTCTGTGAGGCCTGCCTGAGACTCTTCAAATGCTACTTTCCTTCCTCCCCAGGGCTCCCCCAGCACTGGGCCTGTGTCCCTACGTGCGGTATTGATTGCCTGCCTGGGACCTCCTCTGGGAGGTCCAGCGCTGGGCCAGTTGTAGCCGGCAGGACCGGGTGATGAGTCACGCAGCTAGCTATGTCCCCTCCCAAAGCGAGCCGTGAGCTGAAGTCTCGCCCTCTTCCGGCTCATGAAAGCTGCTCTTTCCTGAGAAGCTGACTCTTCTGCAGAACCCAGGGCTGCTCCGGGGAACCCCTGCTCCACTTACGGCTGGATTTTGCAAACCTTGGCCCTAATTCCCAGGAACACTCTGGATGTAATGGTGCCCTGCCCACATTTGTCTGTCTTGGTGGCTGGGCTTGCCAGCTTCCTTCCTGGAGCCTGCCTGCACCTGGCCAGCCTGGGTGAGGTCTGCAGAGGTCCAGGACTGCTTATCCCCTTGGCGGGGGATGGGGGACCTGGAGAGAGAAAGGATCCAGGAATTACCTTGGCCTTTGATAGCTCCTCTGGGCAGCTCAGACTGGGGAGGACCCAGGAGCTAGGTCACCTGTGTAGGAAGGGTGACCCAAGCTTTAGCAGAACACAGAGGTTAAATTCATCAAGGACTCCTGGAGATGGAGAGAAGATGACAGGTCCCTCCCCTGTTTCTATGCTCCTAGTATACTTTTTTAAGTTATTTATGTACATATGTATGTATGTATGTATGTATGAGAAAGAGCAGAGGAGGGGCAGAGAGAGGGAGAGAGAGAATCCCAAGCGAGCTCTATGCTGTCAGTGCAGAGCCAGACTCTGAGGCAGGGCTTGATCCCATGAACCGTGAGATCATGACCTGAGCTGATATCAAGAGTTGGATGCTGAACCGACTGAGCCACGCAGGTGGCCCAAGTTATTCACATATTTATTTTAAGTAGTCTCTACATGGGGCTTGAACTCACGACTCTGAGATCAAGAGTCACATGCTCTTCTGACTGAGCCAGCCAGGCACCCCATCTCCTAGTATATTGTAAAAAGACATCACAGTAGGGCTGCAAAAAAAATTAAGGTGTGTTTTAAGCAGTAATTGAACAAGATAACTTTTTTTTCATCATGTATTCAAATGCAGTGCGATGTATTTGGACCACTGACAAGATAATAATTGCAGAATTAGTTAAAAAAAATTTTTTTAATGTTTTTATTTTGCTTTTGAGAGAGAGACAGAGCGAGAGCAGGGGAGGGGCAGAGAGAGAGGGAGACACAGAATCTGAAGCAGGCTCCAGGCTCTGAACTATCAGTGCAGAGCCCGACGTGGGGCTTGAACTCACAGGCTGCGAGATCGTCACCTGAGCCGAAGTTGGATGCCCAACCGACTGAGCCACCCAGGCGCCCCCCAATTTTTTTTAATGTTTATTTATTTTTGAGAGGGACAGCACAAGCAAGGGAGGAGCAGAGAGAGAGAATCTCAAGCGGGCTCCACACTGTCGGCCTAGAGCACGACGCGGGGCTCGAACTCACAACTGTGAGATCATGACCTGAGATGAGGTCGGACACTTCACTGACTGAACCACCCAGGCGCCCCATGGAGGATTCGTTTTAAAAATATACTATTTCTTTGGAGCAATGGCTGATTGTTGGGCTGGGAGAGGGAAAAGGTGAGCCTGGAACATCTGGAGGCACCAGAATTGGAAAGTACTCAAAACACAAAAGAATGAGTTGTGTCAGAGGGACCCAGGAGCCCAATCACTCCAGTGGCCCAAATTGCAAATATTAGAGCAATAAAAGAAATAACAGAGAGAGTATTGGATTATGACCCAAAAGTATAGAATACACATCCATGAGTCCACACTGGTAGAAATAAATTATTGAATAGATAGCTCACTGGGAAAGAAGAAATACATTTTCCTTCCCAAAGAATTCCAACTAATCTATGTAGATTCTCCCCTCCAGGAGATGGAACCTAGTTACCCCTCCCCTTCCCTTGACCGTGCACTGGACATTCGACTAGCTTCTCAACTACAGAGCGGAAAATGGGAAAATAGTAACTTTGCAATGGAGAATGCTGGCCGACACCACCTTGGCCAAGTGATCAAGGTTAACGTCACCAGCAGTGAGTGGACTGGATGTCGTGTACTCCTGATATCATGTGATGAGAAGGGCATGTCACTTCTGTGGTTTTCTTCCCCCGAACCCATGACTCTGGAGAACACCTCTGACGGACGCCAGTTGAAGGACATTTTATAAAACACTTGACCAGGACTCCTCAAAACAGGGTTATAAAAAGCATGGGAAGACAGAAACAGTCACAGACCAGAGAACGCTAGGAAATGTGCTGACTGGATACAATATAGTTGCCTGGGTAGGTTCCTGGATCAGGCAGAGTGTTAATGGAAAAGCTGGCTAAGTCCAAATAAGGTCTGGACTTGAGCAACAGAGATGTACCAGAATTGTTTTGTTTTAAGGTTTTGTTTTGTTTTTTTTAAGTTTATTTATTTTTTGAGAGAGAGAGAGAGAGAGCACGTGAGCAGGGGAGAGCCAGAGAGAAGGAATCCCAAGCAGGCTCAGCACCATCAGCAGGGAGCCCAAAGTGGGGCTCAAACTCACAAACTCCATGAGATCCTGACCTGAGCCAAACTCAAGAGCTGGGTGCTCCACCGACTGAGCTACCCAGGTGCCCCTGTTATATTTTTTAAAAAATATTTTTAACTAATCTCTACGCCCAACGTGGGGCTCGAACTCACAACCCCGAGATCAAGTGTTCCATGCTCTACCGACTGAACCAGCCAGGCACCCCAATGTTGTTTTGTTTTAGCTTTCACAAACATGCCACTGAGGTGTGAGACGATAATATTAGGAAAACTGACACTGGGTAAGGGGTATATGGGAACTCTACACTCTTTGCAGCTCTTCTGTAAATCTCACATTAATTACAAAAATAAAAAGTTTATTTTAAAAAATCCCTGTATATATAACTTCATGGGCCTTATAGGTGGTGTATTTTGGCAAGGAGGCTGATGTCTTTTTTCATTTCTTTTTGTTTGTTTATTTTTGAGAGAGAGAGAGAGAGCGCGCGCGCAAGTTGGGGAGGGGCAGAGAGAGAGGGGGACAGAGGATCCAAAGCAGGAAGTAGGCTCCATGCTGACAGCAGCAAGCAGCCCCATGAAGGGCTTGAATTCACAAACCGAGTCAAGAGATCATGGCCTGAGCTGAAGTCCCACGCTCAACTGACTGACACCCTGGCGCCCCTGTGTTTGTTCGTTTCTATGGGTTTGTATGTATACTGTGCCTGAGTGTAATTCCGTTTGGAGATAGCATCCAAAGTCCACACTTGGGGCCTTTGGTCTATGGGGCCCTGGCCAGATGGCCCTCCTGCCTCCCCTCCTCCCTAGACCGCCCCCCGCTCGGTTACCCCTGTTCCCTCTTTTCTGAACCGTGAATGCTCACATTCTGCATGGTTAGAGCTGGAAAGCCCCAGAGAGACTTACTAGCCTGGAGCCCTTGTTTTATGGATGAGGAGATTGACAGGGAAAGGGACTTGCCCCCAGCCGCACAGCAAGTTAATTTGGGCAAAGCTGAGAAGGGGACTGGCCAGGCTTTCTCCATCCCAGGCACCCCTGGCCTCATTTGCCACAGACCCACATGAGTGCTCGGAAGTACCGGTGACTCACTTAGGGACTAGGTCCGGGGAGTGCCTAACACCAAGGAATGGTTGAATCTCAAGTGTCTGTTAAAGGGGGTGGGTGCGGCGGAAGTTTTCCCCACCGTGCACCCCCTTAACCAGCGAACCCCACCTGGTTTTGAAGATCCAAGAAGACATGGGGTCTGAAGGTGGGCAGAAGGCTGAGTCGGCCTGCCCCTGCCCCAGAGCTGCACTGAAGGCGACAGAAAGAATTCTGTAAAGCCCTATGGGGTCAGGTCCCCAGTTTCGGGTTGAACACTCCTATTCTGTACTGGGGGAGAGGCGTCTGGATGGATCAGTCAGTTAAGCCCTTGACTTCGGCTCAAGTCTGTGGGTTCAAGCCCTATGTCGAGCTCTGTGCTGACAGCTCGGAGCATGGAGCCTGCTTCAGATTTTGTGTCTGGCTCTCTGCCCCTCCTCCACTCACACTCTGTTTCTCTCTCTGTCTCAAAGAAAGAAAGAAACATTAAAAAAATTTTTCTATAGTGGCAGACACAACTTTGCTGATCTCGGAGCTGCCAGAGAGGCCCCTGGGCTTCCCTAGGATCTGGAGGGCAGGGGCTGGGCCAAGGCGACCTTGCTGCTGAGAGTGTGCTGGGGTGGATGCTCACATCTCTGTCCTGGGAAGGGAAGGGGTCTGTCCCTGTCCCTGGGCCCCCACTGCCCCCCACACTGTGTTCCCACACTTAATTGTAATGGTCTGGGGCGTCACTGTCTCCCCACCTGACTGTGGCTCCCTGGGACACGATTTGGCCCAGATGTTGGTAAATGCATGGTGAGTCAATGGACGAGTGAGCCCCAGTGGTTCCAGGGATGTTTGGCCGTGGGCATCTCTGTCGTACCCTGTTTGCCCAGTGCAGCTCATCGGTGTTACCTTGTGTCTGAACAGGGCAGTCGTAGGCCTGGGGACGGGAGAGCTGGAGGTTCACCTGGGGTCCCCAACTGAGCCATTTGTGAAGGCTCAGATGGGGACGGAGAACTGGAAGCTGGACACGGGTGAACTTGCATCTAGGCCAGGTCTAACCACAGAGTAGGGAGCTTGCTGCTAGCTGGGCTGACGTCAGCTCACATGGTTAGGTGGCCGCCCACAGACGGGGTTGCCATCTCGACCCAACTCACAAGATCCCAGAGGTCACTAGTGAGTAGCTCACATGCCACTCGGAAGTGGCGATGGGCCGTCTGAGGTCTCACTGACTGCTAAACATTTAGCAGGAAGCCTGCTCGTAGGCTCCACAGCACCCTTGCCTGATTCCCCTGCTAACAGTACTGGGAATTTCCCAGCCATGTGATATGGCCGGAAATGACCCCATTCCAAGGGCGGGGCCTAACTGGCTTAAGCAAGTCAGAATAATCTCATCCTCCAGGCTATAGCAATTGGTCAGGAAAAGGCACATGACCCAAATCAGGCCAATCAGGGTAAACTGAGTCTCAATTCTGGGTCTTGTCTTTGAGCTAACTGGGAAGCAAGCTGTCTGATTTTTGCCAATCACAAATGAGTAAAGCAGGTAGTGCCGGGAGCTTCTGGAAGCCACCCTGTGACACATCATAGGAGGCAGAGCCAAGAGACTGGAAGAACGTAGGTCCTTGGTAACAGCTGCTGGATCAAGCCTTGCCTGAAGCCATTACCAGTTCTAGGCCTTTCGGCTATATAAGCACATAATTCTTCCAACTGAAAATATCCTTTATTATGGTGGCAACAATCACTTAATAATTATTAAGCTTGTCATAACTACCTAAATATAGCTTAGGGGATAAAATCTTATACAATATGAGGTCTGTGGGGGATGTCTGGAAATAATAAAACAGACTCTTAGTGGTGAAAAGGCCAGCAAGCTGCTGATCTAGTTCAAAGTCTGCTGTTTGGCACCTGGTAAGACCCAGAGAAGTCATAAGATTTGCTTGAGGTTTTATAGCTGCTCAGTAGGGCCTCCTGGCGCTCAGTCCACTAATTCTTGATGTTTAATGACGATAATTGGGGTGCTTGAATTTCTCTGCATTTTCTGTGAAATCATCACTACCTGTTTTTCTCTCTTGTCGGTTTTTCCACGAGGCAGAGAAAGAATGGCAATAGGGCCTCTTCATTTTGCAAATAGGGAGGCAGAGGCCCAGAGACGCTTAAAGATTTGCTAAGATCACACAGAAAAGTCTGGAGGCCAAATGACTTGCATGTCACTTAAAGTTCAGCTCCCTCCACCTCTGCCTCCATTAGGGTAGCAGTAAAGATTAGGGGCATGGCGGGGGTGGGGGGGCCTTCTTCTGGCCTTTCTTCTTAGTTGCCAAGTGATTACAGAGGACTTTGAGTTGTACAAGCCAAGGAAGTGATTGCAGGCCCTGGCAGATGGTCCTTCCCCACAGCCTTAGGAAGACCAAAGGTATGAGGCTTAGAGAAAACTTAGGCCAGCGCCTCCAAAAGGGAGGAGGTCAACCTAGAGAGAGAGGAAGCTGTATGTATGAGAGTCTGGCCTCACAATCCATGTGGCCCCAGCTCTCACACCTAGCCTCCCCTACCCAAAAGGCTTTCTGCCTCCGCAACGTTTTCAGTAGTCATGGGATTGATATGCACAGCTGCACAGGTGGTGCACTGCACAATTTGGCTTATAATCCGAATGGCGCTCCCTGGAGTTGTGCATTTCACAGCATGCACAACCATACACGGTGAGCCTAGGTTTCAATTCTCAACATGTTTGAACCCTTGAACTGGTTTCATAGCAATAAATGACCTTGAAAACACTTTTTTGAATAAAAAATTCATTTCATCTTTTTCACAAGATAGAGAAGATATTTGGAGAAAATTCATTTTATTTTACATTAGTCTGATCCCAAAGACTGTATTAAAAAGGTCATATAGGGGCACCTGGGGGGCTTAGTTGGTTAAGCATCCGGTTGTGGTCATGATCGTGAAGTTCATGGGTTCGAGCCCTGTATCAGGCTCTGTGCTGACAGCTTGGAGCCTGGAGCCTGCTTCAGATTTTGTGTCTCCCTCTCTCTCTGCCCCTCCCCAGCTCAGGCTCTGTCTCTCTCTCAAAAATAAATATTTTTTAAAAGTTCATATCAATTAAGATTTCTTTTTAAAAAAATTTTTTTAATGTGTATTTATTTTTAAAGGAGAGAGAGCATGAGCGGGGGGAGAGACAGAGAGAAGGAGACAAAGAATCCAAAGAACACTCCAGGCTCTGAGCTATCAGAGGGCCCAGGCGCCCCCAATTATGATTTCTTATTGCGTTAAAGTGACTTTTGACCCTTTTCTATTTAGTAAGTAATGCCCACTGTTAAAAGAATTTAAATTAATTTTATGAAGAAAAGTAAGACTTATAGACAAATGAATTAAACATATTTTGTCACACTTGGTTTGAGGACTGAATATATGCTGAAATTATCCTCATAGACAGAAATTTACATGCTGAATTAAAAAAATAGATATACTCTGCTTTCACTACATGTGCGTTTAGAATTCTTGCATTCTGTGCCTCATTTCTGTGATTTATTTAGTTATTTTAAAAACAAATTTTGTGCTTTGATTCTAAAAGAAGAGATAAGAGAAGAGATATGATCTCCTCAAATAACCCATTTCAGGGACGAATAGCTGTTATTTCCAAAAGATGAAAAGCTAAAATGGCTATATTTTCTCTTCTTAGTGTGTTTTTTTTGAAGTACTAAAGCCATTTTGACATTACACATAAGATTTTTTTTTTCCCCGAACAGGTAATACATAATGTAAAAGGTTCAAAAGGTACAGGTGTGTTTATAGTAGAGCCAAAGCCTCCTTTTCTTGGTCCTTAAAGTGATTTGGTTCTCTAAGAACAACAGAAGTTAGCAGCTTCTTATATATCTTCATAGACAGCATCAATGCATCTACAAGCAAATATTTGTGCATATACCGTATATCCTGCTAGCTTTCTCGGTATTTTTACAGAAACGAGGCCCCCTCTACAACCAACAGTACCTTGCTTTTGCTCACTTCATAATAAACCTTTGAGATAATTCCAACATGTTATGCTGTCTCATTACTGAAAAACATTCAGCTGAAAACTATTACGTTTGTAGGGGTGTCTCATAATTTGTTAGGCAGTTTTTGGCAGACATCTAGGCGTTCCTAATCGTTAGCGATTACAAATACTGCAGTGTGGACCCCCGTCTGCTCAGCACTTTGCTTCTGTGCAAGTATATAGCGGGATAAATTCATCTTGTTGCAGGGCGCCTGGGTGGCTCAGTCGGTCAAGCGTCCGACTTCAGCTCAGGTCATGATCTCACGGTTCGTGGGCTTGAGCCCTGCATCAGGCTCTGTGCTGACGCTCTGTCTCTGTCTTTCAAAAATAAATAAACATTAAAAAATTTTTTTTAAATTATCTTGTTGTGTCAAAAGTTGTCTTAGTTTTTGCAAAGTCCTACACGCTGGATGGCTACACAATAGAAATGCCTTACTTCACACCTCAGGAGGTTGGGAAGTCTGAGATCAAGGTGTGGGGCCGGGGGCTGTGAGGGTAAATCTGGCTTCTGGCAGTCTGCTGGCAATTTTTAGTGTTTCTTAGCTTATAGAAGCATCACCTCATCTCCTCGTCGATGTTTGCACGGCAGTCTCTCTGTGCGTGTCTGTGTCCAAATCCCCTCTTTTTTTCTTTTTAATGTTTTTTTAAATTTATTTTTGAGGGAGAGACAGATTGAGCAGGGGAGGGGCAGAGACAGAGAGGGAGACACAGCATCTGAAGCAGGCTCCAGGCTCTGAGCTGTCAGCACAGAGCCCAAAGCGGGGCTCGAACTCGTGAACCGCGGGATCATGACCATGAGTCATAACCGACTGAGCCACCCAGGCGCCCCTGAATTTCCTCTTTTAATAAGGATACCAGTCATACTGGATCAGGGCCCCACCCCACTGCAGTATGACCCCATTTTAACCTATTACATCTGGAATGACCCTATTTCCAAATAAAGTTACATTCTGGGGTACTGAGGGTTAGGACTTCGACATTGGAGTTTGGGTGGGGAAGGCAAACACGCTTCAACCCGTAACAAAGGGGATGTGAGCATTTACCTTTAAATGTGTTGCTCAGTTGCACTTCATAGGAATTGTACATTACCTTCCTTCCCCCCAGCAATGATGAAAATGGTCTGTGTCA
The DNA here is from genome assembly GCF_024362965.1 of Panthera pardus. Classification (NCBI taxonomy): domain Eukaryota; kingdom Metazoa; phylum Chordata; class Mammalia; order Carnivora; family Felidae; genus Panthera; species Panthera pardus. The sequence continues at coordinate 77,887,463 of NW_026526666.1, forward strand.
CATTTCTTCGCCAGCAGAGTGAGGCATCAGACATTTTAGTCTCTGCCAGTCCAGTAGATGAAAAGTGGCATCTCATTTTAGTCCCACTTGCATTTTGCTTAGTGTAAGTGAGGATAAGGGTTCTTTCTTCTTACATTTAAGACAGATTTGCATTATTTTGGTGACCAGTTGTTTACATCCTTTGCGTGTTTTCCTACTAGATTATTTTGGTCTTTTATCCTTATTGATTTGTAGGAGCTCTTTAAAGACAAGGGAAATTAACTCTTTGTGATGTATTTCACATGTCTTCTTTTCCTCTTAAGTTGTTATTTGGCTTTGTGCATAAGGGTTGTTTTATTTTTCTTTTCTTTTTTCTTTACCAGGAAAAAAATTTTCAATTTAATGCAAACAGATCATTTTCTTTTATGGTTTTGGGGATTTCTGTGATACTTAGGAAGGCCTTCTCTAAGATAATGATACAAATGCTCCCATTTTTTCCCCTAACACATGGTTTAATTTTTTTATGTATAGTTTTTTTTTAATCCCTTGGAACGTAATTTCGGCATAGGTGTAAGGTCAGGACCCGATCTAGTCATCCTGGTGGGTCCTTGGTGGTCCCAACAGCATTTATCAATAACGTGTGAAAACGGTAAGCAGATATAAGCGGTGTGTAGATAGGCGGAATTTACAGAAATATTTTCATTAAAAAGTTGTCCTATCTGGGGCACCTGGCTGGCTCAGTTGGTGGAGCATGTGACTCTTGATCTCAGGATTGTGGGTTCGAGCCCCATCTTGGGTGTATAGATTTCTCAAAGATAAAATCTTAAAAAAAAAAAAAAGTCCCAATTGTATTTCGGCATTATTTTTATCAAAAAGAAGTTTTGTCTTTAACCAATGGTCCATTATGGGTGTAGACTAAGACTTTGTTATTATAATAAAAGTCATTCAGAACAGTTTTATAGGCAAAGCTACCCCAGAGGCCAGCAGTATTCAGCCATGATAAAAAGACTGAAGAACCCTGAATGCTCACTTGGTAAGCAGTCAAATAGGGGCCCCTGGGTGACTCAGTTGGTTAAGCAGCTGACTTCAGCTCAAATCATGATCTCACGGTTCGTGAGTTTGAACCCAGCATCAGGCTCTGTGCTAACAGTGAGGAGCCTGCTTTGGACCCTCTGCCTTCCCCTCTCTCTGCCCCTCCCCAGCTCTCTCTCTCTCTCAAAAATAAATATTTAAAAAATTAATAAATAAGTATTAATTGATTGCAGTGTAGAAATAGAGGCAGATGCTGGTAGTGCCTTTACTTATTATTTAAAAATTAAAAAAATTTTTTTTAATGTTTATTTACTTTTGAGAGAGACAGAGACAGAATGTGAGGGGGTTAGGGGCAGAGAGAGAGGGAGACACAGATCTGAAGCAGGATCCAGGCTCTGAGCTGTCAGCACAGAGCCCGACGCGGGGCTCGAACTCACAAGCTGTGAGATCATGACCTGAGCTGAAGTCGGCTGCTTAACCAACCGAGCCACCCAGGCCCCCTTAAAGTTTTTAATCTGCCTTGCTCTGAAGAAAAATCAGGCCTGAGGGGAGGGAGGGGGTCCATTTTTCTGGGGCCGTTATTTGTCTCTGATCATCTGTTTGCACACACATGCACACGCATGTCATGGTTGAGGCACCTGGCGTTCTTTCTGAAGCCCCTGTAAACCTTCCTCTCTCCATGGCTTCTGACCCGTGCGTGGGACTTGGGGGTCTTTGCGGGGTGCCCAAGGAACGCTGTTTAGCAGCTTGTAAGAAGACTGCTCTTAGAGGGCCCGATTCTAGGCCATACTGAAGATACTGCTCTCTGAGGGGGACAGTGAACCATTGTGGCTAAAAGCACAGATTGGGTGCCAGGCAGAACTGGGTTCGAATCCTGAAAGTCCCTGTTTTCCTCGTGTACAGAATGAGGAGGATGATAATTCCTCCCTCAGAGAACTGATGTAAGGAATTAAATGTCATGATGTTTGCACAGTGTCTGCACGAGCTCTATTCATAGAGCCAATCACTTATCACTTTTGTTCGTTACCAGATAGGGAAACTGAGGTCTCACAGAGACTGTGGCCGGCTGGGTCAAGATCACCACGCAACATATTTACCTGGAGTGAAGGAACAGAAGGCTTGCTTATGCATTTTGCAGAAGGACCTAAAGCTAGATGCAGTGGCTGGTATTTTAAGTGACCAAAGCAGGGTTCAAAAGCACCTGAAGCAGATGAAATGATAGACTAACTCCCCCTAAAGTAAAATGGAACAGGCATGGACGGAAAGCGAAAAGATTTTTCATGCAAAAGATTTTGGCTGAAGGTTCAGTATAATCCCACGATAAACGGCTGCCCCAAACTAATGGGATCTCAGGCTGCATCTATAGAGGTATAGGCTTGTGGATAAGGGAGGTGATAGCTAGAGGGTTGTGTTCAATTCTGGTCGCCATACTTCTGAGGGGAGAAGGAGAGACTATAGAGTCCAGTCTGTGGAGGGCAAAGGATAGAGAACTGGGGACACTGATCTTGGAGACAAGATCTAGGAGCAGAAGCAGAAGTATAGCCCTGCCTGTCTCCAGGGCAGAATGAGAATCAACTCTGTGATGGGGTCAGGAGCGGGTGTGCAAGTCAAGTGAGGGAAGGGTTCCTGCTTTGAGCTCTCAGATAGTTTCAAGCAAAAACACTGGGCCTTCCTCCTTGGCTCCATATACACATTGTAGGGCCAAGAAATGTGTAATCCATTTTTCCCCTATTTTAAGGTGTCTTTCAAAAAATTAAAAAAAAATTTTTCTTTAATGTTTATTTATTTTTGAGACAGAGACAGAGCATGAGCAGGGGAGGGGCCGAGCAAGAGAGGGAGACACAGAATCCCAAGCAGGCTCCAGGCTCTGAGCTGTCAGCACAGAGCCCAACACAGAGCTCGAACTCACGGACCGTGAGATCATGACCTGAGCCGAAGTGGGACGCTTAACCGGCTGAGCCACCCAGGCGCCCCTTAAGGTATCTTTAAAAATAAATCTTACTGAAGTTGGGACTGTCTTACAATCCATATGTATATTTAATACATCCTTCTTTCCCGAGAAGTTGTTATTCGAGCATTTTTGAATCGGCACAGTGTACCATTGGGAAAGTTTCTCGACAATGTGTATTTCATCAGAAATCTACCTAAAGAAATATTTGAAAAAAACAAAACAACCCCAACATTCTCTTCTTTGTGATTCTATTGAATCCATCAGCAGGTGACATCGCACCTTGTCTCTGGCGTCCTGGCGGCTGAAGTGGAATAGAGACAGGCTATTAAATCGGTTTTAAAACATTCAGAACATCGGGTTCTTGGCTGGGAGGGGGAAGAATACCCCACTTATCACGAGATGTTACTCCTTCAAAGGAGAGCCCTGCTCCATAAAGAGAATTTGGAGGGAGGCTTTTGTTCTGCGGGGACAACATCTGGATTTGAATGCCCATCCTCAAAAGGAGATTTCCCGTAATGGACGGAACTCAAAACCACTCAGAGCCCAAGGACCCGCGAGTTTGCAAAAGCAGACACTTCCCGCGCCGCCGAGGGCCCTCGTGTCCCCGCAGGCGTGCTGGCAGGTCGCTGCTGGGCTCGCAGGAGGGCAGCTACCCTTCCTGCTGAAAGCCTCCCCACCCCACTCTGGGAACCGGGGGCCTGAATTCATCTAGAAACGTGTGTGGTTTCAGGAGGCTCTTATGATAAAGCTGCCAAGGAGATCCTGCCATGAAAGAGCGTTTAGAGAAGGGAAGAAGGAAGCTAGGCCAAGGCCGTGGGCTCTGGCCGCGGGGTTTGTAACGGGTGCTGCGTGGAGCCCGGCCACCTGCGGACCGTGCCGGGTTCGAACCCCCTGGCGTGCCGGTCCCTTCCCGCGTGACCTTGGGCGAGTTGTGTAACCTCTGGGCCCCGCGACTCCCCTTCCTGGAGCCCGGGGCTTGCTGGGACGAAGCCCCTTGAAGGGCTGACATCAGGGACGACGCGTCTTGGCCGGCCATGCTCCCTTTCCCGAGTCCTGGCCGGCGCGGGGCTGTGTCGCCCCCCCCCCCGCCGCCCCGACCCGACCCAGTGGCCTAGCTCCTCCAGCATCTGTCCCGCTGCCCCGGTCCCCGCGCTCCCAGGGCCCGCCAGACCCTCGCTGGCTCCCAGCTCTGCGGCCCCGGTCCTCCGGTGGCACGGCCCGTGGGCTGGCCTGTGGCGCCCCCTCCTGGTGACCGCAGGGAGGCCGGGCGCCTGGGACGCCAGGCCTCTCATCTCTGAACCAGAGAAGTCTTTTCTGGTGTCTAACCTGGATCTCCCCCGGGGGCCCTTAGAAGACTGATGGGGCAGCCGAGGGTAGCTTGCTCTCCCCTCTGCCTTAGAAAATCAGGTCAGGACGGGCAGGGTAAGGAACCAGGTCCAGAGTCATTGCCGCCCTCATCCTGCGGGCTCATCTTCCTCCGTCCCTCAGCTCGCCTCTTCTCTGGACGGCTCCTGATTCCCCATGAGAGGTCACACTGTCCCTTCCATGCTCCCACCACTCACATTCTGGAATGGTGGCTCCATGTTTGTCCTCGGCGCCGGGCTGCGAGCCCCCAGCCTGGCTTTCTCCCCAGCACCAGGCATGCTGCCTGGCACGTCAGTGGTGTTCAGGGCGTGGTTGGTGACTCCAGTTGACTTGGGAAGGTGTCCCAGGTCTTCCTCGGTTTTAGAAAGGGTCTGGGCAGGCCGAGGAGGAGGCCAAGCCCTGAGGCTTGACCGATGAGGGACCTGGGCCGTCCCTCTCTAGCGTCCCGGGCCCCTCAGGCTCTGACCTCCCAGGCAGGGTTACCCCTCCCTCCATTCAGACAGCCGCTCACTCAAGGCTGGACCATATATGGACCCCTCCTCATCCAACTCAGCCTCTGATTACCCACCCTGGGCCCATCCATCCAGCGTGGCTGCCCTGCTTAACCCTCCTGGGCTCTGACACCCACTCCAGGCTTCCCTGCACGTGGGCGCCGCCTCAGCCCATTTGCACACCGACACCTCCCTTTGGTACAGGCTGCCCGTTTGTAACAGATGCTCCCTCACCCTGCAGGGGCTCTGATGCCTGTGCCAAGCTGCTTCTCACGTGGATCCCTCCTCACCTTACTCTGAAACCCTGCTTGTCCTTTCTGCACCCCGCCTCCCTGCAAGTGGGTGTCTCCCTTGTTCTGCTGTACTTAAGGGCTTTAGGATGGGTGGGGGAGGGAGGAAGGAGGAAGGAAGGAAGGAAGGAAGGAAGGAAGGAAGGAAGGAAGGAAAGGAGGTAGGGAGGGAAGGTGGAAGGGAAGGAAGGAGGGAAGGGAGGGAGGGAATGTAGGAAGGGAGGGGGAGAGGGAGAGAAGGTAGGAGGGAAGGAAGGGAGGAGAGAAGGGAGGGAGGGAGGGAGGGAGGGAGGAAGGGGAGGAACAGAGAAGTGTTTTTGAAAACAACATTTTAACCGTGGAAACTTTTGTGCAAGCAATTATCTTGGATTATGTAAAATAGAAGATGCTCTGGTTGAAGAGAGAGGGAGGGAGGGAGGGAGGGAGGGAGGGAGGAATAGAGAAAGACGGGGGAAGAGAGAGGGAGAAAAGAACAGAGAAGGGGAGAGCAGGAGGAAGGAGGAGAGAGAGAGAGCTTGCGAGTATACCTGGAACCCCGCCCACTTGACCCCACTGTCTCAGAACCGTCATTAAGTGCTAGGGGTTCCTTGGTGTACAGTTTGGGAACCACTGGAAAAGACATCTGCCAAGAAGAAATGATACCGCTCTGCGGGCACTAAGGTGTCCTTTCGGAGCTTTTCCGAGAAGCAGCCCTTGAGGTAGCTGGCTCATCTTCTGCCCTGAGGTTGATGGAGCTGGGGACCCGCGGTGGCTCTCGGCCAAGGAGGTGTCACTGGGGGGCCCTGGGCAGGTGTGGGGGCCTGCAGGAAGCGGGTCAGGGTCTGCAGGACATCGGCTGTGAGCTACGGGGCTTGCGTGTGCTGAGGTGGGGGGCAGACCCCTTCTCCATCACGCCCCTCTGTAACTCTCTGTGTCCCCATCTCTGCTCCCGTCCGGGAACAGAACCTGGGAATTCTGTTTTGCTGGCTGGAGATGACACTCATCTGGCATCTGTTTGCTGGTTTGGTTTGATCTTTGCAACCACTGGTGAGATAATCCACTGCCCCCACCCACCAAGGGAAGAAGAGGAAGTTAGGGTCAGAGGTGGCGTAAACTTCCCTCTGGTGTGCAGAGAAGAGGCCAGGAGTCCCAACAGACTCCAATCCCAGCACCTTCCCTGAGCCCTGGGTCTTTCCCCAGGCCTCTCCCAGCCCCATGTGAGCCGAGTGTGAGGTTAGGGCTTCGGGGTAGGATTCAGTAGTCAGGCAGAAGACAGGTCAGGGGTCAGGGCCGTTCCCCAGCACCCTGGGGCCAGCTCTGAGGCCCCTCACTGGGGTGGGGGATTTGAAATGGGATGACCATCCAGTGAGTCATCCACACTAGGGACACCTTTGAGAATGAAAGGGAGTGCCATTAATAATTATGCCGTGGCAACAGCCAAGAAATGGGTGGTAAGGTCACTCTGTTACCGAACCACCTGCCCTGCCCCTTCTCCACCTCCGCAACCCCAGACCCCTGGACCCGATACAGAACAGCAGCGATTCACTGGGCAGCAGGCTGTGCTGGGCACTCTGTGAAGCTTGTTTCATTGGCTCTCCATGACAACACGTGGCGGATCCAGTTATCGTTCCCATTTTATTGACGGAGAGACTGAGACCCAGAAGACTCTTGCCCAAGGACACACCGCTGGTAGCAGTTGGTGGAGCTGGGGATTGAACCCAGGGAGACTGGCTCTCCTTGGAAGGATTATAATAAAATGTTAATGGGTTAGTTTGGACCACAAGAATCGTGCCATGGAATGGGGTTCCCCAAGCCTCGGTTCAGACCTGCCCCTAGTCTCTCTTAGCTGGCTTTAGCTTAGGGACATCATTAAAAGGACGACTTTGAGTGGTAAGGGGATGTGTAGAGAGGGAGGCGGACAGGTGCACTCAGCAGAGGGGAATGTGTTAGGAGCGTGGAGTGGAAGAGTAGCAGCAGAATGAAGATAATAAAAGCTAGCATTTATGAAGCACTTACTGCATACCGGGTTCTGTTTTAAGGGTTTCTCAACGTATCAACCTACTTCGTCCTCACAACTTTATAAACTAACATTACTATTCCCACTTTACAGATGAGAACGTTGAGGTCACTTGCCCTTTCTTACAGAGCTAGTAAGTGGTAGAGTCAAGGCCACGCAGTTGGCTTACCCACCAGGCTTGTCCTGACGGAAGAGGATGCTGCTGGCCCCGGGGTGGGGGTGGGGGTGGGGGGCCGAATCCCTCCAGCTTGATTCCTCTATCACCCAGCGGGCCGATTTTCAGGGAGGCCGGAGTCCACGGTTCAGCCTTCTGGGGGCACCAGGCGAGAGCGTCCACTGACTGCCCCTTCGGCTCCCCTGTGGTCTCCCTGCAGGGGTGCGGGCCGCACGGAGGTGGGGCAGGTTCCTGGCGCTCTCCGCGGCAGCTCATTTTCATTCATTTTGTTTAAATGCTTCTCGCTCTCTGTTTTTAAATCTAATTTTTCAGCTTCTTTTTTATCTTCACTCAAGTTGCTTTAATGAAACGAAAATGTGTCTGTTTCCCTCTGCTGGAGCTGCCCGGGGAATTTCAATATAAAACAAACAAGTTGGCTTTTAAAATTAAAATTTTATGGGTGGCATTTCCTCATTTAATGGGAGGCACAAAAGGCTGGAGTAAAACCAATTAACACGGGGTTGGGACTCGGTGTTCAGCAAAATTAAACATCAGCAGCGCGGTGTGCAGGGAGCCCTTCGCGGCGGCTGGGGGAGGTGCTCAGACTGGCCGCGGTGGGGGTGGGGGAGGAGGGGGGGTACACAGCAGGTGCAGGCCTCAGGCCCCCCCCCTGCGCCCAGCACCCCAGGCCCGGGTGACCTTGGCACAGTCACCCGGCAGGCGGTTGTGGGGGTGGGCAAACAGGGGATGGCTGCTTCAGATTCCCGGCGCTCTGAACCCCGAGTTTGGGGAGACAGCCGTGCATATAGCTAAGGCCTCGGCAAGGGCCAGAATTCACTCGATAGTCCTCTTCAGGGACAGTATGAGTCCCATCCCTGAAGGCGATGGCCTGGTCTTGATCGTGGCCGTGCCCCAGGTCCCAGACGGTGCCAGGAGTGTGGTAGGTGCCCCTCCCCCCAAATCCTCGGTGACTGAACAATGACTTTATTTGAGCAAACAAGAGTAATGGACCAGTGAATCACTCAGAGAGCTTATCAGCCAGTGCAGGGTTTTGTTGTTGTTGTTGTTTTTTGGCAGAAAAGGTGCAAAATGCCACCCAAGATCCCAGGAGGGAGGGGCAGTGTCGGTGGGACCGCCCTGGGAGAGCGGCTTTGGGGACCCCGCGAGGGCGGAGCGAAGAGCTCCGGGGGGGGGGGGGGGGGAGGCACCCCAGGTGAGTGGGCGGGGCCGACTTAAGAGTGGGAGGAGGAGCTTCCTTTTCTCCCGGTAAGTGAGGGTTGTTGGAAGTTCCAAAGCAGGTTGATACATACCGTCGGAGGTGGTTTCTGGAAAACCGATTCTGGAGGCTGGTGGGAGGGGAAGGAGGCGTCAGCTAGGTGTAGTGGCTTTAGTCCAGGCTGCGCCGAGGGCCTCAGGCTGGATGGTCCTGGTGACCTGTGGCTGCCGGGGTCCGGGAGAGAAGGCTTGGGAGTGGGTGGGGCCCTCCTCTGAGTTGGGGAGCCCCAGAGGAGGAGCAGGATGGAAGGTGAGGAATTCAGTATGGTACCCGCTCCCCCCTCCCCCATCGACCTGATTGTGCTGGGGATACAGGAGTAGATTTCACACTGACAGTCACAACGAGATCCTGTAACTACCGGCCGGGGTCCTGCAGCCCCAGCCGGCCCCCAGGAATGCAGGCCTCGCAGCTTCAGAGAAAGGGTCTGGACTACCCTTTCTGATCCCTTTACCTCCCTCCTTCCCCCCACTGACTCTTTCTGAACCCCACTGGGGCAGCTTTCTCCCCACCTTTTCTGCCCTCTGACCCCTGACTCTAGGGAGAGGGCCACTCTGGTTACCAGAATCCCCAGAGCAGCAGTAAGATGGGGGAAGCCACGTGCCCCACCTGCCCTGAGTCAGGAAATGGAGCTGGAAGCCACCGGGATGCTTTGTCCTCCCCAGCCAGGCCTTTGGACCCATAAATACACCCCAGAGCCCTGCAGGCCCTGGAGAGACCTCCATCTGGGGTACCGACAGTGGGTGCCAGGCTCAGGCTCTCTTGGGAGAGTGTCTTTGAGGGAACTTGAGGTCAGAGGAAGAGGCTTTGTGATGCAGGTGTGTGCTCTGAAGGGTCCCTCCAAGGTCTCTCTGAGGCTCCAGGTGAGGGTCTCTTTGAGACCAATTTGAGAACCTGTCTGAGGTTTATTTGTAAGTCTCTTTGAGGCCTGTTTGAAGGCCCAAACCCTGTCTGGGATGGCCTGAGGGCCGGTAGCTTGAAACCCATAAAAACGTCCTCAGGCCACGGCTGATATTGACCCTTCTTCCTCCAACACAACAAAGAGAGTAAGTCTGGCCAAGCTTGAAGCGCGTTCTTTTGGCCAGGGGGCTGTTGGAGGGGCTGGAGTCTTTCCTCCGGTGATGGATGAAGTTTTACCAAACCACAAAGCAGTTGGCCAGAGCTCCCCTGTTCCATCCCAACAACCAGTTGGCTGACCTTGACAAATCTGGCAAAGGCAACGGTTTTTGAGGACCGCACCACCTGTCCACTTCCGGGGAGAGAGACACACGATGTGCCTTATCTGAAATGGGTTTTTAGGTATGAATAGGAGTTCACCTGGTGAACGAGGTAGGGACAGTATTGACCTAGTGACACCAGTGGAGACACAGAAATGCACACCAGTTCTCTGTGGGCTAAGAGAACTGGCTACAAGTGCTTCAGTTTTCCCAGAGTCCAGAACGTGCAAGAGCCAGGCATGCCCGTACCACACAAAAGAACGCAAGAGAAAGAACCTTGCAAACCGTACGGAGCTACACGAAATGAGGCATTGCTGTTAACCACCCATCTCTCTTGTTTGTTGTGGGAACCAAATGAGTCAAGATGTGTGAAGATGAATTGTAAGCTGGAAAAGTGTTTATAAAAATGTTAATGAATACATTTAGAGAGTAGGTAGACCAAGTGTGAGGATGTGGAAATGGAGTAGACAATTAAAATATCTGCTAATTTCTCTCTTGAATTCACATTTTAGGAAATGTTTATAAACTGAGCATTCTAATTACTTTTCCAAAACCCTCACACCTCTTCTCAGATGCATACACTCTTAAGAATTATAGGATCTATTAAAAACATTGTCGATTTCCTGGCATTATCAGCTGGGACTCTTTATATGGCAAATTACAGAACACCCATTGCAAAGGGGCCTAACCAGTAAAAGCAAGGTAGAGTTTATGGGATTGGAAAGTCCGGGGGTAGCAGGAGCCTCGATAGGTCTGTTCCAGAGTGAGTTACACCTGATGTTCAGGCCGGCTTCTCTGTGTTGGATGCCAATGGCTCCTAGGCTGCTTCCTTCAAATTCCGGGAGAGAGACGGGGTGCCCTTTGGCCAACCGTCCAACAGAATTCCTGAGCTTCACTTCTGCTTGGACCGAGTTGGGTCATGTGGGTGGGGAACATCAGGGCCTATTTGGCGTGGGTCTGGATCAAATGCCCATTCGTAAAATGATCACTGGGATACCGAGGAAGGTGGAAGGGGCACCTACTGTACCTGGTCGCTCGGGTGGACCTCTGGGCTTCAGGTGTGCGGACCTGCAGCTGTGTTCGGTTTCTGCCCCGGTTGCTGGTTCCTCATCTAAACTTTCTGTTCCTTATGGCTCCTCCCTTGCAGACATGATACTGGTCCAGGCTCCCCCCATCACCCCACACAGTTTACTCCGATCTTTTTTGTTTTGTTTTTGTTTTTAACTGCTAACTTAGTCCCTAGCCTCTTTGCTCACCAATAAATTTTTCTCGACAGCTATTCAAAAGCTCGACACGTTTAATCGTAGCAAAGAAGATGTAGTACAGCCAATGTGATAAGACAGAAAACATGATTACAAAACTTAGCTGTGGGAAAATTATCATCATTTGCCAAAGACACAATTTTATCACCGGAAAACCTAATAAAATTAACTCAAGACAATTAATTATGGTTAATAAAAGAGTTTAGTAAAATGTCAGACACAAAATAATAAAAATAAGGAAAAAAGCTTCTTTCTGTAGTTAACAATAAACAGTTTTAAAATATTACAATGGGTTATCTATAGGAGGAAGTTTTTACTTTAAAAAAAAAAAAGACAATGAGGAGGGGCACCTGGGTGGCTCAGTCAGTGAAGCATCTGACTCTTGATCTTGGGTTCATGAGTTCAAGGCCCCCATTGGGCTCCATGCTGGATGTGAAGCCTACTTAAAAAAAAAAAAAAAAGACAACGAGGAAGCTCATTTGGGGATAGTTGGTTTCTGGAGGTGTAGACACACCCATGACCTTGAATTAGATGGCTCCCCTCACACTTTTTAAGAAAATCAACAGGATGGGTCCTTTACATAGTAAGGCAAATATCATCCGTTTTTCTAGCAAGAGACTGAAGAGGAAATCTAAGTGTAGGAAGGCAAACTGAGATGGTAAATATTCTGTTTCGTGATGACCACTTTTCAAACAAAGTTTGCTGTGGATGTGACCTGGTTTTATTGCTTGGGGTAGGAGCCCAGGAGAACAGGGATTTTCAGATGAGAGAGAGAGAGAGAGAGAGAGAGAGAGATGGAGAGAGAAGGTGAGAAGGAAAGAGAGTGAGGTAGAGGGAGGGCGGGAGAGGGAGGGAAGGAGAGGGAGGGAGAGGGAGAGAGAGGGAGAGAGAGGGAGCAAGGCAGGGGAGGGGAGTCAGGAGAAGGAGCACTGAGGCAGAGAGGTGACAAGCAGTCCCAGGACTGTGTTTGGGACACAGGAGCACCTGTCCAGTTTCCCCAGATGCCAAAGTATAACTCTCAAAATGTTAAAAAAATAATTCTCATGCAATACCTAGTGAACACAATCAAAATATTATTTAACCCAATGAAGAGAATCTTCCAACAAAGCTGTTTCAATGGAGGATATGGAAACTCATTTGAAAAACAATGATGGAATAAAGATTATTAAATTAGATACCAATTGGTTAATATCCTATAAGGCAACCACCTCCCCCTGCCCGCCCCACAATCTTTGGTGTTATTGATTGGATGGAAATCATCTGGACCTTGTCAGTTTTCTACAAATGAATGTCTAACTCCACAGAGTGTGGGCCCTACTCAATAGGAATTAGAGTACCAAACAAAGCTGCATGCTCTAGAGTCAGCTGACTTAAAAAAAAAATTTTTTTAAATCTTTATTTATTTTTGAGAGAGAGAGAGACAGAATATGAGTGGAGGAGGGACAGAGAGAGAGGGAGACACAGAATCTGAAGCAGGCTCCAGGCTCTGAGCTGTCAGCCCAGAGGGGGCTCAAACTCACGAACCATGAGATCATGACCTGAGCTGAACCATGAGATCATGACCTGAGCCGAAGTCGGACACTTAACTGACCGAGCCACCCAGGTGCCCCTAGAGCCAGCTGACTTTAGATGGAGGCTTGTCACTTTGCCTATTTCCAAAGTTTTGAATAGGGCTAGGGGAAAGGAACTTCACAGAAGAACATATTTTGTGCAGTTGGACTTTCAGGAGCTCAGAGTCATTATGGATGGGCCCCGAAAAGAAATACGAGCCAAACTTGGGTCCCGACAAGGTGAAGTAGGGCACATGAAGGTAGGTGCCCTTGGTGCCAGGGGCTTGGAAGGCTCCATGTGGGGCAGAGGGAGGGGAGAATATGGTTTGTACCCACCCCCGCGCCATGCTTTGGAGCATCTCTCCTTGGACTCAGAGTTGCACCCACCTTGTTACTTCCTGTTTTATTTTTCTGCCTTAAAAAATTAAATCTTTTTTTTTTATGGTGGTAAAATATGCATATGCATAATATAAGCAGTACCATTTTAATAAAGTGGACAACTCATCGTTAAGTACATTCACAGTGTTCCACAACTATCACCACCATCCACCTCCAGAACTTTTTCAGTCTTCCCAGACTGAAACCCTGTCCCCATGAAACAACAACTCCCCAGTCCTCCCTCCTCCTACTTCCTGGCAACCACCATTCTGCTTTCTCTGAATTTGGCTACTTTAGGTACTTTGTACAAGCAGAATCATACAGTATGGGTCCTTTGGTGACTGGCTTATTTCAACTAGCATAATGTCTTTTTTTTTTAATTTTCTTTTTTCTTTTTTCAAATTTACATCCAAATTAGTTAGCCTATAGTGCAACAATGATGTCAGGAGTGGATTCCTTAGTGCCCCTTCCCCATTTAGCCCATCCCCTTCCCACAGTAACCCTCCAGTAACCCTCAGTTTGTTCTCCATATTTACGAGTCTCTTCTGTTTTGTCCCCCTCCCTGCTTTTATATTATTTTTGTTTCCCTTCCCTTATGTTCATCTGTTTTGCCTTTTAATGTCCTCATATGAGTGAAGTCATATGATTTTTGTCTTTCTCTGACTAATTTCACTTAGCATAATACCCTCAGTTCCACCCACGTAGTTGCAAAGGGCAAGATTTCATCCTTTGTGATTGCCGAGTAATACTCCATTGTGTGTGTGTATATATATATATACATATATATATATATATATACACATTGTGTGTATATATATATATATGTGTATGTATATATATATATATATATATATATATATATATATACATACACATATACCACATCTTCTTTATCCATTCATCCGTGGATGGATGGACATTTGGGCTCTTTCCATCCTTTGGCTATTGTTAATAGTGCTGCTATAAACATGGGGGTGCATGTGTCCCTTTGAAACGGCACACCTGTATCCCATGGATAAGTGCCTAGTAGTGCAATTGCTGGGTCGGAGGGTGGTTCTATTTTTAATTTTTTGAGGAACCTCCATCCTGTTTTCCAGAGTGGCTGCACCAGCTTGCATTCCCATCAACTAGCATAATGTCTTCAAGCTTCACCCATGTTGAGAGAGAAGGAGAGAGAGAACCCCAAGCAGGCTCCTTGCTGCCAGCACAGAGCCCGATTTGGGGCTTGATCTGCGAGATCACGACCCAAGAGTCAGATGCCCAACTGACTGAGCCACTCAGGCGCCCAGGAAGTCATGCCTTTTGAAGGCCGAATAATATTCCATTGTATGTATCTACCTATTATGCTTATTCTTAAAAAAATTTTTTTTAACGTTTATTTATTTTTGAGACAGAGAGAGACACAGCATGAACGGGGGAGGGGCAGAGCGAGAGAGGGAGACACAGAATCTGAAGCAGGCTCCAGGCTCTGAGCCATCAGCCCAGAGCCCGTCGCGGGGCTCAAACTCACGGACTGAGAGATCGTGACCTGAGTTGAAGTCGGACGTTTAACCGACTGAGCCACCCAGGCGCCCCCTTATTATGCTTATTCTTTCATTCATTGATGGACAGTTGGGCTACTTCTGCCTTTTGGCTATTGTGACTAATGCTGCCATGAACACTGATGCACAAACATCTGTTTAAATCCCTGCTTTCAATTAGTTTGGGTAGGTACCTAGACGTGGAATTGCTGGATCATATGATAAGCCTATGTTTGAATTTTCAAGGAGCCACCTTATGGGTTTCCCACAGCCCCAGTTTGTGTTTCTACCACCAATGCATGAGAGGTCCAATTCTTGCACATTTTTGTCAATACTCGTTATCTGGTTGTTGTTTTTAAGTAATAGCCATCCTAATGGATGTGCACTTTGAGTTTTAAAATAATTGCTGGTTGCCCTTTATTAGAAGAAAGCCCAGCTGAGAATCTCCCCGCCCCCTCTCCATTGGCCAAGCCCAGAAGAAACAAGAAAGCTCACCCCTGCTGTTGCTTCTTCTCGACACACGGTGTCGCTGTTGAAGGCCAGTCCTGCACTGTCCGAAGCCCGTTGCTTATCCGCTACTTGTGCTGAGGTCTCTGGTGGCTCACATCCCTCCAGGGGGCGCCACTAGATCTTCCAGACGAAGCAGAATGCCTTGGCTAAGATTAGTTCCTCAATTAGACCAGACAAATATTTCCTGGGTGCCTTACTATGTGCCAGGCATTGATGTAGGAAATCATCAGAACAAAACAGACAATGACCCCTGCCTTTCTGGCGGCTAGAGAATAAACAATGACCACAATAAACAAGTAAATTGCAAAGTGTGTTGGAAGGTGTTGAGCACAATGGGAGAATGGAAGAGTAAAAGGGGCAGGGGACTGGGAGGTAGGTGAGAGTTGCATCGTTGGGAAGCTATTGGGTAAAGTCCTGAAAGAGGTGAGTTGCATCTGGAGAAAGCGTTCCTGAGAGATGGGGCAGCCCCAGAGCAGGAGCATGTTAGGTATATCTGAGGTCAGAGCAAGTGAGGGTGGGGAGCAGGAGAGGAAGTGGCCTGGGAGACCATCATAAGGACTTCTGCTTTTACTGAGTGCCATGGGGATACATGCAGGATTCTGAGCAGAAAAGTGATAGGATCTGGTTTATGCTTTTATTTTTTTATTACAAACTTTTTAAGTTTATTTATTTTGAAAGAGCATGAACGGGGGGGGGGGGCGGCAGAGAGAGGGAGAGAGAGAGAATCCCAAGCAGACTCCACACCGTCGTGCAGAGCCCGACATAGGGCTCAAACTCACAAAACCATGAGATCATGACCTGAGCCAAAACCGAGAGTCAGACACTTAACCGACTGGGCCACCTAGGCACCCCTATTTTTTTTTTTTAAGTATTTATTACTTTTTTTTGAGAGGCAATTTAAAGACTTTTTTTTTTTCTTTTTTTAGAGCAGGCTTAGGTTCACAGCAAAATTGACAGGCAGATACAGAGATTTCTCCTACACCTGTTGCCCCCCTTCATGCACAGCCTCCCCCATTATCAACGCCCCCCCACCAGAGTGGTACATTTGTTACAATTGTCGAAGCTCCGCTGACACATCGTTACCACCCAAAGACCATAAAAACCAGGGTTTACTCTCCGTGTATGTTCTATGGGTTCGGACAAATGTGTAATGACATGTATCCACCATTATAGTGTCCTACATAGTATTTCCACCGCCCTAAGAATCCTCTGTGCTCTGTGACTTATGCTTTAAAAGATTCACTTTGGCTTGTGCGTTGAGAATAAATGGAAGGGCAGGAGGCAGGGACAGAGCAGGGAGATCAGTTAGGCTCTTGCAACAACCCTGGGTCACAGGCACCGTGGTTTACGAAAGCAGCCCAGCCCAGAGCCGAAAGCGGCCCAGCCCAGAGCCGGGTCCCTTCTCCAGCCTCCTCAGCACCTCTTTCTGCTCTCCCCTAGTCCTTCTTTGAAGGGAACCACTGCTGATTCGGGGCCTACTATGTGCCAGGCAGTGTTTTAGGTGATCCTGCTGATCGGCTCATTTAATCTTTAAAGGCTCATGAGGAAGGCATTGTTTCACAGACATTTCAAAAGCCCATGCTATGGATTGAATGGAGCCACCCCTGCCCCCACCCCCAAATTCATATGTTGAAGCTCTAAACCCCGTGTAGTGGTATTTGGAGGTGGGGCCTTTGGGAGGTAATTAGGTTTAGCTGAGGACATGGGGTTGGGGGCCCCATGATGGGATTGGTGCCCTTACAAGAAGAGACACCTGAGGGCTGGCTTCCTTCCCCCTCCCCCATCCCTAGCACACTAACCAGGAAAGGGGTAGGAGCACACACAGTGAGAAGGCAGCCTTCTGCAAGCCAGATGGAGGGCTCTCCCAGGGAACTGAGTTCATCGGCACCTTGATCTTGGACTTCCCAGCCTCCAGAACTGTGAGAAGCAACTGTCTGTTGTTTAAAACACCCCCACCTATGGTATTTTATAGCAGCCAAAGCAGATTAGGCAGCCCATTTTACAGACAAGGAAACTGAAGCTCCACGGTTTAGGTGACCCAGGCACTCAGCTGGGTGTGGCGGAGCATTGAGTCGGGCTGTGGGGACGGGAGGGAGCAGGGGCTGCAGGGGTCCTCCTTGTCGTGTGTGTGTGTGTGTGTGTGTGTGTGTGTGTGTGTCTGGTGGGCTCCTGCCTGGGAGGGGCAGCTTCTCTGTGCAGTTTCCCAGGGGCCTGGCTCCGGCTTTTCCAGGCTCGCAGGGGGTTGCCTGGGGTCCCACCAAGGCCTTGTGGCCTTCCAGGCTTGCTGGGGCTTGAACTATCCAGGCTGGTGCTCCTGGAGGTGGCAGGTGGTGGGGCACCAAATGGGGAGGGGAGGGCACCCAGGGTCTGATCACGACTCCCCGGGGCCTGTTGGCTGCTCACTCTCAGAGAAGGTGGTGAAGAGGGCAGAGTGTTAATGACAGTAATTGCTTTAATTATTTTTTTTGGTTTGGAGAGTCATAAAATGCAGCAGCTTGCTCAGTGCTAATCATGGTAATTAGCAGGGGCTGGGGCCGCTGCCTGGACCGCAGTTGTTAACCAGGGGGAAGCATCAGCCTGCAGACACGGAGAGAGGAATAAACGATCAGTCCCCCTTTCTCTTCTGCCTCCCCTTCCCTCCCTTCCGGCAGCCTCCTTGGACTTTGAGCTCCTTGTCTGTCCCTGCTTTTGTTTCACTTCCTTCCTCTCCCTCTGCTCTGCCCCCTTCCAAGGAAGGCCTCCTGGAGGCCACCCAGAGACCACAGGGAGGGGTGGTGGCTGTGGCCGGTCTCAGGTTTGGGGGCGGGGGGTGGGGTAGCAGCTGTCTGGGGTAAAGGGGAGAGTTCAGCTACAAGCAGGGTTCTGTGCCTGCTCTGGGCACACCCCTACGTCGCTTCTCCGGGTCTGGGCAGCTTCGGATCGTCTGCTTCGGACGAGGCACCTTGACCCTTACAGATGAGCCAGGAGAGAGAGCAGAGCTGAATCCTTGAAGGAAGCTGGGGGAAGCTTCAGGAAGGGAAACGGGGCCACCTCCCTGCTTCCCTTACTCCTAGGCAAGCGTCACAGGCTCAGTTACCACTTCCTGAGCACCTACCATATACTGGAGGTTTAGTTGAGGAATCAGGCTCTGCCTGGGGCATCAGAGTTGCCTACCCTTGGCAAGTCAGGGAAGGCTTCCTGGAGGAGGTGGCAGGGCTGTGGAGGGGGGGTGGTGCTTCCACGAGGAAGCAGGGTCTGGCAGAGTGAGGGGTAGTTTCCTGGCTGAGGAGGGGGACTGTGGGAGATACAGTCTGGCATATCGCTCTGAGCTAGAATGTGAGGGACCTCAAAGACCAAAACCATGGAATCTGAGCTGGCCTGGCCTCTGAGACCCCGTATGCATGGGGCTTGGCAAGGGGTTGGAGTCAGGAAGCTTGTTTTGTGAGGCATAAATGACAACACGTAGGTAAAGCACACGGCCCCCAGTGACAGTGAGTACACAGGGATAGCAATGCTGATCCTGGCGATGATGATGAGGTGCCCCGTCTGGGACAGTGCCCCAGGGCCACACAGACACGTTCATGCAGGTACCGAGAGACGCGGTCAGACACAGACACGTGAGCTACAATCACACAAAGCACAGAAGCCAATGCACAGTCACCCTCCGCTCCCCCCGCCCGCCCCCCCCAGACGCACGCAGACACACGCAATCGTGCACACTCAGAAACTGACAAAGAGCACCTCCTCGGGGACACGCTCGCGACACCGGACCCACAGATGTGCTTCCTCTTTGAGGGGCTTGCTAAGCCAGAGGGGGGGCCCAACCCTGCGATCTTGTGACTTTGCTTCCTGGGACTGTGGCTGCAGGGCTGGGGCTGGGCCAGGGAGCCCCCCCCACCCCCCCGCCCCCAGCTCTGTCAGGACCTTGGTGCTGCAGCTGGACGGCCTGAGGAGCTGGCTTTTCGCAGTCAGGGGTAGCACCCAGTGCTAGCACCCTCATAGCACCCAGGCCTGAGCCACTGGTGAGGCGGACACACCTGGTTTGGGGCCGGGAGCCATTTCACCCAAGCCGAGCTCTTCCCTCCTCTGAGACCAGGGTCTCAGAGTGTCCACACCCCTCCTGCGGGGGTTGAGGCAGAAGGGGCGTGAGCACAGCATGGAACGGCTCCGCACATGCGTGCAAAGAGCTGCCGTGGATGACAAGAGCCCTGCAGCAGGAGGGACAGTGGTTAGACCTCCAGGGGCACTTCTGGATTGTGAGGGGGTGTGAGGAATGACAGGAGCGTCGAGGCTCCTCGGGGTTGGCGAGGAAGCTGGGGGTAGGGAGAAGGAGCTGGCCGGCTGTGGGCCAGGCTCTGTGCCAGAGTGCTTACCCGTGTGAGCTCAGTCCTCCCAGCCCCCAACGGAGCAGGTGCTGTCCGCGCCCCGGTTTACAGATGTGGAGCTCAGGACCTTGTGCAGTTCACTTGGTCGAAGGCACCCAGGCAGCCGGGGCTTCGGAGTCCTGCTCTGTCAAAGTCAAAGCCCTCTTCATGCCAGGCTCTGAGGGGCCGTCAGCCTTGAGGACAGTGAGAGTGACTGCTCCCTCCTTGTGCTCCTGTAGCCGGCACAGCTCTGGCAAGTCTGTGCACTAGGCCTGGATAGAAGGAAGGGAAGGAGGGAGAGAGGAAGGAAGGAAGAGGGGAAGAACAGGAAGGGAGGAAGAA
Organism: Panthera pardus; assembly: GCF_024362965.1. NCBI lineage: Eukaryota > Metazoa > Chordata > Mammalia > Carnivora > Felidae > Panthera > Panthera pardus. The sequence goes on from NW_026526666.1 coordinate 77,907,116, forward strand.
AGGGAGGGAGGGAGGGAGAGAGGAAGGGAGGGAGAGAGGAAGGAAGGAAGAACAGGGAGGAAAGGAGGAAGGAAGGACAGGAGGGGAGGGAGGAAGGGGGGGGAGGGAAGAAGGCAGGAGGGAAAGATTAGAGGCAGGGGCTGGTCCAGAGCGTCCATGGGCATCTGGGCACCCCAGCCTGCCACCGCACCCTCTCTCCACCTGTTGGGGCTCCTCCGGCTCCCGCCCCCACCCCTGGAGAACTCCAGGTCTCCCACAGCTCAGCTGCCGCCTTGTCCGATTCCATTTTCTTACCAGACAAACGAGCGGCCGGACCTGCCTTCCCGTTCACACCGACAGGCTGGTTGTCAGCTGCGGTGGCATCTGTTCTTGTCAGAAAAATTAAGAAGGAAGCGAAAGCAGCCGCAGCCCTAGAACCGCCGGCTGGAGGGAGGATGTGGGCATGACTTCTCTTGGGTCTTCTCCCGGCTTTCTCTTCCCTTAAGCGAGAAGTGTGAACAGCGTGGGCTCTGGAGCCGCCTCCTGGGCTGCCCCGCTGTGTGTTTGGGCAAAGTTGCTTAGGCCTCTCTGTGCCTCAGTCTTCCCATCTATGAGATGGGGATAATAGCGTTGTGGCGGTTAAACGAATTGACGTATGTAAAGCACTGGGGGCAGAATACGCACCTGGCACTTGGTGAGTAAGTGTTTCCTTAGCGTTAGTGCTGTTGTCGTTATCTTCCTTGTCCTAGACCTTGCTCCTCTGAAGAGAGGGCTCTGCCCCTCAGCATGGTGGAAACAGAGCCGGGAACGTGCACCGTGGACCAGGCGGGTTGGAGAAGGCTTCATTCATTGTACTACAACACTTTATTGACCCCAGGCCCCTGGTCCTTGCCCTTGGGGAATCCCCCTTGTCTGGTCGGGGGGAGGCTGACGTGAACAGAGAATTATTTATAACAGGTAGGTAGGTATGTAAGGTTCAGGAAGAAGAGGAGGAGGCAATTAATGGGTGTGGGGGGCGGTGGAGTGAGGAGGTCAGGGAAGCCTTCCTAGAGGAGGCGGCAGGAGAAGGATGTGCAAGACTAAGAGTTTGCCAGGCAGTCTCGGGGTGGGGGGGGGGGGGTCCTTCCAGGGAGACTGGGCAGCCGTTTTCAGGAGTCTGGGCTTTACCCTTAGGGCAGTGGGCGAATCTGGTGTATGGAGTAGGCAGCTGGAGGGAGGTGGCTCAGGCCGCTGCTGGAGGAAGGGTGGGCGCGGGCGAGGACTGGAAACGCCTCCTCCCTCATTCATCTCCCAGCTGCCAGGACTGGCCCCCCCCCCCCCCCCAGGTCAATGGCATTAGTGGCTATCATTGAGTAGATGAACAAAAAAGGACCTTTATGATCACCCAGGTCCGAGACGGCTGGGACTGGAGAGGTGGTTGGCCCTTGGAAGGAAGGGGCAGAGCAGAGGTCTGGGGACGCTTTGGGGTTCCTCTGCAGGACTGCGCGCGCCTGGCTCGCTCCACCCGTCAGCCTGCCCTCAGCCGCGGTGGGAACAAGTCCGCCGGCAGCCTGGCTCGGCCGTCTCTGTCCAGCAGGGGGCAGTCGCAGTGCGCGGATGGGCACGCCCGCCAGCGCGACTCCGCTCTGCACCAGGGACTCCTAGAAGAGAGTCTGGGGGTGGGGGGTGGGGTGCGTCAGACCCGGGGTGTCAAGGGCTTCCTGAGGGTGGCGAAGGGCACCCTCAGGATCCCTTGTTGGGGCAGTCCGGAGAGCGAGGATGCTCGCGGGACCCCAGAGGCTAGATCTGCTGCTCCAGTAAAATCTTCAACCCGGGCAGCACGTTGGCATCACCTGGGAGGGTTAAAACCCTACCCGTGCCCAGTGCCCTCCCCTCAGCAATCGGATCAGAGTCTCTGGGGGTGGGGCCCCGGGCATGAGTAATTTAGAAGTCTCTTCCGCGGCCCTCGTGCCGTGCGCGTGTGCCCTGAACTACCCGGAGGCAACTGACGCGCCCCCTTTGCCCCCCTGTGGGGTAGCTCTGAGTCATTTACATCCTGTGACCTTGACTGTCACAGGAGGGAGTCCAGGGGCCCTCCGCTCCTGACAGGACACCTGGAAGCTGAAAGAAGGTGGTGAGCAGGGCGCCACCTGCCCAAGGGTGGGGAGTTCAGAGTGGGTTGTTGGGTGTGTGTCCGCGCGCATGCGCAAGCGTCTCTGCGCGTGCAGAGGCGTATTCTCGGCTGAAGGTTCGTGGAAATGCGTCTCTCTGGGCGTATGCAGGTCCTTCTGGGCTGTTCTGCCTGCACGCGCCCGTGCACTTTTGCCTCTGTGCTGCAGGTATGTGTCAGTACACATGAGTGTCGCTCTGTGCTTGCAGCTGTGAGCACTAGCGGCAGCTTCGGCGGCTTCGCCGGTGCCTCTGTGTACGCGTGTGTCTTTGCACCCACGTGTTTGCCTCTATGTCCTTGTGTCTCTCGCGTGAGGCTGGCTCAGAGCCGGCCTGTGTGTGCTCGTGGTCTTGGCTCTTTAGGAACCAATAACGGATTTAAAGCTCTTCTGTTTGAAGGTGTTTTTCCTCCTTCTCTCCTTGCAGCCTGATCGATACGATGTTCCCGGGCAGCCTCCCCAAAGACCGCACACGGGCGGGTTCTGTGTGGACAGAGTCAAGTGCGGGCTTAGAAAAATCCACCACGGCCTCTTCAGGCACAATGTGTTCAGTTGGCCTGCAGGTGGGCAGCTGTTCTCGCTGGCAGCCGGTGGCAGGCCCCGCATACCCCCTGGGCATGCCGGGCCCACCGCCCCACCCCTAGGGCACCACCTAGGCACATCCCTCCCTCCTGCAGAGCCTTCAGTGACCCCTCACTGCCTACAGGATAAAGTCCAAGCTCCTGGCCCCGCATCCCAGGCCTCTGACTACTGACCTTTACCTACCTCACCGCCCTCACCGCCCCCATGGCACCATGCTCAGGGCCACCTGGCACTGTTTTCTTGGACACCGGGGCGGTATTAAGCCTCCAGCTGCCCCCTCTGCTGGGCCTCTTACCCTTCTGAGCTGGTAAGGCCCAGCTCATCGCTCCCCTCCCTGGAAGCCTTCTCTGCCTTTCCCACGAGGAATGGATAGCTCTTCCCTCAGTGCTAAGCTTCAGACCACCATTGAAGCTTCTGCTCCGCATAGTATTGGTCAGCTGGGGTGTGTGTCCCCACCAAACTGTGGCCTCCTCTGGGGCTATCTCACTGGTGCCCCGGGGCCAGCCTGGTACCTCTGGGCTGGACTCCAACGTCTGGGAGAGTCACCCTGAGCAGAATCCCAGCTCCCACCCGTATTCCCGTGCACTGACGGTCAGAGGTAGTGATGTTTTCTCTCTCTTCCCTCCATTGTGGTAGGCGGCTGGCCTGAGCTTCCGTGCTCCATGGGGGGTGGCAGGCCGGGTAGGAAGAGAGATGTGCAAGACACTTCTCTGCTGGGGTTTTGTCTGCCAAAAGCTGGAGCCTCTCCAGAGGATTAAGCTGGGTGTCTTGGGAAGGGCAGGGAGAGGGTATTGAAGAAAGACAGAGAAAGAGATGAATTCTTCCTGACTAGAGGGAGAATCTTTATGGATTCAAGAGATTGGGACACAAGGGAATTCTGGGATCACCCGGGCAGAGGGGACTCTTGTCTGTTCCCTGGCTTGGGGGAGGCAGGATGCCCAGGGGACTGTGTGGTTCCCAGCTTTTGCCGAGTGCGCTGGCGGTGCTGAAGGGGTCCGAGGGGCCAGGACAGTGGTGTCTCCACAGCATCACTGTTGAATGATGGCCACGCTGAGAGGGGCCTCCCTAGGGCCTTGGCATTACACTGCCAATTCTTAGACCGTGGGGTGTGAATGGTGCTAAGAAAAGGAAGGAGAGGGAAGCCTGGGTGGCTCAGTCAGTTAAGCCTCTGACTCTTGATTTTGGCTCAGGTCATGATCTCATGGTTTTGTGGGATCAAGCCCCACTTTGGGCTTTGTGCTGACAGTGCATGGCCTGCTTGGGATTCTCTGTCTCTGTCTCTCTCTCTGCCCTCCCCCGCTTGCTCTCTCTTTCTCCCTCCCTCTCTCTCTCTCAAAAATAAATAAATAAACTTAAAAAAAAGAAAATAGTGTCTTTCCTTTGATGACAACATTAAATGAGATAATCCGAGGATTAGTCAACTCTTAAAAGATTCTACAAAATACCATTCCAAGGACTCCGAGCGTAATAACGCATTTAACCCTCATAACAGCCCTGTGTGTTAGATACTATTATAATTCTCATTTGATAGAAGAGGAAACTTAGGGATTGAGTTGCTCAAGGTCTTTTAAAAAATTTTTAAAAAAATGTTTGTTTTTGAAGGAGAGACAAAGCGCGAGTCGGGGGCGGGGGGCAGAGAACGAGGGAGACACAGAATCCGAAGCAGACTCCAGGCTCTGAGCCATCAGCACAGAGCCCGACGCGGGGCTCGAACTTATGAACTGTGAGATCATGACCTGAGCTGAAGTCGGACACTTAACCGACTGGAGTTGCTCAAGGTCTTAAACAGATACAGGTGATCTGGCCTCTGAACCCGGATCTTAACTGCTGCCCCCCTCTGCAGCAGGAAGCCGGGTCCTCAGGACATGGGAAGAGTGCAGTAAATGTCAGCACCTTACGCGGAAAACATCTACTTTCGGCAGCACTTGCCTAGGAAGCATCACAGCGGATGGCTGCTGTCACCATGTGACCCACGATAGACCCTTACTGGACCCAGCTGGAGATTTTCTGGTCTGTGAGCAAGTCCTCGGTGGAGTACCAGTTTTCATCCTCACATAACAGAACCGCTATCAGCTGCCTGTCCCTTTTCTGGCATAAAATCCCCTGGATTAGGGCGCCTGGGTGGCTCAGTCGGTTAAGCGGGGTAAGTGGTTAAGTGACAGACTTTGGCTCAGGTCATGATCTCATGGTTGGTAAGTTCACGAGCCCTACATCCGGTTCACTGCTGTCGGCGCAGGGCCCCTTTCCAATCCTCTGTCCCCCTCTCTCTGCCCCTCCTCTGCCTGCGCTCTCTCAAAACTAAATAAACATTAAAAAAAAAAGAAAAAGAAAACCCTGGATATTTTCTCTTTAGCAAACTGCTCGGTGAATATCTCCACTGGTGTATGGACCCTGTGTAGCTCACTAAAGCACTCAGGTTCGGTTTTGTTTATTTTTTATTATTCAATTTAACTCTGCTGCTTTTTGTGTTCCTCCTTGACAGTTCTCAATAAATGTTACCTATGATATAGGCACCTCGGTCTGCATATTTAAGTGTGCAAGAAATACCACGTTTTATTCCCTTAAAAAAATTTTTTTTAATGTTTTTGTATTTTTGAGAGAGAGAAAGAGCATGAGCAGGGGAGGGGCAGAGAGAGAGAGGGAGACACAGAATCTGAAGCAGACTCCAGGCTCTGAGCTGTCAGCACAGAACCTGATGCGGGGCTTGAACTCAGGAGCTATGAGATCATGACCTGAGCTGAAGTCGGACACTTAACTAACTGAGCCACCCAGGCACCCATGTTTTATCCCCTTTTAAGCTAAGTTTGCTAACATCGAGCCCCCGCTGTTGTCCTCTGGGGAGCTGGGAAATTCAGCTTCAGCCACTTTTGGGGGGAAGCCAGGTGTGCATGGGCACATGAGGCAGGTGCCTGTGGGGGTTCCTGCACCCAAAGTGTTGGGAAGCTACAGGTCAAGCAGGGGCGGATAGGGGAGCAGCATGGCGGCGCATTAATGAGGGTGGCCCACTGAGAGGGCCGGGTAGACAGGAAGCAGTGAAGAGGAAGGCACCTGTCCTGCCTGCTAATGTGTGGCCTGGTGTTTCTCCCTGGGGACGTGTCCCCATCAGAAGCATCCTGCCCTCTGGCCTCCCAGAGCACTCCCTTCGGGCTCTGCCGGGACACTGCCCACAGCCTGTCTTGGGCTGTGGTGTGGACTCTATTTGACTCCATGCAGTTTGAGTCTATTCAATTCAACGTGGCTGGACTCCGTGCCAGGGGCTGAAGGTGAAAGAATGAGTCCATGAGACTTGACCCTGCAAGCAGTTTAGTGGGGCCACGACAGGTGGATGCATGGTGAAGACACGTGCTACCCTGATAGTAGGGGACAGATGGGAGCATCAGGGAAGGGTTTCTGACCCAGGCCAGCGAAGCCTTCCCGGAGAGGTGTGGTAGTCACAGCCGAAACCGAGGGGGGAAAGGGGAGAAGGCAGGCGAACATAAATCTGAGCGAAGGTGCCTGTGGAGGAGACGGGAGGGGACTTCTCTGGGGGCACAGAGACATATGAAGGACCTGGGGAATGGTAAGACTGGAGGCCAGGGTGATGGGCTGGCACTGGGTCATGCAGGGCTCTGGAGGCCTTTGGACTTCACCTGTAGGTCACATAGAGCCGTTAAAGGACAGTGACATGGTTATACGTCAGCCTTAAAAGAACATCTGGGGCGGTGCCTGGGGGGCTCAGTTGGTTGAGCATCCATCCGACTCTGGATTTTGGCTCTGGTCATGATCTCATGGTTCGTGTGTTCGAGCTCCACGTCAGGCTCGGCACTGGCAGGGTGGAGCCTGCTTGGGATTTTCTCTCTCTCTCTCTCTCTCTCTCTCTCTCTCTCTCTCTCTCTCTCTCTCTCTCTCCTCTGTGTCCCTCTCCAGCTCATGCTCTCTGTCTCTCAAAGTAAAAAAAAAAAAAAAAAAAAAAAAAAACATCCAGTCTGGGGTGGGGAGGGTGGGTTTGAAGGCGTGCTGATAAATGTTTACTAATTAGCTCACTGGAAAAACGCCCTTTTGCCAATTTCTGTGGGGTAAATACTCCCACCGTGACTGGTTTCAGGCTGCCGATGTGATGTCACACACTGGAATGCACCCACTGCAGCGAGTGAACAAGCCAGCTCCTCTCATTTCCCTCTATCTCCCCCTATCCTCCCTTCCCTGCCTTCACCCAGTACCCCCCCCCCCCCACCCTGCCCCTCCTCCGAGCACAGCCCTGCACAGAGTTGGCACCAAGGCCCAGAAATACTCTGGAGGGATAAGCAAGGCAGAAGAACCCTCAGGAGCGTCCCACCCCGTTTTCTGGAGGAATCCTTAAGAACCAGCACTAGGGAGGAAGTCAGAGGCAGGAAAGGGTGCCCCATGTGATCAGATTTCAGGGCTGAGGACGGGAGGAGAGCACACTGGGATGGGAGGCTGATGAGCTGATGATAATAATTATGACAATTATGCAAAATACACAAATAATAATTACAGAAAATCATGATTATTATTTGTGGGTGTGAGATGTCTCCAGCTTTTTGGAACTGCACAGAAACATCAGATGCCCCTTTTCTCGTGGGTGTGTGAGTGTCACAGCCAGGCTCCGGGCTGTGTGGCAGGAGCTGGGGTTTACACCCCTCTCCAGACAGCTGTCTTCTGCCCCAGGATCTTGGTGAGATCCAGCCTTCCTCACTTAGTGCCAGGCCCTCAAGTTCAGGAAAAGCAGCCCCTCACCCCTTCTGGTTCCCATCTCAGAACCTTAGCAAGAACACAGTCATGGGTTGGGGGTGAACCAGGAGAGGGCAATGGCTAACCTAGGGGTGGAATTCAAAGGCTCTGGGGCCGTGTCTCTCCTATGAACTGATTTCCTGGTTCATGGCAGATTGGATACCAGACTCAAATGGGGTCAATCGGATTCTCTATTCTGGAAATTTAGCCCTGGGACTGGGAGAAGGCGGAGTTGGGATCTCCAACCAGGAAGCTGGGAGTGGGCCTATCCAGGGACCAAGCGGACTGCAGAGAAAGGACTGGTTCCCTGTGCCCTTCTGCACCCCACTTCTTGTCCTCGCCCAGGAAATTCCCTGCATCTTTGTATTTTATTTATTTTTTTCATTTAAATTTTAGTTAACAGGGCAATGTTGGTTTCAGTGCATCCCTGGAATAAAAGCCAGCCCCAACCCTGCCGGCTTGAGGGGCTTTCTGTTACTTGTAACCAAGAATCTAAGCAGGGCTGTACTGCGAAGAGCTGTGAATGTTTTGGTTTTCTGGATCAGTGGTCCACTCAAGCTAGCTCACACAAGGCCCTACTGGCATCATAAGGGCCCTCTTATGGAGATCCAATAAGAGGTACTGTCACAGGGCTGGGAAGCCAAGGCTGATTGGATTTAAGATGACACTAGGACCGCTGCAGCTGGAAGAAGTCCATTAACTGTTAACATGACCCGGGGTCCAGATGCTTCTGCATTTTCTGTCCTCTTTTTCCTTCTAGTACAAACTCCTGAGAGAAGAAAGCTGATTGGCTCAGCTGATGCCCATGGTCTCCGGGTGGAACTTTTTTGTGTCAGGCCATGTGATAGGCTATCATGTAGCCTATGGCCGGGCTGCTTTTGTGTCCGGTGCTTATCTGCGGTCCAATCAGATGTCAGCTCTGAAGCTTTGGGCAGGGAGGATTCTAAGGGAAGTTGGGTGCGCGGTGGCGAAGTTGTCTTGTGCGAGTGCGAGGCTTGGTGCTTAATTCGGTAGGCGGTGGCGAGCCCTGGGAGATGCCTGAGGATGCGATTGGGTCAGAGCTGGGATTTGGGACGATAAATCTGGCCACAGGCAAGAGAATGATTGGAGGCTGAGAGGGGAGGCAGGGAGACCAGGCAATTGGTGCTGCCTTAGCCCAGAGAGGGCTGGTGGTGAGCTGGCCTGGACTAGGGTGGGCGGCTGAGGCGGCTAGGGTGCCAGGTTTGTTTTTAAAATTTTTTTTGCTGTTTATTTCATTTTTTTGAGAGGGGGAGGGGCATGCACACACGTGCACGCGCACACATACAGAATTCAAAGCAGGCTCCGCTGTCGGCACAGAGCCTGACACGGGGCTCAAACCCACGAACTGTGAGGTCATGACCTGAGCCGAAGTCGGATGCTTAACCGACTGAGCCACCCAGGTGCCCCATGGGGTGCCGAGTTTAAGAAGGCGCTCACTCCGGGGGTCAGCACTTACAGGGACCTGTGCGTGTCTCCTTCAATTTGCCTCACTCACCTCATCTGAGTCCTGGCTGGGGGCGGGGCGGGGGGGGGCGGGGAGGAGAAGGCAGCCGAATTTATGACTCTGTAAGTGATGGGTTGCAGGTGGTGGGGGAGTGGGTGGATGCGGAGGCTTGTGGCATGATGGCCCAGAGCAGGGAGAGGCCAGGCCTGGGGTTGGGGAAGCAGGAGGAGAGGAGGGAGGGGCAGGTTTATGGAGGGGGCTGGTAAGCTCACTCTGGGGTATGCCTAGTTTCAGGGGCCTGCAGGACACTGAGGGCGAGATTTTCTAGGAGAGAGACGTGGGTCTGAAGCATGGAGGGGAGTCAGAGGGGGAGAGATGACCTTGATACAGTCAAGCACAGAGTTGGTCATGGGGTACCACGAGCACCGGCACAGTGCCTCCCACGGAGCACGGACTCGGAAATGTTCGGTAAGCAATGCTTGAAGCCTAGGGGCGGACCCGGTCCCCCCAGGGGGTGTTGCAGGGAGGCATGGGTCTCTAGTGGTGAAATTTCAGACATTTCCCAGTATTCTCTGGGCCACGGATGGGGGGAGATTCTTTTGGGGCCCTTTAGATGACCCTGTGCCCATATTCTTGTGTCTGCCTTGTCCTCAAGGATGCCTGGTTGAAGGGTCGAGGCCAAGGATCACGGGACCTCCTCCTCCTCTGACTGTCCAGGTCCCTGCTCTCCTAAGAAGTGGCTTCTGGGTAACCACTCAGAGATCATGCCTGGTTATTAGTGGAACCGAGAGCGTAAATCTCCGTACCCGAATGGAGTCTGAAAGATGACCTCACGGTCACGGATTCACTTGAGCTATTTCCTCATGAAGGAGAATGGGCAGGGTTCATTCAGGTCCCCCTTTTACAGGTGAAGCCGCTGAGGGTTGGGGAGGTAAAGTGACTAGCCGAGAGCCACCCAGCTGAGCAGGGAAGGCTGGGTTGGAATTCAGATCTACCTAAAAAAAATGCAGTTGGGGCGCCTGGGTGGCTCAGTCTGTCAAGCATTGGACTCCAGCTCAGGTCATGATCTCACGGTTCGTAGGATCGAGCCCTGTGTCGGGCTCTGCTCTGGCAGTGCGGAGCCTGCTTGGGATCCTCTCTCTTCCCCCACCTCTCCCTGCCCCTCCCCGGATCTCTCTCTTAAAATAAACTTTTAGGAAAAAAAAAATACAATCTCCCGAACCCAGAGGTCATCATGTACTCTAGGCTTTCCTTAGATATATGATAATAAGGTGACATCAGAGTTATATAAATGGCTGATATTTATTAAGAACTTACGTGCTGAGTACTGTATTTTCTATTTAAACCTCACAACAACTTTATGAGGTAGGTACTATCATTTGTCTATTGGCAAGAGTGAGAAAGACCGTGAACATCCAGTGCTGGCCGTGGTGTGGGAAGAGGGCTCTGGTGTACATCACCCTGAGCAAGAATTGCTACAAATGTTAAGGAACAAAATCAGCAGTAGCAATTAAAATTTAAAATACATTCACCCTCTGATTCACAAGTCCCTCTTTTGGGAATCCGCCCTGTGGGGAGTAACAGCCTCAGAACATAGAGATACATGTACAAAGACATAAATTCCAGCACGGTTTGTAGTGATGGATTGAAACCATTGAATACCCATCGAGAGGGAAGTGGTTAACTGAAGCCTGGCTCAGCTCCTCGGTGGCCACAGTGGGCAGGGAGGAGGGGAGCTCTGTCTACACATGCTGACCTAGAGGGTTGTCCGAGTTGTCCTGAGTGAACAAAACAAGTGTGGAGTCATGTGAATCCTATTTAAAAAAAATTTTTTTTTAATGTTTATTTTTGAGAGACAGAGAGAGATAGAGCATGAGCAGGGGAGGAGAGAGAAAGAGGGAGACACAGAATCTGAAACAGGATCCAGGCTCTGAGCTGTCAGCACAGAGCCTGACGCGGGGCTCAAACTCACGAACCATGAAATCATGACTTGAACCGAAGTCGGATGCTTAACCGACTGAGCCACCCAGGCGCCCCAAATCCTATTTTTTTTAATTAAACACATAAGTGAACTGGGTACTAAGGAGGACACTTGTTGGGATGAGCGCTGGGTGTTAAATGTCAGTGGTGAGTCACTGAATTCTACTCCTGAAACCAATACTACATTATATGTAAACTAACTAGAATTTAAATAAAAACTTGAAGCAAAACAAAACAAAGGAAAAAAAACCCCACAAAACACATAAGTAGAAAGGAATAAAAAGGAAAACATAAAAGGTCACACATGTGATTTGCGTGTTTGTATGGGCCTAGAAAATTCTATGAAAGAATATGCACCCTCTGTTGTGACCTCAGGGAAGGAGATTGAAGGCAGAGAGGGGGAGAAATGAACTTTTATACCCTTCTGTGTTACACAGTTGTTGCCTGTGAGAGTCCTGTCACTGGTGGCTTCATAGAGGTGATGGCGTTTGAGGTGAGTATTTTATTTTTTTAAAGTTTATCTATTTTGAGAGACTGAGACAGAGGGAGTGCGGGGTAGGGACAGAGAGAGAGGGAGAGAGAGAATCCCAAGCAGGCTCTGATAATAGCACAGAGCCTGACAGAAGGCTTGAACCCGTGAACCGCCTTGAACCCATGAACCGCGAAATCGTGACCTGAGCCAAAATCAAGAGTCAGAAGCTTAACCGAATGAGCCACCCAGGCGCCCCTTGAGGTGAGTCTTAAAGGGTGAATGCAGTTTGCCAGACAGTGGGGTTGGGAGGGGCTAGCATGTTTGGGCGGAGGCGCAGATGCGGAAGAGGGTGGGGAAAGCGCAGTGGTCTCCTGTGACTGCACCCCTCCTGCTGCGCACCCCGAGTCTCTCTGAAGAGGGGTGCTCTGAATGGTATACGGGCAGCACCTGGGGCACCGTGGGCCTTACCTCCTGCTCCCGTGCAGTGGACCGTCTGATTCTTGCCATATGTTGGGACATGGGTTCAGAATCGCGTGTGGCACATGGTTAGTTACAAAGGATGAAGCGGGGGTGAGGGTGAGGGTGGCAGGGTATGTGGGTGGGGGCGCTCCTTGTGTATTCCTTCTCCTCTCCTTTAACTCTTTTTGTTTTCTCCCCTAACCCGCTCTCCCTTCTCCCTCCCGCCTCCCATTCCCTTTGCCCCCTCTTGCTCTCTCTTAAATTCCCTGTGCCTCCCCCCACAGGCACCTGCAGGGAGAGGGCCACAGCTGAGTGAGTGTCTTACAGTTGGCTGGACGTGCCACGATCCTCCTCAGTCCCTCTGGTATGTCCCTGATCCGGGCGATTCAGGCAAGGCCACAGCCTGTGATGGCAGACCAACTTGGATTCCAAGTCCAGCTTTTCCACTTACTGGCTGTGTGACCTCAGGCAAGTGGCTTAGCGTCTCTGAGCTGCGGCTTCTTCATCTGTATGGCATGCATACTGATCCTTCTCTCACAGGGCTGTCGTGAAGATTCAGCGAGGCAGTGTTTACAGCTAGAATTTTCTTCCTACCTCGTTCTGGAGGGGTTTCTGGCACAGGCTGTGAACCTCTGCTGTCTCTTTTGTTTTGAGGGGCTTCCTTCTCGCCTACGCCTGGAACTTGAATTGCGGATCCTCTGCCGCTCGTGTTCGGTTCCCTGCGTGTTACGGGGCCCCGCTTGCCCTCTCTCTCTCCCAAACCCGAAGACGCAAGTGAAGGGAAGCGAGTCCAGACCGCAGAGTCCACCTGGGAGAGGAGGGCCGTGGGGTCGGTGTGGCCGTGGCCGGCTCCCTGGGATGGTTGGAAGAGGCGGCTGCAGGTGGCTTGGGGGGCAGACTGCAGAGGCTGTGAAGCTCCCCCTGCTCCCTGCCCGGCACCTGCCGGAGTCCCTCCCTGGCTCCGCGTGTCTGTGTGGGAGACTCTGGGAGGGGCCCGTTAGCCGTGATGGAAAGAGCGCTGAGTTATTAATGCTGTTTGCAGTTGTGAGCTCCACTAGGACCATAATCGTGTGCGTCGTAATAATGTGTGTAATGAGAGCTCTAGCAATGAATTAATAGGTCAGTGGTGATTTGAGTGACCATGGTTAAGTGAGCGACAGCGCGATTCTGTGTTAGCAGACCCGGACTCGGCCTGGCATCGAGTCGGCTGTGTAAGGGCAGGAGAGGGTCCCGGACTAAGAGGCGGCCCTGGCCTGGGGAGCCCTGGATGTGTGTCTCCGCTCAGTATCTTCAGGGCCGTGTGGTTTGGTGCCGTCATGTGGCCTCTCCGAGCCTCAGCTTTCTCGTCTATAAACTGGAGATGATAATTATCCAGTCCTCCAGAGCTGTGAGGATGAAGCGAGATAATGCACCTGAGGGAGGCGACACCTGTCTCTGGCTTCCTCTCCCCAGCTGTGTGGGGCGCACTTCTGCTTCCAGCCATGCCACGCGCACCCCTGCTGGACGCCCTTCACCCTGGCTGTTCCCTCGGCTGTGGCTCGCTCCCTTCCCAGGTATTCGAACGGCTGGCTCGCCTCTCTTTCCGGCAGGTCTCTGCTCAAATGTCGCCTCCTCAGCGAGGCCTTTGCTGATGCCCTCACCTGAAACAGCACCCTCCCCGCCCTGTGTCTGCTTTATTTTTATTCGCAGCTCCTGACATTTTATATATGTAGCGGTTTATTCCGTTATCATCTGTCTCTTCCTCTAGACTCGCAGTGTCACAAGCACAGGGACCGTTTTTGTTCAGTGTGGACTCGCCAGTGCCCCGAATAGCACCAGCTTATAGGAGGCATGCAGGAAGTGTTGAATGCATAAACGAAGGAATAGTCGCTGTGACGGGTACGGGGTACGGTGCGCTCGGTAAATGGCAAGCGGGTTCAAACTGTGTGAGCAAATGAACAGGCACTGATGTAGCAGAGAAACTTTGTGGCGGAGCTTCCCTCTCCAAGGGCTGCCTTGTCATAGGAAATGTCCGAGCATCCGGTTTTCTGCCTGAGTCCCCTCCCGTGCCACCTCCCCTGTCCCCGAGAGGGAGAACCACAAAGTGGGTAGTGATCTTGGACAAGGCTTCCAACCACACCGCTGAGAGCGATACGCCAGACCCGGAGTGTTGGGCATCAGTGAGGACAAGGATTGAGGTTTCTGTGCTAAGCAGTCATGAGCAGGGGTCTTAGGGATCCTTGGGGCGGACTCCTGGATTCCATCTAGAACGTCTCTAAAAGCGTCGTGTGCTCATGAGTGTGTTGTGCAGTGTGTGCTTCTGTGTGACTGTGACAAATCATTGTGAGTATGCCGGGGTGTGTGTGTGTGTGTGTGTGTGTGTGTGTGTGTGTGTGTGAATCTGGATCCCATGTGGGCTTACTTTTATGTGTTGAGTGTATAATTTTTAAATTTATCATTTATTTTTGTGCAAAAGAGTGTGAGCAGGGGAGGGGCAGAGAGAGAGGGGAGGGGGAGAATCTCAAGCAGGCTCCGCACTGTCAGCACAGTACCCGAGGTGGGGCTCGAACTCACAAAACCATGAGACCATGACCTGAGCCGAAACCAAGATTCGGACGCTGAACCGACTGAGCCACCCGGGCTCCCCGTTGGGTGTATAATCACCGCGTGTGTGCTGCACACGTGTGTGCTGGTTGCAGACGTGTGTGGTGGGGATGCCAGAGGGTGACATGTGTGAGTGTGTGTGTGTGAGTTTGCCGTGTTCCTTTGCTTGAGGGGTGTGTGTGAGTGAGGGGCTTTAAATGTGTTTTGTGTGTATATTCTAGTCCCCGGGACGTGCACGCATGGGTCGTGGGCGGCCGGTCATTGCATGAGGGTGTGGTGATGAACTAATCAAGGGTGTCTGTGGCCTGGTGCAGTTTGTCTGTACAGCGTCCCCCTTGAGACTTTTGCTGCCGAAGATACCAGTTGTGTCATTTTGCTTGTGTTTGCGTGACAAGATATCCCGACACGGAGCCATGGAGAGAGACGTGGGTCTCTTGGGAAGATTTCTGCTGATTGCCGCTGTTTCGGTAGAAACACAATTATTTCATAAGGCCGGCTGACAGTGTTGGAAATAGCCGAGTGCAGAGCTGGAGCGACAGGGACCACATCCTATTTGATACTAATTGGTTTGATGATGATAATTGTTGCATTGCAGACGGTGTGACTATCTCCTAATTTAATATAATCAATAAGGTAACAACGGCTCAATGCAAATGAGATGCTGGGAATCGTGGGGCCATTTGTAAGTCGTGTTCTTAATGCATTTTCCTAATTAGCTGTAGCAGGGCTCTCCTACCCCGGAGTGTGGGAGAAGTGATCGTTGTGATGCCATACTTCCTCCAGACCTTTGCTTTCAGAGAGGCTCAGGAGCGGCTTATCCTGAGGCTCCCAGGAACCGCAAACACTTTCTGGGCATCAGCTGACATGGAGACGGTGTGTGGGGGTGACGGTTCAACAGGACACCTGTCTTCCGATTCACGACACCCCCAGCTGGAGCCTCTGCAGTTTCGCTGTCTCTTCGGTCTGATGGGGAGCTGATGGGGAGGTGCTCCAGGGCAGGGACTGGGCTCCTCCTATCAGACTGTCTCTCCATCATGCAGAGACCTGACTCTCTCTCCCTGAGTCTAGGCTCCCAATGCTGTTGCTGGGGTTTTATGCATTCCACCAGGGCCTTGCCAAGGTATGGGGGCGGGGAGGGGGCTCTCTTGCACCAAATTAGCGTCCCCCTCCAGAGCAGAGCTCCGATTCTGCTCTCAGCCTGGTGCCTGCTCAGGCTCTTGGTTCAGACCCTGGCTGTGTGTACACGTGTGTGTGTGTCTGTCGTGGTGTGCCACGGATGGTGAGGCAGGAATGCAGCCTGCCACAGGGCGTGGCTTACTCTAGTGCTTTGGAAGAGACTCTGGATCCAGACCGCTGGGTTCAGTCCTGAGCACCACCACTCTACAGCCGTGTGACCTTGGACAAGTCACTTGAGCTCTGTGCCTCGGCTTCCTCATTCTATAAATGAAGGAAGTAATGGTCCCTACTCGTAAGTCTCTAGTGAGATTTAAGTGGCTCGATATTTTAAGTCATTTTAATATGTGTTAGAATAAAATAAATGTTTCGCGTCTCATTCGCCACATTCCGGTGTTCACAAGCCACATGTGGCTCGTGGCTAGAGTATTGGACAGAGCAGACGTCACGTGTCATTTCCGTACCATTTCCATCAGCACAAAAAGCTCTGCGGGCCAGTGCTGCTGCAGACCTCTGACCCAAGGAGCTGAGCAGCTCCCGGGAACCCACCCATACCCACACCTTGGTATGGGCGCACGCGGGTGTCTCCCCATTCTAGTTCAGTGCGTTGTGCAAACGTCTCTCCTGCCGGCCAAGAGAATCCAGCTCTGTGCCACCTCTTGTCACGGCCCCTGCACCTGACACCCAGGCCCAGGAGCCCCGGTGGTGGCAGCACCAGATGGCCTGGGAGTTACTAATGAGAGGCTGTGTATGTGTGCATGTGTGTCCATGCACGCGTGCCTTGGGGTCAGGTGCTGTGATCGTCATTTTGGAGCCTTCTTTGGGGAAGTAACAAATGGCAGCCTGACCCAGGAGTCTTCCAGTGGAGGCCCCTTTATAAATCAGTGTGAAAGGCTCCTAGCTCCCTGCTGAGTTGACCCATGGCCCCACAACCAAGTGACCCAAGGGCTGTGGGGTTGCTACGGCTTCACCTCCCCCCATCCGTGTCCCTGCTCTCTGGACCTCATGGATGGTGTGGAGCAGCCCCCATCTTGGCTTGTGTAACCAGTGGTCTGATCTGAAAGGACGCCTGGCTGGCTCGGTCAGAAGAGTGTGTGACTCTTGATCTTGGGGTTGTGAGTTCGAGCCCCACGTTGGGTGTAGAGATTACTTAGATAAACAAATATTTTTTTAAAAAATGAAAGGAATCACCTTTTCTCTTTAGGCCTCGATTTTCTCATCTGTAGTTGGAGGAAGAGAGGGAACGTTGCCCATCCTCAAAGCCCCTTAGAAAGGTAATATTTGAAATTTACAATCAGTTTCACCTTCTAGCCCAGAGGAGAGACCACAGGACTGTGGGTCCAGGATAATGGGAACACTGGAATCACCTTGTTACACATGCAGATTTCTGGGCCCCTTAGAGATCTGCTGCTCCAGGGTCTCTGTGATGATGCCTTTGCATTTCCCTAGTAATTAATTACTAAGCACCATAATGTTTGAGAACTTTTGGCCTGAGGGCACACGCTGTGTCTCCAGCGCCCCTGCTTGTGGAGAGGAGGTGGCTGGGGTACTGGGTATAGGGAGGGGGTTGAGTGAAGAGGCTGGTTCCTGGGCCCTAGTCCAAAGCCAAGTTCCAGACAGTTTGGCAAACTGGGAGTGAGATCTGGCTCGGAACAGAAGCTCAGACTAGAGATCTGATATGAGAGGCAGGTGACATCAGCAGCCTTCCTTTGAGGTGGTGGTGGTGGGGGGGGGGTGCTTTTCTGGGTTTCTGGAAACAAGATCTGGTCCTGTTGGAAGGGCCGGTAGTAACTAGGCCAGAGGGATGCGGTTCCAGTGGTGGTTAAAATGTACAGGCTTTGGAGCCACACAGAACTGGGTTCAGATCCTGACTTGGCAGCCCCTGCACCACATGACCTTAGGCAATGAGTTTAACCTCATCTGTAGAAAGGCGACAGTACCGTATGCCTCAAGGGGATTAAGTAAGACAGCGTGTGTGAGAGCCCCTGCACATAGAAATACTTACGCACTCTCCTTTCCCAGCCAGCTTCCAGAATCCTCCTCGACCAGGCTCAGAGTAATGTGGAGGCTGAGCTAGGGTTTGGGTAGGAATGACAGGAACCACCCCTTGCACCGTGTTCTGTCATTTCCCACACTTTCATGGCCATGATCCCATCACGGCCTTGTGGCAACCCTGATGGGAGAATGGAGGTTTGGAGAAATTTGGCAACTTGCTCAAGGTCATGTGCTGGGAACAGGAAAGGGGAGGGGTAGACACGTGTCCTGACTGTGACCCTTCTGTGCTGCGTTTCGCCACCTGATAGCTGCTGGTGACAAAGTGTTTCTGAACTTCCTAAAGGCAGTGTATTTGTGGGGCCAAGCAGGGTGGGGTAGCGCCCCAGGGAGCCTGCTGGGGAATTTCCACTTGGGCCAGGCGCCTGCGTAGCCGGCTGATGTGTGGGAGAATAGGTTTCTGTCGTCAGCAAAGCCTTGCGCTGCCATCAGTTTGGGGCACTCGGGGAGGACTGTGGGGGAGGGGGGGCGTTCTCCTGCCTCTGATCTCGCAGCCTCGTTTTCTGGGTGCTGGGCCAAGTCCCAGTGCCTCTCCCTGTGACGTATTTAGCACTCACAGCTCTGTTTTCAGGAATTGAGTGGAGAGCGAGGCTGCCAGGGTGTGAAAGGACTGGGTGCACGGACCGCAGGTACAGGCAGCAGCTAACGTAAGTGGCTGCACGGTTCTGGGCAGAGGAGTCAGCCCAGGCATGAAGTGGGGGCAGGCTGGCGGGGGGGGAGTCACGGGCAGGCACGAAGCAGAGCTGGGCAGGCATCTGGCTCTGGCGTTGGCTGAGGTCAGACAGGACACAGTGTTGGCTGACCGCCTCAGGCAGAGGCCTCCAGAACAGTGGACAGCTCCATAGGCATTCTGGTGTTGGAGCCTCTGCAGACTTTTATCCCCGGACTCACTTCCTCCCCCACAGCTCTCTGCTTGTTAAAGGGGCCTTTGCAAACCGCCTCCTTAGCTTGCTTAGAAGGCCTCCAACGGCAATCTGGCTTGTTTTCAGAGGGATGCCTGTGATTTTGACCTGTCTGCGGGGGGAGGCGGGTTTCTGAAGGGGCTCACGTCTTTCAAGGCTGCACTTTATTGGTGGGTGATCCTTGTCGTCCTCTGGGGTCCGCACATGCTTAGTCTAGCGCCCAAGCCTGGCCAGACACTCCGTGCGCTCCGAGTTAGAAGGACTCTGCCTGTCAGCCAGTCACGATGCCCACCCCCTCAGGAGTCCCCGATGCCCGGTACCCAACACTTCTCTCCACCTCCTCGTTTTCCTCTCCTTTTGCCTGTGACCGCTGGAGTGAATCGGGGCTGAAGATCAGAAGTCGAGAAGCTGTTCCCACTAATGAGCTCTCCAGGGCCGCAGGCAGCCCCTCCCCTTGCCCCGCCCTGCCCTGTTCACTTATTTATGACAGATCGTGGAGGAAGAAGGACCAATCAGCGTTTGGAGGGAAGAAGGGCAGGAGAGCATGACTCAGAGAATTTGCATGTGGGCAAAGCAAGGTGCATTAAACTTTATAATTTCTCTCCGCGTAGTATCCTCTAGTCCAAATCCCTCTCGTTGCAGAGGAGATGTCTGACGCCCCGAGGCTTGAAGTGGCTTCCCAAATCCCTGTGGCCAGTGAGGACCACACCAAGAGCTGCAATCTGGGTCTTTTGATCCGCAGTCCAGCCCGATTTCCACCCTAGGACTTCTTCGGGTGCATTTATTTTGAAAACCGGAATGAGGTCTCTGTTTCAACTGACAGCTTGGCATTTTTTTGGTCTGTCAACGCGTTGATAAATTTAGAAGAAATGGATTTATTTTGGCACATCTGGGGACTAGCAAAAAGGATCAAGATTGCCACTGTGATGATGATGTCTTCGCTCTGCCCCCTTGAAACAAAATGGCAGTTGACACGAACATTTTCAAGGAGACCTGCTGTCTTTAATTTGTAATGGATTTCAACATAATTTGGCCTGGGGTCGAAGTTACTGGGAACGTGCCTACATTGAATGTGCCCTGTAGATCAGAGTCCTTATTCCCTCCGTAAGATGTGTTGCTTGCTCTGTTGAGAGATGGTGACTGAGGCAGACTGCATTCTGAGCAGTTGTTACCGGTATTGTTATTTACGACGGCGGGTAGGGAGGCATCGGGTGCTTAGTTACGTTTTGGGGGGGACCTGCGCCAAGAGAAGCGGATTGTGGGATGGTCCATATAAAGCCTGGTGTCCTGAGGCCCTCAGACCTCCTCTCCCATTCATTCAGCCACTTCCCTTTCACCGTCAAACTCGGGAGGACTGGAGGTGAATGTCCCAGACCTGAAGAATCCACAGAGGGTGCTTGGCAATGATTCGGATCCAGTTTCCTTTTGTACATAATCAGTGCCAAAGGCCAGAGGGTAAACTTCTCTCAAGAGCCTTGAGGGGCTGTCTCTGGGGGTCACTGTGGCAGACTCCGTGCACACGGTGCGGTCCTTGCAGGAGTTGGGGAGGGGGCTGCAGGGGCGTGAGTTCAGTAGCCTGAGTGCTGGAGTGTGGACCACGTTTGCTTTCAAGCCTTTGTTATCCCCTGAATTCCTTTGCCTTATTCCTCAATTCTCCATATCTATTTAGCTTCTTAAAATGTTACTGCCTAGTGCTTATTTTTTTTTAATGTTTATTTATTTTTGAGAGGTAGGGGGAGGGACAGAGAGTGAGGGGTGTGGACAGAAGAGCCAAGGCAGACTCCACGCTGACAGCAGAGTCTCCGATGTGGGGCTCAAACTCACAAACCCTGAGGTCGTGGTCTGAACTGAAGTCAGAGGCTTAACCGACTGAGCCATCCAGGTGCCCCCTACCTAGTGCTTATTATGTGTCAGGTACTTTGCTTAATATTAGATGTATTAACTCATTTAATCTTTATAGTGGCTCTACGAGGTAGGACCTGTTGTCATCCGTATTTTACAGATGAGGAAACTGAGGCACAGAGAGGTTAAGTATTTTGCCCAAGGTCATACACTAAGTGAACAGCAGAGCTGAGACCCAAACTAGGCATTCTTACTTCCAAGTCTGTTCTCTGAGCTCCTATCCTGCATGGCCTCCCAAATGCCAAACTGATTGAGACACTGGATTTCGTTTTTCCTTAAGATTCTTCCACTCAGATGGACCATTTTACCCTGCCCGCCCGCCCATCCATCCATCCATCCATCCACCCACCCACCCACCCACCCACCTTTTCAATCAACAAAATACTTAATTGAATGTATCTGCTATGTGGCCAACATTCTGCCAGGCGACAGTGGGAGCAAAAGTAGACACCGTCCTTGTTCTCCCAGAGCTGGCAGACTTCGGGAACAGATAGATGACACGTTAACACACCAATTCACGGGTATGTGCAAGTGGACATCAGTGCTCTGGAGGAAAGGGACTCAGCTCTATGTGTCACAGGTCATGAGCCAGGACTGCCAACCCAGGTCTCTGCATCCCATTTGCCAGCCCTGACCCAGAGCCTCGACCCCCAGGTGATGCAGTTTCCTAAGCCTAATAGTCGTCGGGAGTTTCCACCAAATTCCCAACATAATGGCCAAAGCATCTTCCTAAAAAACCACAGTTTCCAGAGGTGGGTATCATGTCATGTGTGGCCAATTCTAACTGTGCTCCCAGGACAACGGAGGCAAGATTTTTTTTTTTTTTTTTTTTTTGCCTTTGCTGGTTCCCCCAAACCTTCTCTGGTTATTTGATTATAGATAGCATTATTTCCTTCATTCTTGAGCAATGGTTGAAGCCTTTTGGGAAGCATGGATCTCTTTGAGAGATTGACAAAAATTAACAACATTTTTTGAGAAAAAAATTCCTCCCTGGATTTCTAAACTCAACCAACTACCCAACACTCAAAAGTAGCCCCACATTTGCATGCCAGATTTGGAAGATACTTTTTACAGCTAAGTGGATTATACTAGCTGAGTAGACAGATGATACCCCCAGAAGTTCACTTCCTACTGAGATCTGGATGCTTCGTCTTCCGCACCCCAGCAGAATTCACTTGTATCTCATTACTCTCTTTCATCTTGAACAGTGAGTGAAGCCTTTTTTGGCCATGGCTCTTTTGAGAGATTGACAAACACTAAAGACCTCCTTTGAGAAAAATTCACATACTTGGAACGACTTACACAGAATCTCAAGGGGTTTATACTCCTGTAGCTCATCCATGGGTCCCACACGGAGAACTTCTAACCTGCAAGATGCCCTTTCTTAGTTTTGGTGGCTTGTACTGCCTCTTGACATGACCTCTGAGTGCTTAGGCATTCCAGCAGCTGGTCAATGTCTGGGGGAGTCCATGGATTTCCCGGGGGGGGGGTTCTTTTAATATTTTATTTTATTTATTTTTGAGACAGAGCATGAGTGGGGAGGGGCAGAGAGGAGGGGAACAGAGGATCTGAAGTGGGCTCTGCACTGACAACAATGAGCTTGATTTGGGGCTTGAACTCACAAATCTCAAGCCTGAGCCAAAGGCTGAGCATCTGAGCCAAAGTCGGATGCTCAACTGACTGAGCCACCCAGGCGCGCTTCCCAGGAGGGGTCTCTAAGGGACCAGCCCCAGAGATGGAGACACCTGGTGCCCCCCTAGTTTCCACCAGCTGGAGGTTCAAAGAGTACAGGTGGTCTGCCTCATGGCTTCCAACTATTAACTGTGCACCCCCATGCACACTCACTGCTCTCGGTTAACTGCATTGATGGAGTGAGGCCGCCAAGACTCTTCTCAATAATTCTTCGCAGGGAATCCACGTAGGTAGTGCAGGGAAAACAAGTGTGAGATACATGTACGACTTCTCCCAACCCAGTGTCCATGACAGATGTTGCTAATCAATCAGAGTTTCATTCCCATTGGGCCCAGATATGGTCTTATAATCTTTTCAAATAACAATTTAGGTAGATACCACTAATCCATCAGAGTTGGCATGTAGGATGAAATAGATTTGCCATCCTGGATGCAGGGAGATAGGGGCTGGGCACTTTGGTTCTAGGCCCACCTCTTGCCAGTCTAGGGTCTCGACCCTGCATCCCAGCTGGCTTAGAGTTCCAGGTCCCTGTTGCTCTTAGAGAATGCTCAGACATTGTCATCTGGTTGGCCAACCTACCCTGCGGCTGACCCAGAGTCCCTTTCTGTCTCCCCCTGTATTAATTCGCTCATTCCTCAGCTAATAGGTCTTCAGCATTAAAAAAAAATCAGTAAGGGTGAAAATTTATGTTTTATTAATGATTGACTATCAACTCATGTCCCACAGTAAAAATCTAGCCTTTGATTGTTTTTTTTGATTTCAAATAAAAATTTCTAGGTCTGTTTTACATCAACTGCATTTTTTTTTTTTTTTGACCCCCTTCACCCACTTCTCCTACCCCTCTACCCCTGCCTCTAGCAACCACCAGTCAGTCCTCTGGATCTATGAACTTGGCTTTTGTCTTGTTTTTCTTTTTAAATGTTTGTTTGTTTGTTTATTTATTTATTTATAATTTTTTAAAAAAAACATTTATTTAGTTTTGAGAGGCAGAGAGACAGAGCACAAGCAGGGGAGGAGCAGAGACAGAGGGAGACACAGAATCTGAAGCAGGCTCCAGGCTCTGAGCTGTCGGCACAGAGCCTGACGCGGGGCTTGAGCTCACGAACCAGGAGATTGTGACCTGCCGAAGTTGGATGCTTAACTAATTGCGCCACCCAGGCGCCCAGAGGTCCACATTTTGAACCATGGCATTTACAGCCTGGCCCCAACTTCTTTTCCAGTTTCACTCCTCACCATTCCCTGGTGCCCTAACAAGTTCCTACAAGGCATCATTTCCTGATACTCTGGGCTTTCGTGAAACATTCTCGTCCTAGCTCATGCTGTTCCTTCTGTTTGGAATGCTTCCCCACGCCCACCCCAGCCCTTTTCTCTGCCCGATGAACTCCTACTCTTTTAAGACCCTCCTCAAATGCCATCTGCTCTGTGAAGTCCTCTCTGTCCCACGCTGGGTTTATGATTCCATTGCCCCCTCCCCACTGAGCTCACGTGCATCCCTCTATCCTGGTACGTTTCACTCTGTCTAGTAATTGCTTGTTTACTTGTGGGATGGTGTCAGATGCACCCGTGGGCTGGCACCCAACCCAAGACATGTCACAGAGCAGGGACCTTGTTGACAGGCACTGCGTGTGACCCACAGTGGGCAAAGACCCCCAGCCTTCCCCTTGTGTGCCCCAAGGCAGCACTTGCTCTATCACCCTATCTTGCCAAGTGAAAGCAGCCTCCGTCTTTTAAATGATGGCTTCCCTCCTCCTTGCAGAAAGGGCATCTCATTGAAATTCACCAGGAATGGGCAGTTTCTGACATGAGTCTCTTGGCTGGTCATAGATACAGCTGCCAACACTGGCGCTCCTGGAAGCAGAGGGTTTTTGATCATGAACTGCAAGCATACATTTTACCACTAAATTTAGACCCTTGGGGAAAAGCAGCCTTTTCCCTTTCTCTACCTGCCTCTCCTGGGCCCCTCTGACTCCTCCCTCCCCACTTTCTTTTGGCTTGTGAGGCTGGGGAAGGGAGGTGGCTGGGGGCCCCACAGGGGTGGTGCAGATGGGGGTGTGGGAGAAGTTTGCTCACAGTGGTTTGGGGAAGAGCTAGGCAGGTGGGAGGAGGCTGGAGACTTTCACCTCCAGCTCAGTCAGTGCAGGCGACTCTCTTCTGTATTGTTTGATAAACATGGATGATGGGCTCCTTAGTGAGCCCCCAGTGATCTG
The DNA here is from genome assembly GCF_024362965.1 of Panthera pardus. NCBI lineage: Eukaryota > Metazoa > Chordata > Mammalia > Carnivora > Felidae > Panthera > Panthera pardus. The sequence continues at coordinate 77,931,442 of NW_026526666.1, forward strand.
GAGGCTCAAGGCAAGATGGTGGCCCTGGAGAGAACAGTAAACATAACATTACTAAGAAGAAGATGTCACCAGGTAGCCCTGACTCTGTGCTGGGCACATTGAGGCACTGCTCTAAATGCTTTTCATCTGTTAGCTCATTAGTTCAACCCTTTGTGGTGGGTTTTATTATTATTCCTGTCTTACAGATGAGAAAATGGAGGCCACAGAGAGATGACCTCATGTTAACTGTTCTCTGGGAAAATGGGGAAACTCAGGCTGGCCCAGACACCACTGGAAGGAGGTCGTGGATGAGTCTGTGTTACGAGTATAAGAAGAAGAAGAGTATTGGAAATCCCAAGGACATTCCGGCTGTAGCTTTGAGAGAATTATTTTTCTTCTCCAAACCTATTCTTCCTTATCTAAACAGTAAGATAATTATGTCTTATTGGAAAGTTGAATGTTAGGATCCGGTGAACTCATACAAGTAAAATGCCTAGCATATTATAGATAAATCAATAAACAGTAGCTGTCATTATTAATTACCTAATTGCTCCCTTCGTCGTGCTCTTTCTCTTTCAGATGCTTCCCTTCCAGAAGCTTATCAGACTGTTTTAATGATCTTATCATATATCTGTCTTGCTGCTATACTCTGAGCCCCTCAGAGGTAACGGCCAGTCTTATCCACTTCTGGGCTCTTTAACTGACAGATGGGAGATTCCATATGGGGAAACTGAGGCTTTGAAAGGAAGCTGTTTGATCAAGAGGACAAACTAGGATGTGGGGGATCCCAGGTCCCCCTTCAATGCCGTGCAGGCTTGTATGATCTGTGATCTGTAGTCAGAAAGGTGGGTGGAGGAAGACCCCATCCAGGGCCAGTGACTGCCCAGGTGGGAAGCTGCAGGTTCCTGGGGCCTGCAAGAGGGGAGAATGGGGATGGGGGTCAATGAGCTGTCCTGGGCCAGAGCTCACAGGCCTAGGGAAGAGGGTGCCTACAGAAGACAGATGACAGACATAGGACCTGGTGAGCAGTGAGATGTGGGGGTGAGTGAGAGGGAAGAGTCCAGTTTGACTCCTAGGTTGCCTTGGAATACAGGAGGGATATGAGACTTTGTGGGTAGGAGGGGAGGCTCCTGAATTAGACTCTGGAAATGCTCAAGGGAAGGAGTTCATAGGGCGGGTCTCTAAGGGTGTCTAGCAGGGTATTTGCCTGTAAGGAGTTGTGGGCAGGGCGCCGACATCTGCCACAACCTGTGATCCTATGACGTGGTTGTTCACTGAGCTGGCAAAGTATAGCACTAGAGCTGGATCATAGGACTTGAATCCTGGCTCTACTGTAACTTGCTAGCTGTGTGACTTTGGGCATATTACTCAACCTGAGTCTCAGTTTTATTTTCTATAAGAGAAGGATGATTGGAAATTACTTCCCAGCATGTTGTCGTAAAGGTCAAATGAAATAAAATAAGTCAGTGAAGGAACATAGTAAGAGCTCAGTAAATAATGAGCACTGTTATGAGCTGTTCCTGCCACTAGAATGCTGACTCCCCTTGTCTTGGTGCCTTCCTTCCTATGTCAGCCTCTCCCATCCCAGCAGTACTGAATACCCAGCTGTTCATCATAGGTACTCTAAACCTCTCTATCCTTCAGAGACCCTTGTCTCTTAAGCGTCCCCTTTGGCCCTTTTGGGCAACTGACCGAGGAGAAGCAGAGAGTTGTGACTTGTGTTCCTCCAGTGAGATGTCACTTGAGTTTTGAATGTACCTTCAGTGCCTTGACCCACGGGTGTGACTAATGGTGGGAATGTTCAACAGGGTGATAGGGTCAGGACAGTTGTTTTGGGGGCAGAGGGATCTTTCTAGTGCTGGTCAGACCAGCACATTCAGAAGTTGTCTACTGTGTCTTCATGTATGGACATCTGTAATGAGCATAAAGCTCAGACTGAGAGGGGATCTGGAAGTTCTCACCTGGGATTGAAAACTTCATGCCCTTTTGAGTGGGAGGTCTTCTGGAAAATGCTGTAGTCCTCTCAGTAGGACCAGGAGGCTCTGGGATCAGTCCATCTCTCCCTCCCTCCTGTTCCCAGATTCTGGGAAGTCAGGGAGGTAGTGGACAACTGCCTGATGTATAACACATGTCCCAAATGTGGAAGGGAGGGAAGACAAAGCCATTCCCCAAAGATCAGGAAGCCCATGTTTAAGTCCTTCCCTTCCCTTTACCAGATATGTGGTCTTAGACAAGCAACTTCCCTGCTCTGAGCCTCAGTTGCCTAAAACATGGGAATCATAATAACTGACTCCTTTAGCAGACTGAACATTTAGACCAGTATGTTCACTTGGTTGCTGCAGAAATTGAAGCCCAGACTGCAAAGGGGCTTGCTCGAGGTCATGAGGCCAGAGTTTGGCTGCCAAACCTAGTCATGTGGTATTGCTTAGTCAAGTGTTGCAAGAGGGTAAGGGATGGTGTTGTATTGGTATGGGACTGTGTTGGACAGACCCGATTACTTGCTTAGGCTCTCAGATCCATGGAAGGGAAGGAGGATGCCCCTCTGCAGAATCCTTTACTGCTACACTTAGAAGCCAGTGGAATCTCCACTGGAGATTCCCAGAGGAAGCTGTAAGGCTCAGAGACTTTGACAGTGTATATGTGTCTCAGAGGTCACAAAGCTCTGGTCACACACAAGGTGCAGGCTGCCTTTGAAGCTCTTCTCAGTGACTCTCTGAAAAGTTTTAGGTTTCAACTCAGCTACAAAATGAATGAACTGCTCATCTCACCAGCACAGAGCACATTTGGGCCAAACTCCTCGCTCAGTTTTATGGGGCCAATACATCTGCAGAATCATTTATCCGTCACTCTGCAGACGGAATGCATTATTTTGGAAAACTTTCTTTTCCCTTTCCCCCCAAAAACTTTTATTCCCTGGCGGAAATGGTTTATCAACGTCTTTAAGAAACCGCTCAGATCTTCTTGGCAACCCCTGATACCATAAAAGAGTGGCAGTACGAATGCAAATGAATTGGAGGGCATTAAAAAACCCTCTTGCTTCGGCAGCTGAAGTGGAGAAGGACCGGATGATGGATAGCACAAGGCTTTCTGCTGAGCGATTTTGCTCTTTTTACAGCTGCCAATGGCTGATGTATTTCATCTTTTGTTTCCTTTACTGCCGCTTAAGCAAGCACCCTCAGGCTGGGGGTCTGTCCCTGGGCACCCACTTCATCTTGCCCCCTGGGGACGGCTCCAGCCAGCTGTTTTGCACTTACTGCCTGATTCAGGGAAGGCACGGGATGGCCCAGCTGGATGGGGCCCCAGGGGAGCGCCCCTCCTGTAATTGCTGAGCTCAGTAGCGGAGACTGCTGAGGATGTGGAAATCCTGTCCACATCCCTTTCTCTTCCACCCCTGTTTATTGAGGCCCGCCGTGTGCCCAGCACAGGGAGGACACCAATAAGTGGAGGACACAGGCCTGACTTCAACGATCTTTCCCTCATCCCCGAACAGTTACACACTATGCACATGGCAAAGGCTCGCACCGGCTTCCTGCGCCCACTCTTCTCCACGTGTACTCGCGCACACGCTCACACTCACCTACACACCAGCACAAACGCACATGGAAACACGGTCACCCACACGAATGCCAGAATACGCACTCGGGTGTGCCCAGAAACACACAACGAAGCCCCACCAACGCGCAAACCTGTGGGCATCTGCAAACATGCGCACAGAAACACAAGCGCATTCTCCCGTACACCCACACATGAAGAAGTTAAACAATAACAGAACGGCGTCTGATCCGAAGCCAGAGTGAGGGGGCTGATAAGAGAGGATTCAGAGGATGTCTGCAGTGGAAATAATGTTGATGTGGGAAGTTTGCCTTCTAGACTCAGCTCCGTCTCTCTTCCTAGTTGTGTGATCTCGCTCAGGCTCTTAGCCTCTCTGAGCCTTGGCTTCTTATTTGAAAGGAGGCCCCTCCCGATACAAGAGCTCATTATTTGGTGAAATCAGAAGTTCAGAGGTCAGTGTGGGCTGATGTAATGATAGTAATAGTAATAATAATCATAGCCAACCTATATTGAGTACTTGCCATGTGCTGTGCCCTGTGTTAAGCACTTGATACCCATTATCTCTTTTAATCTCCGCAACAATCCTAAAAGATGAGCACGGTTAGCGGCGCCTGGGTGGCTTCAGCCGGTTAAGTGTCCGACTTCGGCTCAGGTCATGATCTCACGGTTCGTGGGTTCGAGCCCCGTGTTGGGCTCTGTGCTGACAGCTCAGAGCCTGGAGCCTGCCTCCAATTCTGTGTCTCCCTCTCTCTCTGCCCCTCGCCTGCTCACGCTCTGTCTCACTCTGTCTCTCAAAAATAAATAAGTGTAAAATTACAAAAAAAAAAAAAAAAGATGAGCACAGTTCTTAGCTGTGTTTTACAGGGGAGGAAACCACACTTCAGAGAGGCGAGGTTACAAGCCCAGGGTCACACAGCAAGTGGTGGTAGAGTCTGTATTGGAAGCCAAACAGGCTGGCTCCCGGGCCCACACTTCTGGCTACCCTGACAGTGTGCTGAGTTGGATTCGTGCTGGGTACTGGGAACCAGGCGATGAAGGACACACGTTCCCTGCCCTGGAGAGGCCCGCAGTTCAGCGGGGAGGCAGCCCTGTGCCAGACAGTCGGAGCGAAGAGTTGCTTGATGCTGGGGAGCTTGGGTTCACGGAGACCCACCTCTGTGTGCTCGTGACGGCTCTCCCTTGTGACTCGTGTGGACCAGGGCAGCTCAGCCTGGCCCTGGGGGTGGGCCACTGGATGGGGGTTTCTCTGGCTGGGGCGGGCACCTTGTATCCAGATAAGGAGTTGCCAGTCAAACTTGAAAGACCAGAACTCTTCTGGGAGGATGTGTTGTGGGTGTCTTTGTATCTCAGGTGCGCCGGACCTTCAAGGGGCGCCTGACCTTCGGTGATGTCACCCGGTGATGTCCTGTGTCCTGTGCTGGGGCCTCTGTAGCTCATTATGATGGCTTTGAGCAAATTAGGAAAAGAGGATTAGGAAAAGACAGAAGATTGCAGCACTATGCCAGGGGATGGTGTGGGGTGTGGACTGGATTTTGGTCCTCTCCTCGTCTCTATGTGTGGTGACCCTGGTAGGGTCAGAGGGAGGGAGAAGGCACAGGATGGGGAGATCAGAGGTCCTCACAGGGCTTGTTCATGCAATGGGAGAAGGAAGGTCATGGGACCTTTTGTTGGTCTCTCAGGGAGTAAGGTGACCCTGTGGTGGGATGTAGACATGGAGGAAAGGGCTAAAAGGGTTTGCCAAACCATGATAAACATCACAACAAAAAAAGCTTGTCAAAGGGTGGGGGGTGCCTCAGTGGGTCAATCGGTTGAGCGTCTGATTCTTTTTTTTTTTTAAGTTTATTTTGGAGAGAGAGAGACACAATGAGTGGGGGAGGGGCAGAGAGAGAGAGAGAGAGAGAGAGAGAGAGAGAGAGAGAGAGAGAATCCTAGGCAGGCTCTGCACTGTCAGCACGGAGCCACATGTGGGGCTCGAACTCACAAACCATGAGATCATGATCTGAGCTGAAACCAAGAGCCGGACGCTTAACTGACTGAGCCAGCCAGGTGCCCTGAGCATCTGACTCTTGATTTTGGCTCAGGTCATGATCCCAGGGTCGTGGGATTGAGCCCCGAGTTAGGCTCCGTGCTGTGCATGGAGCCTGCTTGAGATTTTCTCTCCCTTTCCCTCTGCCTCTCTCCTCTCCTCTGCATTCTCGCTCTCTCTCTCTCTCAAAAAAAAAAAAAAAAAAAGCTTGTCAAGATCGTGCATCCAGGGGTGAGTGGCAGGGGTGAAATTTGCATGCAAGTCTGACTCCCAAGGTTGGAGACCAAACTGTTGTAGTGTGCTACATCCCCAAATCTGCCCTGAGCACTTACTGTGTGCTTGTCGGACTGTAGGACAGAGGAGGTCAGAGGGCGCTGAGATAGCAGCCGACCTGGACAATGTGAGCTGATTGAGGAAACACGCAGCGACATATATGAGCGCACGGGGAGCGAAGGACCGGTTTTCTGATGGTGCTTTGCAGCTATACACTCTTCTCTCGGAAAGGGGCTCCTGACCTTCGGTTTTGCCTTCCTCGTGCTCTCGGCCTCCATTCAGTCCAGCTTAGGGCCGTGTCCCCCATGACGGCAGGCGCCTCTGTCCCAGGGCCTCAGGCACAGCCCGGCACTAGGAGCTATGTAGAGTCCTGCCCCTGGGGCTGTGTAGGGTCCCCTTGAGACCCCCCACCTCCCCTGTAAATCCGTGCAACTCCAGCCTGTCTCTGCTCTCCCTGGCCCATGGCATCCTTTTCAAGGATGGATGGTCCAGGTCACCTCTGAGGGTACTTCCAGAATCCTTTCCCCTCTCCATAGAAATCTCCTGCTCTCTGAAGGCTTAGGTTCTCTTTGACTGTGTTATGGGTCTTAGTGAGGCCTGACCACATGCCATGGGGACCCAAGACAGAGGACCCCCCTGTCTTCCCTGAGCTGTGTGGGTAGATTTGTTCCATCCATCCTGGTGCTGGGGTGGGGGCCCTCAGAGAAGGAAGGTATGGTTGTGGTTGGGGCTTCCACCTTGGTTTTGTGTTTTTTTTAAACTTAAAAAAAACTTTTTTTAATGTTTATTTTTGAGAGAGAGATCACGCAAGCAGGGGACAGACAGAGAGAGAGGGAGTCACAGAATTCGAAGCAGGCTCCAGGCTCTGAGCTGTCAGCACAGAGCCCGACGTGGGGCTCAAACCCATGAACCGCGAGATCATGACCGGAGCCGAAGTCAGATGCCCAACCAACTGAGCCACCCAGGCGCCCCTCCATCTTGGTCTTGAGTGGAACAGCTAGGCGCTCCCTGAATAGACTCTGGGTGCCAGGGTCTGGCCCCGGGGACCAGCCTAGTCCTGCTTTGCACTTGTGTGTTCAGGACTGAACCTGCCTAGACAAGGGGAAACTGAAGCCAGGAGACAGGGATGCACTTGGCTAAGGTCAAATAGTGAGTTAGTGGCAGAGTCGGGACCCAAATCTGGTTCCCTGTATTCTTTTTTTTTTTTTAAGGAAAAATTATAGGTGTTATGTGCCTTGCAGTAATACATTTAACCACTAAGGAAATATAAAGTAAAAAGTGAAAGTTTCTCCATCTCTGTCTCCTCTCCCACCTTCCAGAGACAATGTCAAAAGTTTGCCGTGCTCTTCCTCTTTTCTGTACACGTGTGTGTGCGCACGTGCACTCACACTCTCTCTCTCTCTCTCTCACACACACACACACACACACACACACACACACACATCTACTCACCTACATACACATATGCACCTAAACGTGAGGTTTTGTTTGTTTGATTTTGCAAAAATAGGAATGTACTACACTTACTGTTCTGTGATGATGATGATGGCGGTGATTTGTAGCTCTTTAAGTCTGGAAAGACCGGGCACTTGCCCTGGAGAGTTTACAGTCAGAGTGACGTGCCATGAAAAAAATGCAAGTCCCTCAATCGCATTTATGCGCCCAAAGAAGGCAACGTGGGCTTGGGGACCGCTCAGGCGGAGGCTGGATTTATACCGATGAGGGTGGTATTACAAGAGGGCGGGGGGCCAGCTGAACAGAGGCTTCCCAGAGGTGACAAGAGAGCTGAGCTGAAGGCCTCGTGTCAGGGAATAGGAAGGGGGAGGCTGGACTGAGACAAGGCCCTGAATGCCAAGGAGAGGAAATGGCAAACTATACCAGGCAGTGGGGAGACTCTGGAAGACAAAAGTGGAAGTGATGCTTCTGGAAGAAGGAAGACCCGTCTCCATTGCGTGTGCACGTGTGCATGCGCGTGCGTGCTGGCGGGGGCGGCTGCCCTGGAGATGGCAGGATGCACTAGCTGGGAGGAGAGGGTGTGAGGCTGTGGTCCCCAGTGGTGTGATGATGGCAGCCTGGACAGACTATGGGAGTGGATGGAGAGATGGCCTGGAGGAAACTTCTGGACCAGTGGCCAGCTGGCAGCAGGGATGAAGGAGGACCGGAGTGATGGAAGTGCTTGACTTTGTGGAAACAGGAGCAGGGGCGGGGCCCCTGGGACACTGGAGGTCAGGACGGGGCCAGGGTCCTGGGGACGTCGGGTGGAGGCAGTAGGGGACTCTGGATTTGGAAGCCACAGGTAGGGGTGAAGTCAAGATTTGTTAGCAGTCCCTGGGACACTGAATTGTGTCTCCAGGGTCCTCGAAGGGGCAGGGCCAAGACTGGCTAGTGTCCTCAGTCTGCCTACTCTGTCCCCCCCTTCCCGGCCCCCTACCTCCTGCTTCCCCCTCTTCTGCCTTCTGAGGGCCTCTGACCTTGTCAGCCTCATTCTTGGGGTTCTGTGAACCCTCCCCTGAGGGGCCAAGCAGAGAGACAGGACAGGGACTCTGCTGCTTCACCGCTGTCTTTTGTTATGGCAAATGGAGGTAAGGGACAAAGGAGAGCCTCAAACACTTCTGGTAGAAGAGGTGAGTCAGGAGAGCTATAGAGCAGGGCGTGTGAGGGAAAGAATTTTAAGGTTTGGAGGATGTGAGGCTCTGGGGAAAGGCAGAGAAAAGAGGAAAGGGGTTTTTAAGAGTCTGAAGGGTTTGAACTGGGTCCCGTTTACAATGTTTTGAGAGATTCAAGTAAAGATTGGAATTCCTTTTTAATTGCCTTTGGCCGCCAGACTGTAGCTTTGAATGTAGAACCAAGGCAAGATAGGGCCGCATGGGGCAGAGGAATTAATTTGGATTGCATAAGAAATACTTTCCCCTCCCCTTCTTCACATTTTGTTCCTGAAAATGGGATGCATGTAAACGCGGTGCACACATTGTTAGTAAATTAATGATGGAATTGAGGATTAATGGTGTCAGAGACGGCAGCAAACATAATAGTGTCTTGGTTGAAGGAATACAAACCGACTCAAAGTAGCTCGTTCATAAAGGGAGCTTTGCTCTAAGGATGTTGAGTGTCTCCTGGAGAGAGGTAGCTGGTCCTCAGGAAAGGACCAGAACTGCCAGAGAACCCTCCACCAGTATCTCCCTCTGTCTTTGCTCCTCGCTGCAAATCCTCCCATTTCTGTCTTGCGTTTTTTTCCATCTCTGCAGACCAGCTTCCTTCCTCTGTTTCTCTGGTCCATGTGGCAGAGATCTCAACTCTTGCCTCTCTGGGGGTTACACAGATCAGTGCCAAATGCCTCGGAAGGAGCTGAATGTCCCTTAGCTCCAAATCCAAGTTCTTGGAGAATGACTCTGAATGGCCCTGGCAGGATGACGCCCCCCTCCCCCGGGAGTCCCTCTCCCCCCTACCAACTTGTGACCGGAGGAGTGGATGGCGTGGTGGTGACTGGAAGCCCATGTGGCTGCCGGGAGCCCCCAGCTGCAGCCCCGAGGCAGGCGGCAAAGAGCAGTTTTTAGATACAAGAGCAGGCCAGGGCAGGCAACCCAGAAGCTGTTCTCAGCAGATATCTCTCCTTTTGAGTGCTTAATTACTATACCAATCCAAGAGTGACTATAAAAATCTGATTTTCTCTGCACTTCAAGACAGAGCGAAGTCCCCTGTGTTTTATCTTCCGCTCTGAAGAGGACCCAGGAGGAAGATGGGGGAACAGAGGCTCTTTCTCCGGCTCCAGCCCTGCGGTTTCCCTTAGCTGTGGCTGGCCCCACCCTGCTAGCCTGGGCCGACCCTGCTCCCTGCTCCGAGCCAGGAGGGATTGAAGCCTAGCACCTTGGGGCCACTCGGAGTCCTATTCTCTCTGTTGGTGCTTTGTTCTGGCAAATGGACCCCTGCTGGGGGCAAACTGGTCCCCGGGGACCTGCTGATGCGGCCTCCCCGCCCACCCCCCCCATGCCCCAGCTCCTTGTAGCCCTGGTTCTGGCACCAGGCCAGCTGCTGGCCTCCGAGCATCACAGTGCTGCCAGGGGTAGTAACTCTAGGGCAAACCTGAGCACATGCTTAGGGCAGCCACAAGCAGGGGCATCACCAAGGATAAAAGCTTCAGGTGCTACGGACCCTACCCAGAATTTTATAGTCTGAAAACCAGGAAGGCAGATACTTTTAATTTCAAAAAAGCATGATAGTAATGATGTTTAATAAGGTGGCACTCTGTGACAGGTTTTGTTGTCAGTGTCTTATCCCCTTCATCCTGGAGACCATGCTAAGAAGTGGTTGTCACGTCTATTTCATAAATGAGGAAACTGAGGTACAGAGAACTCAGATAACTTGCCTGAGGTCAGGCTTTAAACCCAGGCAGCGTGGCTCCAGTGCCCATGGCTCTAAGTGCATGCTGCCTTTGTAATTCCTGTCAATTTGGTATCATTTCCAAAAATCAAATTTTATTTTGAATTTTGTAGGGGGAGAGGGGAATGGTAACAACATTTTTACATTTTTTAGGGCTTCTGAAGATTTAATCCCATCTTGACCTTATCTGCTTTGAGCTGAGCTGTTATTACTTTTGGTTAGAGGGGGCCTATGGGTTCCACATCTTGCTCTAACCATCTAGAACGTTCCTGTCCATCCAGGTACAAGGCTCCATCCCCTTTGCCTGAGCTCTGGGGTTGACTTCTGTTTTCTGTGTGGGGCCGACAGCTCTTGTTTCACTGAGACCAGCTCTGGGGCCAGCCGGGTCCAACAGGTGGGTGGTGGCCGACGCATGGGGTCTGAACCCTTCCTCCCACCCCTCCTCTGCCAGAGAGACAGCCGGCCTGGCACGGAGGGGCAAAGCCCTTTCACACCCTGCTTGGCCACTCCGCTCCTCGCTGGCTCTGGCTCCCTCCTGACAGCCCCGGGCGGGTGGCAGATGGCTCAGCCTCGCCATCACAGAAGCAGCTCCTAGGCGGCCCCAACACATCAGAAGCAGATTTGACTCCAGGCTTTGGCGGGTGAGGGGCAGCTCGAGCAGAGCCCTGTTGTGTTTGTTTATTAAACACCTCCGGAACCAGCTGCTCTGAGGTGCTGAGGCCGGGAGGACCGGAGTGGGTCCTGACTGCCCCAATCCAGGAGGAGGAGGGGGGGGCAGATTTTCCTGGAAAGCCTTCCCTGGCCTCAGTTCCTCATCTGGGCAATGGAGAGAGCCATCCTTAAGCGAGTGGGGAGCTATAGGGTCAGGGTAATAATAATAAAGTTCATGAAAATGATAATAACAGCTGAAATGTATTGAATGCTGACCCGTACTAACTCTTAGTACTGAAGACTGTACATGTATTCTCCCCTCAACGAATATGTATTGTCTACACAATGTCAGGCACATTGTTGGAATGCTACAACCAATGTAGTGCTTCCTATAAGCCAGTACTGTTCTAAGCTCCTTATGCTTAATATATTATTTAACTTCACAACAGCCCTGAAGGTAAGTACTCTTATTCTCATTTTACACATGTCAACATGTGAGACACAGAGAGGTTGAGTAATTTACACCAGGTCACACAGCTAGTAGGTGGTGAAGCCAGGATTTGAACTCAGCAAGTTCAGCCTTGGAGTTTGTGCTTCTAAACCTTGCACATAAAAGCCGTCCTTGAGGATCTGAGAGCTGGTGGGGGCAGAGGTGTGCATGAAACAATTATACATATTTATGTAGTTGCAGGTTGTTGTAGATGCTGTGAAGGAAATAAATACACTAGTATAGAGATTAGCCTGGGGAGGGATTATTTTAGATACAGTAGTCAGAACGTTTAGTTCTTACCAGACAGAACCTTATGGAGAGTGGGCTTGCTGTTTCATTTTCCAGGTGAGTATGGGGAAGCTTTGAAAGATTAGACAGGGACCCAAATTCAGGGTCCTAATACCTGTATTCTCGGTCTCTTCTCTGAGGCTCCTTTGCTGTGTTTTGGCCAGGGAAGAGGACTTTTGGCTGATTATGGGTCTTGGGGTAGGTGGGGTCTTTGAGCCTCTCCCAGAGGATCTGACCTTGCTCTTTGTTCGGAGGCAGCAAGGGGAAATTGTACCCATCTGACTCCCGCATTGCCAGCCTTCCTGGCCTAGCGTGTGGCGTGTGTATCGTATGGTGTGTGTGTGCGCGCCCGCCTGTACTCGCTGGTGTGTGATTGTGTATCTGCCTTCCTCCCTGCAGCCTCCTTTCCACATAGATCATCCCGACCTTTTATTAGGTCACTTTGTAATTGATTGAAATGTCCCAGGTACCTTCTCTTAACTCCAGGGTGATTATGACAATTACGATGATTATCAGTTTAAAAAAAGAGAGAGAGAGAGAGAGAGAGAGAGAGAGGGAAAGAGGGCTGGGGGCCTGGGGGCTGGGAATCATGGAGCTGCCGCTGTCATTAAGCGACATTGTGTGAGATTGTTCGCCTTCAAAAGGCAGCTGTGAAAAGGAGAGAGTGTCTTAAAAAAAAAAAAAAAAGGCCCATTATGCAGGCGGTTTGGGGCGCACGGTGCTGGCGGGAGGGCTATGGGGTGTAATTAGGGCAGTGACAGCCGGAATTACAGTGGTGCCACCTCTCCTGGAGAAGGGGGAGATGGAGGAGGGGGCAGGTAATGGCTGGAAAGTTCTGGACCCTTGCCAGGAGCTACGGGGTCCTTTGGTGAGTCAGGGTGACCTGGGACTGGGCAGACGGCACAGGGAGCGCTGGCTGCCAGAGCTGTTTATCTCTACAGCAGGAAGGGGGCTTCTTATTTTTGGAATTCTTTTATGATGGCTTGACGCCCCTTCCAGGCTTTTAGAGCATTCCCACTCCAACGGGGAGTTGGCAAAGGAAAGCCAATTGTGTGGAACAGAGGATGTAGATAAATAATTTCCCAGCCTCCTTCACTCAGACGTCCCGGGCTGCTCTACCGGGAGGGGGAGCTGCAGTCTCCTGCTGGCCTGCCCAGGCCCCGCCCAGGCCCCGCCCCCGCCCCGGCTTCTGCAGCGTTGGCCACCCTCACCCCTTCAAATCAGGGGCATTGGGTTAAAGGGTGTCCGCGGGGCGGGTGGAACCGCCTGAGGCCCCAAACCCTTCCGACCTACAACACAACAGGGGGCCAGCAGTCACCGAGGCTCCCCTCTTTTCCATTCCAACCCGGGGCTCTCCTCTAGGGCGTCCTCTCACCTCGGGTCTCCAGCCTCTGCTTGCACACCCCCAACCCCGGGGGAACTCACCCCTTCTTAGAGGGGCTTTGGAGCCCAACTGTCTGGGTTTACATCCTCCATTCGTCACTGATGTGACCTTGGGCAAATTCTGTCACCTTTTTTTTTTTTTTTTTAATTTTTTTTCCAACGTTTTTAATTTATTTTTGGGACAGAGAGAGGCAGAGCATGAACGGGGGAGGGGCAGAGAGAGAGAGGGAGACACAGAATCAGAAACAGGCTCCAGGCTCCGAGCCATCAGCCCAGAGCCTGACGCGGGGCTCGAACTCACGGACTGCGAGATCGTGACCTGAGCTGAAGTCGGACGCTTAACCGATTGCGCCACCCAGGCGCCCCTCTGTCACCTTTTTTGTGCCAGTTTTCCCACCTGTGACGAGAATGATAATGGTCCTTACGCTACAGGGCTGTCGTGAGGATTGAGACACTTGATGGGTAGGACTTAGCCCAGTGCCTGGTGCACAGTGAGGCCTCCATAAATGTTCTTCTGGGACAGCCCAGCCTGGCTTTCCTGGAAGATGGTTCTGTTTTTGCAGGGAGCTAAACTCTGCCAGTTTTGTTATGGATCCTAGGGCCACGTGGCTGGTCATTCATTCATTCATTCATTCAGTAAATGCATATTGAGCACCCATGATGTGGCAGGCATTGTGCTGGGCGGGGGACATGTGTGCAGAGAATTGCAGATGGAATTTCTGGCCCCCGGAGCCTGTGCTTCTCCAGGGCCTGGTCACCTCCTCCGCACACACACTCTGGTCTGGACGTGCCCAGTAGAGAGAAGCCAGACCGGGCCACAACCCTGTAGGACCTGGCCGGAGAGTGAATATGGAGGTGTGGGTGGGGGTCTGGGCACTAGGCCCGGTGCTTTTCTCTTCCTCTAAGAGCAGCTAGGGGAGGGGTCCTCAGCACCCCACACCCCCCAGGAACCCAGGCAACCACAGATGTGCTGTTGGCGGTGGGGGAGGCCAAATGTCCCCAGTCCTGGTTCAAGCCTCTTGATGCTGGCAATGTTCTGGCTGTGAGCAAACCTCTGCCAATGGAGAAGGGGTCACTGCTACCCAGCAGGGGGACTTTAATGTTGTTATGACTTTTTGTGACTCTGACGAGCAAAGTCAGAACCTCTGTTTCCTGGAACTCCTTGCGCTGTTGTTTAGATAAGTTTAAATGAGCTGCGATTAAGCTAATTTTGAGGTAATTAACTTGGGGAAGGATTCCTTCACTTCTTAAAATTCTAAGTGACTGTTCATTATAAGAGGGAGCACTCGCAAAGGAGCCACGCGGCTTTCAGAAGCCCTGCTTAATTAAAACATAAGGAACTCAGCCACAGAGCAAGAGTTTACTGTCATTAATGAAAAATGAATATTCTTTATCTAATTACACGGCATAATTAATTGCAGTTTCCAACCACAGAGGTGGAGGGGGCAGGGGAAGCCACCAGGAGGCAGCGTCTCCTGTCCCTACAGACGCCAGTGAGGGTTCAAGCCTGACTCTAGGACCCTCTTGAGGTCTTGTCAAAGCCCAGAGCCCCGGACGACCCCAGCTCAGGGCACAGAATGGCTAGACAGAAAGAGAACTCCTCACAGAAGTGGGATTCAGCTCCTGCCTGGTCCTAGTGGGTCTCTGGTGGCAGTTTGAGCCCACGTCAGCCATCCTGGGTCCCGTCATTCACTTGTAGATTTGGTGAATTTATTGAGGGCCTATTGTGTGCTGGATAATAAAAACAAATGAATAAAATGGAACTAAGCCCTCCCCTTAGGAAGCACATGGGTTCGAATCCTAGCTCTGCTGCTTACTAGCTGTGCTGATCTTGGGCAAGTTCCTTGATCTTCTGTGCCTCAGTTTCCCCCATCTGTAAGATGGGATTAATAATAGCACTTACAGGGCTGTTATGAGGATTAAGTGAGTTACTATTTGTAAAGCACTTAAAATAGCATCTGACACATATAAGCGCTCTATAAAAAGTGGCCTTTAAAAAAATTTTTTTTTAATGTTTATTTAGTTTTGAGAGAGACAGAGACAGAACACGAGTGGGTTAGGGGCAGAGAGAGGGAGACACAGTATCCAAAGCAGGCTCCAGGCTCCGAGCTGTCAGCACAGAGGCCAACGTGGGGCTCGAACTCATGAGTGGTGAGATCATGACCTGAGCCGAAGTCAGACGCCCAACCGACTGAACCACCCAGGCGCCCCAAAAGTGGTCTTTTTTTTTTTTAATGTTTATTTATTTTTGAGAGAGAGAGAGAGAGAGCAGGGGAGGGGCAGAGAGAGAGGGAGACACAGGATCCGAAGTGGGCTCTGTGCTGACAGCAGAGAGCCCTACACGAGGCTTGAATCCATGAACCATGAGATCATGACCTGAGGCGAAGTCAGATGCTTAACCGACTGAGCCACCCAGGCACCCCAGTGTTTGGCCTTTAAATAAATAAAATGAAAACAGGTCAGGACGGGTGTCATGAGGGAAAAGAACAGGACGTAGCAAGACAGAACAACACAGAAGGACTGGGTTGAGAATGGGTGTTCATACAAGAGGGTGGGAAGGGGATGGGGCTACTTGGCCGTGCCCGCCCCCCCCACCCCCCACCCCCCCACCTTCCTCTTCTCTCCCCCAGCAGCCCGGCTTCACTGTTGCCACCAGGTCCTGGTGTCTCTGACTTCCTCTCCATTTTCCTCCTGGGGACTCCCTAGGTCATCAGCATGCTTATGTGCGCTTTGCCCTCCGAGAACCCCAGAATATTCTGCCCAGGCAGGAGTCCTGTCAAGATACCAGAGACTACAGGTGAGGCAGTCACAGAGAACATATGAAAAGGTGTCTTGGAAATGGTCCCATCCCACCCATTTTTTAAAAAGTTTATTTATTTTTGAGACAGAGACAGAGACAGAGACAGAGAATCCCGAGCAGGCTCCGAGCCGTCAGCGCAGAGCCCAATGTGAGGCTCAAACTCACAACCTGGGAGATCATGACCTGAGCTGAAATCAAGAGCCGGTTGCTTAACCAATTGAGCCACCCAGGCACTCACATCCCACCTGCTTTACTGATGAGGAGACCGAGGCCCAGGGGAGCTGTGAGGTGGCTGACGGGTGGGGCTGGAGGCCTGGCTTTTTGACAGCTGGAGGCTCTTGCTCCCACCTGAGGGTCAGCTATCATCTTGCCTTCTCAGCCTGCACGGGCTGTCAGTCCCCTGGGGCCAGGCCAGCGCCAGCACCCCTTTGTCTGGGGCCCTAAGGAGACAGCATCATCCCTCGGTTCAGCGTCTAGTCTGAGCTCTGGCTCAAGGCCCTTTCCAAGAAACTTGTTTTCCATTTCCTCCCCCCTCCTGCTCGAAGGCCAAGAGGAAGCTGCTGGCAGGTGCATCCAAGTTAGTCCCATTCTCTGCACCCCGGGGGACGGCCAGACCCCACGCTTGCCTCCCCTTTGGTTAATTCAGTTTGGGGAGGCACAGTGGCCCTGCTTCTGCCTGTCGCCATCAGCTGTGGGCACTGGCTCCTGGCCACAGCTGTGTCACAGCCCAGGCAAAGCAGTAGGGGTTGTGTGCAGAAGCCAGTCCTCCAGGAGGCCACTGTGTCCAGGCAGGGGCACCTTTTAACCCTGTGCGCTGGTTGTTCCTTACTCACCCCAGCTACTCTACAGTGACAGTCTTGGAGCTTCTCAGAGGAGTGGCCATTCCCTTCTGAGGAGGCCATCCCTGGGCCTGCCAGGCCAGTGCTCAGGCTCTGCCCACTTTGTCCCCCACCCAGGGTGGGAAGGTGTCTTTGGCATGGATCTGTGGAAGGCAGTGGAAGGAGGGGCAGGAGGCTTCCGGCTGAACCAAGCTGATCACATTCTGGATATGGTTTTCGTTTAATCTGTAAAGTCTTTTGACATTGTCTTTGGAGGAGAGGAAGCAGTGGCCCTGGGGAGGGGCCAAGCGAGAGGAGAGCACGAGGGAGTGTCAGGCAGGGACTAATGGAGAGAAAACAGACGATCGCTCTGAGAAGAGGCTGATGGGAAATGTTGGCTGTCCCCACGAGCCCACCGCCTGAAAGGGGTAATTTGGAATGCCCCCAACATTTTGGAATGTTCTTTGTTTCTCCCTTTGTGGGGGCTCCAGAGCCTTCTTGGGACGATTCTGTGGGGCCAGGTCTCAGAAGGGCCAGAAGGGACAGGAGAAGTGAGCACGCTAGTGGCTGCTGTGCAGAAGTGATGCCGAGAGGGGACATTTCCACAGCTCCTGGTGTTTTCCCTGTAAAAGCAGCCTCCCCAGGGTCCGGGCACCTTGCTGTGCAAGGTGTTTGCACAGCCCAGTCTCTTCCCCAAAGCCGCGGCCACTTTCATGCCCCAGTTACTGCAGAAAATGCATGCATTTTCTGCAAAGCTAACCGGCAGCAAAAGGCATTAGATTGGCTGGAGGGAAAGACCTGAGAGGTGGGCGTTGCTGGTTCCTGCTCCCCGGGGACCCAGGCTCTCGTGAACCCGCTGCAGGCAGACTGGGGCTGAAGCTGCCTTTCTGGCTCCCTGTCAGCTCCAGCTTCTTAATTTGATGATTCTTGAGATAGCGGGGAAGCTCTCAGCTCACTTCTCACAAGGGCGAGTTTGAGTGAAACCAAATCGACTTCTAGTATCGTTTCAATCACCTGTCTGAAAGGCTTGATTTAACTCTCTGGTCAGGAAGATGGGATTCAATCAATGTTCATCCCAAAAAGCGCATTCTTCCTAAAAAATTACTTTGCATGTTATTGAATAATGGCAACACTCCCCCTCCCGCAGGAGCCCCAGGTTGCATTTGAGAAGAGGCACACGGCACACTGGAAAGTTGTGATTTATCTTGGCAATTTCATTCACATGCATTTTGCGGCTCTGTTGGCAGATGGGACGAGTGGCATGTGACTTTCCTGAAGGCAGAAGGAGCAGGTGCTGGTGGCAGGACTGGGGATGGGGGTTGCCGGTTAGGCTTTAATAAAACAGGCCCAATTGCTCTGGACTAGCTGCGGGATCCTCCCCTCGGGAGACACAGCCCTGGCTTTGGAGTTGGGTCAGAACAGGGTCTGAATCCAGGTTCTGCTGGCTCCTGGCTGTGTGGCCTGAGAAAAGTCACTTTGCCTGCCCCGATCCTCAGTTTCCTTGGTGGCCAAATGGGGAGAATACCACCACCCGGTGAGGGAGAGGGACAACATGTGGGAATTTGCTAGCTTGAGGCTCGTTTGAGTTCCCTTTCTGGAAGATTGCAGACGTGTTCTCTTCATTGCCATACACTCACTGCCCGGTGCAAGAAGACAGTAATTTGTTAAATACATGGAATTTTTATATAAAAGAAATTTGTTTAGCTCTGAAGTTTTAATGCCCTTGGTTAGAGATGTGACTTGTGAGCTTAAGTAATGCACGATGGGACATAATGAATACTTTTGCTTGGGCCAGGGGCCAGCAGACTACAGCCCCGCAAGCCAGATCTGCCCGCTTTTGTAAGTAATGTTTTACTGGAACACAGCCAGGCCCATTCCTTTACACTCTGTCTGCGGCTGCTTTCCTGCGACAGCAGCAGAGATGGGTAGTTGCAACAAAGACTGTGTGCCCGGCAGAGCCTAGAATATTTACTGTCTTGTGCTTTCCAGAAAAAATGTGCTGGCCCCTGGATGAGGCCAGTGGTTCTTGAACTTCAGCGGCAGACTCATTTAAAGGACTTGTTAAAATGCAGATGGCTGGGGCCCACCTCTCGAGATCCTGGTTTCATAGGTCTGTGTCAGAGCCTCAAAATGGGCATTTCTCTCTCTCTCTCTCTGTCTCTCTTATTTTAAGAGAGAGAGCATGAGCGGGGGAGAAGGGGTAGAAGGAGAGAGAGAGAAAGAGAAAGAGAGAGAGAGAGAAAGAGAGAGAGAGAGAACCTTAAGCAGGCTCTACATTTAGCCCCAACATGAGACTCAGTCCCACGACCCTGGGATCACGACCTGAACCAAAATCCAGAGTTGGGTGCTCAACCGACTGAGCCACCCAGGTGCCCCTAGACTGGGCATTTCTAACAAGTTCCCAGGTGATGCCATAGTGGCTGGCCTATGGACCACACTTTGAGAACCACTGGCTTGGGCTGTTCCTTATGTCTGGAACACCTTTTCTCTTATCTGCTTCTTGAATTCCAACCCTCCTTCAAGGATCAGCTCAAATGCAACCTCATTGATGCTTTCATTTATTCACTCAAATGTGAGTTGAGCACCTGTTATGTGCCAGTCACTGTTCAAGGCGTTGGGGATGTAATTTGGGGAACAAAGCTGTCACACTGTCCTTCCCTGTGGAGCTTACAGTCTAGTGGGGACATGAACAATGAACAATGAAAAAGCCAAACATAACTTCAGACTGTGATAGGTATGATGAAGGGCACCATGAGAAATGGTAAGTGTGGGCTCCACTTTAGTTGGGAGTTATAAAAGGTCTCTCTATTTTTTTTTAAGTTTAGTCTATTTTGGGAGAGAAGAAGGGGTAGAGAGAGGGAAAAAGAGAATCCCAAGCAAGTTCCACACCATCAGCATGGAGCCCGATGTGGGACTCGAACCCATGAACTGTGAGATCATGATCTGAGCCAAAGTCAGATGCTTAACACACTGAGTCACTCAGGCACCGCTATGAAAGGTTCCTTTAAGGAAGTGACATTTAAGGGAGGTTAGAAGGATGAGAGAAAACCATCCCACAAAGAGTGAGGAAAAGACTCTCTCAGGCAGAGGGAAGAACTGTGCAAAGGCCCTGGGGCAGGAAAGAGATTGCTACGTTTGAGGGAATGAAAAAGGCCAGTGTGGTTTGAGCGAATGGCAAGGTGCAAGGTGAATCTTAGGATGAGGGTAGAGGATACAGCATAGTTTGTATTAACCCCTCCTTGCATCCACACCCTAGAAAGTGACCTGGAGTCACTGTGGGTGGAGTATCCTTCCAGCTCCTCGCCTTTGGGCTTGGCCATGCGATTTACTTTGGTCAGTGATAGTTGCCCAGAAGTTGCAAACCTAGGCCTTGAGAGGGTTTGTATATTTTGCTTGCTTTCTTGCACTCTGCCGCCTGCATGAGAAGAAACCATCCAGGTGGTCCTTCTGCCACAAAGACACGTGGAACAGAGTCAGCCTAAATCATCTGAGCCAGCTGACCTACAGACATGTGATATCACATTATTGTCATTTGAGCCCACCACGTTTTGGGTGGTTTGCCAGGCAGTAACTGTTGGAGTGGCTGGTGGTTTGTTATGCAGTAATAGCTGACCGATACAATAATGTCAAGAAATGGAGCTTTGTTTTAAGTATAATTGAATGTCATTGGAAGTTTTTAACTCTTTACGTCTTTAGCTCTTTCTGCCCGCGGCTTCTGTCCCTGGGCTTTGATAAAACAAAACCAAAGAAAGTTTTTAACTAGAAGGGTGGTATGATCTGATTCATGATGTTAAACCATCTCCGTGGCTGCTGTCAGGAGGGTGAGGTATGAAGGAAGGAGGAGACTGTTCGAAGCCACGTGTATAGACCCTGAGCCCAGCACAGTGCTTAGCACAGGGAAGGTAACCATATGCCCCCCAACTAGTCTCTTTGGACCCTTCTTGCCTGTGTCTTGGCAGTAACTGTGCTCATTATACTCCTACCACTAGATTGTGGGATTCTTGAGGTCAGGGACCTGGCCTGACCCTTCTCTGCGTTTCCTGGACCCCTGGACCCTGTGTAGGCTCAGAGAAGAAGTCAATAATAGCCCTAAGATGAATTAATAAAGACACGCTTCCTGCAGCTGCTACGAGTTAGATTTTCACTTCGGTGGTCTCTAACGCATCCACGCATCTGAGTAACTTCTACCAGGTCATGGGGCGCTTTCTTTGGAAGCTCATCAGCAAACAGGGGCCACTTGAGTGGTTCCCCTTTAGTCCCGGGATGTGTGGAAGTAGGCACTGTGGAAAGAGCTCTCTGAGCTCACAGGCAAGAAGTAACTCTCCTACTAAGGCCTGAGGATCTGCAAAGAAAACCAGTATGTGCCTATTTACAAACCTTTCCTAAAAAACTTACTTGAGTGCATCTACCTCATAGGTAGGGATGTCTGTAGGGATGTCTCCTAACATACTTTACCTTCAAAATCTCTGGAGGGAAAAGCAGTCCTTGTATATACACTCCAGTTGAGGTAAGAAAATCTATTTTAAAAAATTAATTTTGATCACCCTGCTCCTCACAGTATTTACCCAAGAGGTCCAGAGAATTTAGGCAGAAGGCTTGATGTCTTATACTAGGATTATATCCCAAAGAGCAGGCCAAGAATGGTGATGGACTCTGGATCCTTCTGTCCCTGGAAATTTTGCAAAATGACCAAAGCAGTGACGTGTTAGCTGGTCTGGTTTAAAGGCAGCAACATTCCCCCCAGGTAGACTCTATTTACCTGCCTGTTTCAGGAAATGAATATTAACCAATTCAGTAGTTCAACTCAGTGTATGGGAATACATTGAGCCCCTGACTTGCACCCCTCTCTGTGCTAGGCAGCATTAGGGACAAAAGTGCCCCAATACGGTCCCTGCCTTAACAGTACTAAGCCTGGTTGGGAACGAGATAAGATCATTCTTTAGAGCAATTATTTGATGAAAGTCAGTTACTTTGACTAGACTGAGTGGGTCTGTTTTTTTTTTATTCCTACAGTGCAGTATTAACACCGAACACATAGTAGGTGCTCACTAAAATTGTTTTATAATCGAGATATAGCTTACATATATTGAAATGCAGAGATCTTATGGGTGCACTCTAATTTGACAAATGCGTACCCCCATGTAACCTACATCAAGATTGACAGCAGGGCTGTCCTATAGAAATATAATGTGAACCACATAGGTAATTAAGAATTTTCTAGTAGCCTTGTTAAAAAAAATAAAAAGAAACAGGTAAAATTAATTTTAATAACATATGGGGCACCTGGGTGGCTCAGTTGGTTAAACGTCCAACTTCGGCTCAGATCACGATCTTGACATCCGTGAGTTCGAGCCCCTCATTGGGCTCCGTGCTGAGAGTTCGGAGGCTAGTGCCTGCTTCAGATTCCGTGTCTCCCTCTCTCTCTCTGCCCCTCCCCTGCTTGCACTCTGTCTCTTTCTCTCTCTCTCTCTCTCTCTCAAAAAAAACATTTAAAAAATAAAAAAAATAATAACATATTTACTTAACACAATATATCCACAATATTACTTCACCATGTAATCAATATACAGATTCATTAATGAGATATGTTACATTATTTTGCTCATCCTAAGTTCTTGAAAACCAGGGTGTATTCTATACCTACAGCACATTTCACTTCAGTGTTGCCATAGTTCAGATGCTCAGGTACCAAATGTGACTAGTGCCTACTGTGTTGGACAGCACAGAACCAGGTCATTTTCATCACCCTAGAAAAGTCCCATGTTTAGCCCTACCCTCGTTCCCAAAGGCAACCACTGTTCTGATTTCTATCACCATAGATTAATTTTGCCCCTTCTAGGACTTTACATAAAGGGACTCCAATAGTCTGTGCTCTTGGGTTTGGTTTCTTTTACTTAACATACTATTTTTTAAATTTGTCTTTATTTTTTAAATTTATTTTTTTAATGTTTATTCATTTTTGAGAGACAGAGAGAGACAGAACATGAATGAGGGAGGGGCAGAGAGTGAGGGAGACACAGAATCTGAAGCAGGTTCCAGGCTCTGAGCTGTCAGCACAGAGCCTGACATGGGGCTCGAACTCACGAACCATGAGATCATAATCTGAGCTGAAGTTGGTCGCTCAACTGATTGAGCCACCCAGGCGCCCCATCCAATGTACTGTTTTTGAGTTTAATTTTTTTATGGTTATTTATTTTTGAGAGAGAGAGAGAGAGCACACAAGCACGAGTGGGGGAGGGGCAGAGAGAGAGAGAGAGAGAGAGAGAGAGAGAGAGGGAATCTCATGCAGGCTCTGCACTGTCAGCATGGAGCCAGATGCAGGGCTCAAACTCACGAACTGTGAGATCATGACCTGGGCCGAAATCAAGAGTTGGACGCTTAACTGACTGAGCCACCCGGGCGCCCCTCAACATACTATCTTTGACATCCGTGTTGTTGCATGTACACGTAATTTGTTCCTTCTTGTTGCTGAGTGGTATTCCATTGTGTGCGTGGCCCATGTTTACTTATCCTCCCTCAATACATTTTTGGTTTGGAATGAGCGTCGGTGGCACAGGGCGAGGTGCAGGAGGAGGCCCCCCGAAAGGACAAAACGGTCTGAGGATTCGGGGGTGGCAGGATGACAGCTGTTCAGGAAGAAGGCTGTAGGATAGTGTCCTGGAAAAGAGGCATTTGAGTTGGGTTAGTAGGGAACTCAGAGGTTTGACGAGTGGGAGGGAGGCAGGGGAAGCATTCGCAGTAGAGGAAATGCCTGGAGCAAAGGCCTGGGAGGTGGGGGAAAGGCTGCGTTTGGGGAAGGAAAGTCTAGGGGGATGAAGGTGGTCTGGGGCCAGATTTGGGGGTCTTGAAAGCCCCTGTGGAAGAGTCTTACAGACGCATGGACAGTGGCTCCTTTGGGAGCAGGAGCGCAACCAGAGGTCAGAACGATCTTCCTGGAGGAGGAGACACTTGGCACAGGCCTTGAAGGATGATCTTTTCTGTTCCTTCCCGCTCAGCTCCTGGGCTTCCTCCTGCATCCTTTCAGCTTCGCTTGCTCTGGCTGTTTCCTCCATCTGGACCCCTCTCCCCTCTCCGCCTGCAAGCATCTCCCAGCACCAAGGTGTCCTGTCGCTTCCCTGGACCTCATCCCCACGTTCATGGTTCTCCATCATGGCTTTGCGTTACCCAGCAGCTGCATTCACATGGTCCATACACCAGCCCCGGCCCATCTCCAGTGGAGGGGTGTGGCGTGCCAGGGGGGACCATTTATCACACTTGTCCAGCTGCTGGAGGCTTCGCTGGACTCCGGGGCACGTTTGGCCAGAGCTGTCACAAACATCCCAGACTCAGCCTGTCCCCATGCGGGGAGGGACGTCCAAGCAGTCTCTGGCCTTGGGACATGGCCTGGGTGTTAACCTCACTCAAGCTGTGATGTCTCTGTGACATCACAGACTGTGCAGCTTGGGTAGAAAGAACAACGGGTCACATCATCAAATGTTACAATTCATCCTCAGTCAGTCATGTTGATGTATTGGGAGCCGAACGGAAGCCTGAATATATCTGGTCTCATCTACTTCTTACACCTGCCTGGTGGGGCCCTGGAATAGCTCTCCTCACTTTGGGGGTTCAGGGACCTGCTCAGGGTCACTCCCACCGCAGAGAAGTGACAGAACCAGGGTCTGGAACCCCGGTCTCGGGACTCCAACTCTAGAGCTCGCTCCACAGAGCCGGGCGGCCCAGTGAGTGGTTTCCTGGCCTGACACCTTGTTTCTCGCGGGCCTTCCTCCCGCTCATGTCCCCCGTTCCGGGGCCTCCCCAGAGCGTGGCTTATTTCTTTAAGCTTCGAGAAGAGGAGAAAGAAAAAGGGAGATGATGAAATAAATTTATTGCCATGTTAGAAACACTGGATTGAAGAATTGATCCCCACGGCTAAGTAACTTCCCTCTTTCGTGCAAAATATAAATAAATCTGTATGGCTTATGCTGAGTGATGAGCCTGGGCCGCCGGCTGGATTTCACGACGTGAAATGCCCTTCAGAGTCTCCAGCTTCCTCTCCTTGACCCCATCAACGAGCTGTTCTAAATAGCCCTTGTGTTCTCCCCGAAGGGGGGATGTTGGCGGCTCCTGCGTCTTGCCCGCTACTGTTAGGCAGACTTGGGGACGTCTCGCAGAGTGTTTCCATGGCTCAGCTCGACCCTAGCAGGTGTGGCCCAGAACTGCTGATTTTCAGAACCATAAATAGAGCAGCTTAATTATTATTATTATTATTCTCTCCTCTAGGCTAAAGGGGAGGGGGTGGGAGTGGGGGGTGGGGGTGGGGTCCCACGTGTGTGATTATGCAACACAGATCACTCCTCTTCCCTAAAGGTTTCATCTAATTTCCGGAAGGGATGGCCAGTGTGACGAGTCCTAAATTAGTCACGGGTCGGGGGGGGTGGTTAGTCATCTTGCTCTCACTATAGTTTAATTTTAACACGTATCCCTGGGGTAGCTCTCCTTTCCAGCCTCTGCTTACTCTTAGGTGAGTCTTGGGAAAGGAAAGAAAGGGGGTGCTGGCTGGCAGACCCTGCCCCATCCCAGGCCGGCATGGAGACAGAACATTGGTATCTGTATCCAGCTGCTGTCAGGTGGGGTCCTCTGGGCTGGGGAATCTCAGGAAAGGGTGTTATAAGGTGACGGAGTTTTCCAGAAGGAGGGTGGCTTGGACTCACTGGATGGTTTTTGCCTCTTTGACGGGTGCAGGGGTGCAGAGACTTGGACACCAAGGGGTCAAGCACTGAGGATTCTGGGAAGAGGATGCAGTCGGTTTCACGGTGGCACAGACGTGGTCGCATCCTGTGTCTTCTTGTGGGATTGTGACTAAAGAAGCAGAAACTTTTCGGGGACCTGTTAGGGGCAGGCAGGGGACAGGGGGTCCCTCTTAGCCTTGGTTTGTGCTTTGAGACAGTCTGTGCAGCTTTTGGTTTCTGCTCCCCCAAGACCGACCGCCTTGCAGAAAGGGAGGCGACTGGGCTCATCACATAGGTTGTGCCTCTGGCTTTGACCTTCTGCCTTCGCTGGGAGTGAACACGGGGTTTAATCATGGAGGGTCCAGCCACGTGGGACCGACAAATACCTTCCCTGTGCTGCTAGCAGCAGGTTTGGGGACCCTGGGTCCCACGGAGTCCTGGGGTCACAGAGACTAAGGGATTTGCCTGTGTGGGCAACCCCTGCCTTTTGGGTTCTCTGAGCCTCACAGATGCTTTATAATCCCACCCCATCACTCCTAGTCTTGGGCTTGCTGCTGCTTAAAACTAAGAAAGCCTCGCCAAGGAGAGACGTTGGTGTCAGAATCTGGGTTGTACGAAACCACCTGCAGTGGGCATATGCCACTTCTTGTTGGCCTTCTTGCATCGGAACCACTTGCCCATGTTTGCCAACTCTAGCTTTCGAGTCTTGGAACCAGGCAGCCTCAGCAGACCAGGTTGCCTCGCCGTCAGGGCACAGGCAAACACACCCATCCTGGACCTTGACTGGGGGGTGATTACTGAGGGCAGTGGCAACAGTGACAGCTGCACTTGATTTCAGGAGGCATTGAGGGTGGAGCTTCTGGTCGCGGCATCTGGGAACTATGCAGAAAGGGGCCTCGGGGGTGGTGTGGACGCGTTGGACCCTCCATGATTAAGAGTCTGTGTTTGCTGCAGTGAAATGCCTCCGAAGGTATCTCTGGGGACCCAGAGGTGTGCCCGCCGTGCACCGGCCTGGGAGGCTTGGCTGCGCGTACCGCAGGGAGAGTGGATTAGTAGGTGGTGACTTCTTTTGACTTTAAGGGAAGTAGCACAGGAGAGAGATCATCTCTGGTGCCCAGTTTTCTGCAGGGAGAGGCAAAAAAAAAAAAAAAAAAAAAAAAAAATCAGATCGACATCAGGCAATTCTGCTGCAGAAAGCCTTTTCTCCCAGCTGCTGGTTCTCTGAGATCCCTGAAGGCCAGGTCCAAACGTGAAGGCAGGGGCTACATTCTCCAGGGGGCCATGTTCTCATGAGCAACGCTCAAGGGATCCCCACCACCTGCTCCTCTGAAGCTCTTCCAGTGTAGTGTCCCTACTGGACATAGATGATCAGTTCCTCCATGGTGTGTGTGGCGGGGGGGTGGGGGGGGGTGGGGTGGGGGGGGGAGTAGGGTGTGGGACTTAGCCTGCTCTGGGTCTCTGGCCAACATGCAAAGACAGACTAGGGCTTCTCATTGTTCTTGGGATCAAATCCAAATTGTATACGACCCATGTGACCCTGCAGGGCTTGGCTGCCACCCACTTCTCCAGTCTGAAGTCTGGTCACAGCTTGCTTTCTCTCTTTAAGCCATGCTGGCCTTTCTTGAAGGTCCTCAGAAGCAGTCAGCCTCGTCTCAGATTGTTCATGCATATTTTTCTTTTATCTGGAACATTTCTTTCCATCTGGCTAAATCCAGACCTGTCTGTATTCTGAAGAACAACCTCTGCACAAAATCCAATTTGTCTTCCTGAGCCCAATTCTCTGATGGTGGTTTAACCAGCATAGAGCAGAACATGTCTATCACCTCCTTTGGTGTGGATGTTATACACCTATTAATGCAGCCTCGAGCACTAACTTGTTTTTGGTAGCTGGTTCATGCCGGCTACCTACCCATCCTTATAGACTTCTAATTTCCCTGGAGCTGTCCCCCTCCTTCAAAGGCTATAAATTCAGGACTGCTCACGTACAGCTGGGTTCTGGAAACCGATAGGTCTGGCTTCAAGGCTGGCCCTTCTCTCGGGCCTTTTGTGGCCTCTCAAACGCAAAGCCACTATTCTGTACTTCTTGCGGTTCACTCTAGCTTTCCTTGTGAATATAATTGAAATTTCACAGTCGTCAGTTTTTAAAATGATTTTTTGAGCTTTGGAAGGTGGTGGGAGTTGCAGGATGTTTTCAGAATAGTCTCCTCGAAGCTTCTTGCAGAAGTGAGTCTGCTCTCTTCCTGCCTTCCCGCAAGCATTTGCTAAGCCCCTGCTCTGTGTAGGGGCTCGGGGCTCAGTGCCTGGAGGGGGAGGGGCAGAGGAGGCTGGTGCGGCACCCCACCCCCCCACCTTGCTGCAGTCCAGTGGGGAGGCTGGTGCTCAGACTAGCACACTTGCTTGCATCTAAAAGCAAAGGCGGCTGTGATCAATGCCAGGGGGAGTGTCCGAGTGCGGTGGGAGCACAGAGGCAGGAGGGGGCCGGGGAGAGACAGGAGATGTTCCACTGGCTTGATTTTTCCCATCTGGAAACCATTGCTCTGAGTTTCTAGGCTATAAATGTGGAGACGTTTTGAAGGGACTGGGGAGGGTTACAGAGTCATCCTGCCTGGAGATGAGGGATGGCCATGATGACCTTTTTTTTGTGATTTTAGTCTAGTCACTGCTTTCTTATTTAGAGCCCGTCCCCGCTGGCTTCTCCTTGCGAGGATGCCCGCGCTGGTGCCGGTTCCCTGCCTGGAACGGTCATCCTTCCCTGCTGCCTTACAGATCCCTCCGAAGTGCTGCGATCCTAGGAAGCCTTTCTTGGTGATTCCAGCGTGGGGAGAATGCCCCTTCCTGGTGCTCTGGATGCCAGGCGGGGCAGCTGACACTTTGGCCCTCCCTTGGGTGACCCAGAATCCTTTTGTTCTGGGCTCTCATCTCTGGGAGCATCCCGCCCGGCCAGGCACTATTCTTCTCTGGCCCCAGTGATGTTGACCGAGAGGCATCAGAGCGTGCTGGTTAAAAGCAAATGTGCAAAAATAGTGACTCTGCAGAGGAGAAACCAAGTGATCCGTGCTAACATCACCGGTAATGAGTCACGTTGATATCATGTGCCCCCTGTATGGTGCAAGGAGCCGGGCACTGAACCTATGCGGTATGCTCCCCCCAATCTGTAACCTCAGACCGTTCATGAAGACGCATCAGACAAGTCCAAAGTGGGGAATGTTCTATAAAGTATCCGTTACTCTCCCAAAGCGCTAGGGTCATGAAACATATGGAAAGACCAAGAAACCGTCACAGACTGGAGAAGACGAAGGAAAGATATCATGAGTAAATGGGACATGGGGTGCTGGACTGGATTCTGGGACAGAAGAAGTCCACTCGTGGAAAAACTGGGGGAATCTGAGTGATGTCTGTGGTTTCATTAATACTGTTGTACCGAGGTTAATTTTTATTTTTTTAAAGTTTATTTATGTATTTTGAGAGAGAGAGAGAGAGAGAGCAGGGGAAGAGCAGAGAGAGAAGGAGAGAGAGAGAATCCCAAGCAGGCTCCATCCATCCTGTCAGCACGGAGCCCAGTGAGGGGCTTGAACCCACAAACCATGAGATGGTGACCTGAGCCAAAAACCAGAGTCGGACACTTAACCGACTGAGGCACCCTGGCACCCAATTTTAGATTTTGATCCATATATCACAGTTACAGGAGACGTCAACGCTAGCGGGGGCTGGGTGGAGGGCATATGGGGACTCTCTGCATCATGTTTGCAACGCTTCCATGAATCGAAAATTATTTAAAAATAAAAAGCTAAAAAAAGAGGCAAAAGAGGCAAAAAGAGGAAACAGAACACATGGACTCGGATCTGGCTCCTCTTGCTTCCTGGCTGCTTGACTTTGGACATCTGACACAAGTTTCTGAGCCTCAGTTTCCCCATTTGGAAGACAAGGCAAATTACAGTGCCTACCTCACGGGCGGCCGGAAGGGTTAAATGAAATAACCACCAGAGGCACACCCAGAAAGTGCCTGGCAAGGCAGGAAGCGATCAATAGCGTTTAGCTACGATTATTGTTATTGAGGAAGAAGGAAGTCCAACTTCTAAAAGCTGGGTGAGTATACTAGGTGACAGAATTCAATAAGATTTCAGTGATCTGATGTGATTCAGTTAAGTACGTATCTACAAATCTCCTCTGCATGCCAGGCCTGTACCGGGGGTTGCAGGGAGAAATCAGACCCAGTCCTTGCCCTGGGCATCAGTCAGATAACACACACTTACAAGGAGCATATGTTTAAGTTGCTTCAAGGTCAGAGGCAGGAGCTCTGTCAGAGTCCAGGATTGCGGGGGGAGAGGCCTCACGGACGTGCTAACCCTTAAACTGGGTCTTGATATGTGGATAGGAATTTTCTAGGTATGCCTAGAAACCTTAGTAGCCCTACAAAGCACTTTATAGGCACCTACAGATGTTGCACTTGATGCCTTAGCCATTATTTCAAATTCTTTCCACAGCCCTGCCGGGAGGTTGTTTTTATTACCGATTTATAGTTGAGGCAACAGAGGCCCAGAGAGGGAGTGAGGTTTCTCAAGGTTATAGACGACTGGTTGGCAGAATTCAGATTCCATCCCGGTGTGTCTGACTCCAAAACTGCGTGCCATGATGTAGTGACGAAGGCAGACAACAGAGCAAATATGTCTGTGAGCCCCAGTGGACCAGGGAGGGGACATTACAGGGGCTCGATTTTGGATGTCCTCTGTTCCTTTCTGCTTCATGCTTCTTTCTCTGAGGCCGGGATTTCTTCGCTTCTCTGGCCCACGGGGTGTGTGGAAAAGGCCCCTGGTACAGTTTCTAGCCCCAGGCACCTGAGACTTACCTCTTCCTTCCTCTCTCTCCACCCCCAACGCCAGTGTCCCCGACTTTTCAGCAAAGGGGCTCCGATTGGTCCAGGTCAGACCAGATGCCTACTCCTTGTCCAATCACCAGTGGTCATAGGGGCGGAGTCATAGTGCTCGTGGCTCCAAGCAGGTGGAGGGAGAAGGAGGTGGGTGGAAATGGGGGGCCGGGCAGAGAACCCAACTGATGTGGCACAGCTAACCTATTTGAACCTCCCTGGGCTGTTCCCGAGTTCATGGAGGCTTGTTGGTCAATCCGAAGCGACTTTGGAGGGAGGGTCTGAAAGCAGAATGTGTGCCTGTTCCTTGAGGATTTGTTCTGCCCAGAGCTGTTGAGACGCCTCCTCTTGTTCCAGACCGGCCCTAGGCCCCGTTTTCCAATAGTCTTTTCCCCAGGAGTGGAGGCATTTCTGATGTTGGAACACCAAGACCGCTGTCCAGCAAGGGCCCGGGCTCGGTGTTTGGGGAGATGCCCCAGCTGCCGGCTCCATGGCTCCGATGGCCCTGGGGTCTCCAGGGTGCGGGGTTGTGAAGCTAATTGACTATAAAGAGTGGGCTTGAAATTGGAATTTTCTGGGCCTTCAGGTCCCTGGCTGCAGCATCTGATGCTCATTAAAGCACAGGTAGATGAATTGGCTCTGTGGATGCTGACTGTGCCGGCTCAGGGAGTGGTGGCAGCTGGCCTTCCAGCTCGGCCACGTGCTGACGGTGCACTGGCCAGAGTCGCTGGGTGAGGCGCTGCTGTGGACTCAGTCAGTTGGCCGGAATCTCAGCCAGTTAGTCTGTCTGTCTGCTGGCCTGTCTCTCTCTCTCTCACACACACAATCCTGGGAACCGGGAACGAGGGCAAGAGGGATCCTGTCCAGCTCCTAACTAGCTGTGCGACTCGGGGCAACCCAGGCTCTCTGGGCTTCAGTTTCTGTACCATGAGGGGTCAGGTAGGGGAATTCGAGAGCCTTCTTAGGTCAGGGATCTCCACTAGGTATTGATGCCAAATGTTGGACCGGTCCTGCGTGGGAAGTCCTAAAACCCGGACCCCCTGGACTGCCCCAGCCTGTGGGTGCGAACACAGCCACGGTACCATTAGTCCCTGATGGTAAGAGCTGCAGACTCTCTCTGCCTCTTGAGAGAGCCCCTCTTCCCCTTGGAGCCTTCCCTGGTTGTGTCAGGCCACCCACGGGAGCTGGTTCTCATACCCATGCCTCTTCAGCTCTCCTTCCTTGGGAGGCCCTCTGCCTGCCATGTGAAGGCGGTGACTGGCCACTTCCATTGCCGCTGAACCCCTTCAGAGAGAACACCGCTTCCCAGGCATTCTACCCGCTACACATGGCTTGGTTCTGCTCTACCATTGCGTCACGTCTCCCTAACTCTGCCACAGGAAGCCAGAACTGAGGTGGAGAGAGAGCCCCTCTCCTCTTCCTCACCAGGTCACACCCGGCCACAGGGGCACCAAAGCAGCCCAGCCTGGACCCACAGTCTCACGCAGTCAGCCTTCATGAAAACAGCTCCTTCATGTTCCGGGCCGAACCCTCCTCCACTGGCTCAACCTCAGCCCATCAGGCTGAGCAGGTCGACAGATGCCCCCTTCCCCCCTCCCCTCCTGTCCTCATTTCAAGCTTCTGTCCTAGTCTGGAAAGCACCAGAAGCTCCCAAGCATATCATCCTATGGTGGGAAGGGAGGCAGTCGCCTGAAGTGCCCCACTTGCTGGAAGCTTCCAGTATCCTGCTCCAGGCTCATTACTGCCAGTTCTCCATTGGATTTCTGTTGGAGTGTTTACGTCAATCAAAATTAACCAACATTTATCGAGTACTTATTGTGTAGCCGGCTTGGGGGAAATTACTCTTTTCTTTTAAAAAAAGTTTCCTGCTTTCTGATTTTTTTTTTCTCCCAGTTTTCTCAGCCTTCTGGAAGGGATCCTTGAATTATTCAACCTGCAGTACAGATCTCTGGAGAACATCGCCTCGCGGCTACTTTAATCACTAGAAAGGTTCAGAGTCAGTTATAATCAAGCCTGAGTCAACGTGGAAATGCTCATCTCTGGCTTGAAAACAAGATCAAAAGGAAGACCGAGGAGGAGATAAAATCTGAGAGGAGAAACGGATAGTGGTTTCCAGAGGCTCTTAGGTCCTTCTGTTTCCAAAGGGGGTTGCAGACCAGAAGCCCCAGCCCCTGCAGGGCACTGTCTTGCATATTTCCTCTGACCTTCTGTAAGCTCACGGACAAGTCTGTTTCAGCTCTGTGCCGAATCAGGGGCAAACTGACCAACGATGGGACTTCTGTCTGATGGAGGTTTGGGCGGGGAGGGAGGGGAAGCTGTTACCTTTTCAGAACGTGTCACCAGGGGGAGGGGGAGCTGCGGATGTGGGCAGGGCTGTTTCTATTGGATGCTAACGTGGGGTTAGGCACCATCAGGCAAGGACTGCGGTAGAGAGAGTGTGGACTGGCCGGAGGCCGTCTGTAGACACCGTCAAGGTGGGAAAGTGTCCTTGGGGAGGCGGGAGTGGGCCCACTAGCTTTGTGTCAGGGAAAGGGCGATTCTGTCCTCATATGGCAATCCTGTCTGAGTCCTGGTCTGCAAGTAGAAACCAGGCGGTGTTTTTAGGGTCCAGCATGGGCCATCTATGTCAGGCCGTGTGGCACAAAAGGGTGGGGGACAGTTGTGCTCGGCTCAGCATGGGGGCTTCAGAGAACACGGAGCAGCCTTGCTGTGTTGAAGGTCCAGGCTGTCTCACTGATGGCCTGACGGAGACAGGGCCACCACCTGCAGCAGTGATGGAGCCCTAAGGCACCGGGGTGGGGGTCCCCTCTCCCCTGACTGCCCGTGACAGTCCTCCCCGAGGATGGGTCAGCACTGACGGCCAAAAACGGTGCCCCTCCCCCCACCCCCCAAGGGAAGAAGCATGCTTCTTGTCTAAGTTAAGGACCTCAGGAGGCCACATCTAGGGTTTGTGAGTGTGTTCCTTCTTCTCTTTTCCATTCCTGCAGGAGACAGGATGGAGCACTGGTTAGGGCTTCTCCAGAATGGGAGGAGGTCCAGTTCTCCGCCTGGATCTCTCTCCCACCTTCCTCAGCTGTGCAAACCTAATAAGGTTTTGTGCGGGTGTAGCCAGCTCACCCTGGGGCTGGCTTTGTCTCTCTTGCTCTCTCTTACTGCCTGTCTTCCTCCTGTTTTTCTCTGGCCCTTGGTGGCAGGGATAGGGTGGGACTGGAGCCCGTCTTGCCTCGTGGTCCTGAGATCTGAGATTAGGCTGGGGAAGCGGGTGGCTCAGCCTGGTTTAGGAAAAGGACTTCTCCTGGGCCAGCCCAGCACGCTCGCATCGGAGCTGGGATTGGAGACACGCTAGGAAGAGGGTGCTGGCCCCGCATGGTTCCTTGGTGGGCTCTTTTCCCTAAGGACCTCTTAGGAGGAGGGTGGTGGCTGGGCCAGGGCAGGATCCAGAAATTCTGGGACTGGTCCAGGTGCGATCCTAGCAGTTTAGTCTCCTAGCTTTCTGGCCACGCAGCCCCAACCCGGTGGTGGTAAAGGGTGCTTGAGGCCCTGGCCTCTATACTGCTGCTCTCCACGGTGGGTCCTGGCTGCCACAGTAGGGCTGTGGCTTGAGAGGTGTATTTGTAGGTACATGTGAGTCACCCAAGGGGTGCCTGGGCTGCCTGAGTCAAATCTCAGCTCTGTCACTGACCAGCGATATAAGCTCGCCCTCTTCGTGCCTCAGTTTCTTCAGCCGTAAAATGGATAGAAGGTTGTGGTAAGGGTTAACTAAGCTAATGCATGCAAAGCACTTGGCGCAGTGCCTGGCTCCTAGAAAACACTCAGCAAACAGCTCTTCATGCTCAATTGTGTCTCTGTGTCCTCTTAGAGATGAGAAGTCCTGCCATAGCAGATGGGGCCACAGAAACGGAGCTTGTTGCTGTAATCGTAAACTCCTTTGTGCCCTACAGGCTTAGGAGGTCTAGGAAATGCCGGTTAATTTTTTTTTTCTTTTGTGGAGTAGTGAAGCCATGCAAATGGATGGGACTCGCCTTCAGCATTCCCCCTATTCCAGTGGAATCAGCAGAAAGCCGATTACAATCCTATTATAAACAGGCACTGTACAAATAAAAAAATGAACAATACAGAAGAGTATGGGATTTCTCCACCCTGGCTTTGGGCAGTTTGGTGGGTTTCCTTCTGGACCTACCCCTATGGCTGTGTATATCACGTGTACACACGCACACACACACACACACGTCTGTTATACTTCCCTCCCTCCCTTTCTCTCTCTCCCCACACTCCTCCCTTTCTCTCTCTCCCCACACTCCTCTCCCCTTCTTTCAGAGGGGGAATCATATCACATATGAGTTATTGATATTTGCTTAGTAGTCCGCTTTTTCCTCCCTCTCATTGTGTCAGGCACATCTTCCTATGTCAGTGCATATGTGTCTATTAAAATCCTCCTGATCTGTCTCGTAGGACAGTTCCCAAAGATTTAGGGAACGAATAGGAACAGAAGATACTCTAATGGCCCCAAGGGAGAATCTAAGAAAGGAGGTACTTTTACAAAAGACTTAAAAAATGATCCCCTTTGGGGCACGCCCAGGTGGCTCAGTTGGTTAAGTGTCTGACTCACTCTTGATCTCAGCTCAGGTCATGATCTCGAAGTTCATGGGTTCGAGCCCTGCAGCGGGCTCTGTGTTGACAGTGTGGAACCTGCTTGGGATTCTCTCTCTCCTCTCTCCCTGTCTCTCTCTCTCTGCTCCTACACTGCTTTCTCTTTCTCTCAAAATAAATAAATAAACTTAAAAAAATTATCTCCTTGGTTAAAATATTAGTATATTTTGGGGCATCTGGGTGGATCAGTCGGTTGAGCATCCGACTTCGGCTCAGGTCATGATCTCGTTTCGTGAGTTCGAGCCCCGCGTCAGGCTCTGTGCTGACAGCTCAGAGCCTGGAGCCTGCTTCAGATTCTGTGTCTCCCTCTCTCTCTCTGCACTTCCCTTGCTTGTGCTCTGTCTCTTTCTCTTTCAAAAGTAAATAAACATTACACAAAGTTTTAAAAAATTAGTATATTTTAAAGAAAAAAACAACTTGAAAAACCCATGTATACTTCATAATCGCACTACCCGGTTACAGTCATTGTTAACATTTAAAAAAAAATTTTTTTTAACGTTTATTTTTGAGGCAGAGAGAGACAGAGCATGAATGGGGGAGGGTCAGAGAGAGAGGGAGACACAGAATCCGAAACAGGCTCCAGGCTCTGAGCGGTCAGCCCAGAGCCCAACACGGGGCTCGAACTCATGGACCGCAAGATCATGACCTGAGCTGAAGTCAGATGCTTAACCGACTGAGCCACCCAGGCGCCCCCATTGTTAACATTTTGGTATAGTTCTTTGTAGTCTTTTTTCCCAAAGTCCACAGTTGCATGTGTTTAAATAAAATTAGAATCAGACTATAGCCTAGAAACTACGTTTTCTATTTAATACTAGATTTTATACAGATCTTTTCTTTCATGGCTATATGTCTTATGAGCCTAAATATATGGTAGCCAAGAACAGAACACCTAGTTTTCCCAAATGGAAGCGTCAACAAAAAGTTTTGAGGTCAACTTGAATATACAAATATTTAGAGAAATCATCAAATGCTGATTCATAATGTTTAATTTATAAACGTAGTTACATATGGATATTTAAAGCCATGTAACACAAAATATCTTATATTTAGAAAGATTACATTCCCCCCCACTTTCGCATTTTATACTGACTCTCCTAGTATCTTTGACATCTGTGTTTTTATCATCCCCAGAGCTGTTTTGTGAATTACCCAGCAGAGCTGTCCAGAGCCCATCATTTCCATTTTTTTGTCGAACTTGTTTGAGATTGAGATGCAACTCTTTTAAAATCTGTGTGCAGTGTTGTCTCTGGAAATTGTATTCCAAGCCACAAATACCTATTTACTTAACATTAGGATAGTCTTTATTTGTCCCATGAGTGTGTGTTAGTGATCTCTACAACATAACTACTTACTGTATTGCTTTTAAAAGCTGGAAAAGCTGGTTTACAATGACAGCCAAGACTTGCAATTGTGAGGTCATAACCCTCAGAATAATTACTAAATCCCTGTTAAAATTTTCTGCCTCCTTTTTGCCAGTTCTCGCAGGTGACCTCCTTAAACATCCCAAAGTAGCATTGGTTGAGGTCAGGGAGGGCTAATGTGATTTCCCCAAATAGTACTTTGTTGTTTAAAAACAGAGTAACTAAGAGAGAGTGCACTTAATAGGAGACTCTTTCTAAGAACTTGAATTTAAAGAGATTTTCTTGCTTCTAACAGATAATTGTGGGAAGAATCCTCAAGATTAATGGAAGCACGGTTTTCCATCTTTGGCTGTGCCCTAATTTATTTAATCATTCCTCTTTCGTTGGACAGTTCAATTATTTCCACTTTTTTGTTTGCTATTATAAATAACAAACCACATTCTTGTACTTGTATCTCTGAGCACATTATAGATTATTTCCTTGGGACAAATTCCCACAGGGTCAAATGGTGTAGATATTTTTAAGGCTCCTGATGCCTTATGTCAAATTGCCCTTCAGAAAGTTTGTGTCAATTTATAATCCCATTAGCAGTGAATGGAGGTGGGCACTTTATAATAAACGTGTAACATTCCTGAAATTGATGGGAAAAATGCTTCCCCGTAAATCCACTGAGCATTTCGTAGAGTTGTAATTTATTGGAGTTATAGGAGTTCTTAGGACTCACCCAGGCCAGCTCATTTCCCAGTGGACTTGCACACCTCTTTCAATGAGAAGCTCCCTACCCCAAAAGGAGCCTCTGCCAGGATTGAATGGTTTTGGTGCTAGCTCTCCTTTATTTCAGCCCAAATCTGCCTTCTCCGAAATTGCACAAGTAAGCAGATATTTCTTGTGCTTTCCGTTATGCACCTGGCCCGTGTTAGTCACAACTACTCACTGGCATCGGGGGAAAGGGAAATTGAGTGTGATGAGTGCCAACTCTGGCACCAGGCACCGCGCCAGGTACAACTCCATGAAGCTGGGGCTCTTGTTTCGTATTTTAAAGACAGAGAGATTGAGGTTCAGAGAGCTTGAGCAACTCGTCCCAACTCACACAGCTGGTACGCCAAGGTGCTGGGGTCAAACCTGGGTCTGCCTGGCTTTCTAAGGCTCCTCACTGCCTTCCTTGGGTCTTTTTTTTTTTTTTTTTTTTTTAATGTTTATTTACTTTTGAGAGAGGGAGAGAGAGGCGTGAGTGGGGGAGGGGCAGAGAGAAGGAGACACAGAATCCAAAGCAGGCTCCAGGCTCCAAACTTGTCAGCACAGAGGCTGACGCGGGGCTCAAACTCCCAAACCATGAGATCATGACCTGGGCCGAAGTCAGATGCTGGACTGACTGAGCCACCCAGGCGCCCCTAAAATTCACCATTTTTGAGGGTGCTAAATCTATCTAACATAAAATTTCCCTTCTCGGCCACTTTGAAGCCTACAGTTCAGCATAAGTACATTCACTTGGCTATGCAACTGTCATCACCATCCATCCCCAGAGCCCTTTCGTCATCCCAGCCTGAGACTCTGTCCCCCTTACGCACGTCCTCCCCATGCCTCCTCCCTTTGGGGTTGCTTTAAGCCACTGAGTCTGGGGCTGCTTTTTTACACAGCAATAGATAACTGAAGCACTTGAGAATAAGAAGAACACTTAGGAATACAACCAGGCCATACTGGGCCCGCATTCCCACGGGACGGAGCTCTCCCTGGGCTGAGGGAGGCTGCCCTTATTGGGGCGCACTTGTGTTCTCCAGCCTGCTGCAGTGCCGACCAGGCCAGGCTGTGCTTCCTTCCCAACGCTTACACCCACCCCCTCACCCATTTGCTCCACACGCTGTTTGGCACCTGGGCATTTGCGTTTCAACCTGGGGTCTAGAAGGACTATCACCTCCTATGAGTGGGCCTATTCTTCTGTTAATACAACCTTAGGGCTCCAGCTGTTTGACTACTCCATGCTGACCTCAGAATCCCCTAACCTCCCGAGCTTTTCCTGCAAACTTCCCCGTGACATCCTGGGCATGATGCTTAGGAGAGGCCATAAGGGCCTTGGTGACCTTTCCACCCCTTCTTGGAACTAAAGAGAGAAAGGACGTAGTGGCAGGTGGGTGCCTGATTGGGGGGCTTATGATAAAGGCAGAGGTTTGATTTCAGGACCACATGAGGGCTCAGACCCTGGCCGGACAGCCTCTCTGACAGCATTTCCAAGCCTCACAGGTGCTGTCTTAGTGCGGCCCGGGTTTCTGTTGCCACGCCTGGGTCTTCCTCCCTGGCCATTGGACCGTGAGCTTCAGGAGGGCAGGTGGTTTGTGGTTCATCTTGGATTCCCTAGAGCCTGGCGTGCAGTGGGGGTCTCAGTAGGTGCTTGTTGAACCAAACACTTGAGGAAAGAAAACCCAAAGATGTATGGAAGAACGCTGACGTGACACCAGAGTGAGGGTGCCCAGAGAGAAGGTGCTGAGGCCCCCTCGGGGAAAAGCATCTACACAAGGGAGTTGGGCCCAGTCCTGTCGGCCCTGGAGAGGTCAAGACATACGCGTGAACCTGCAACATAAACGCAAGGGTTCTCCAACGCCTTCGTTCCTCTGTTCTCAGATGTTTGTAGGGCACCTACTGGCACCGAATGTAGACCCCAAGATTTAGTGATAGGACAGGGAAAGGATCTTCTTTGACTTAAGGCAAAGGTCTGAAGGGGCAGGAAGTGGCCATGGAGGCTCCAGGCGTGGAAATGCCTGACCCCTTCTGTGGGGGTTTCAGGGCATTGGAGGACATCTAGACCGGGGTGACGAGCCCTATCTTTGGAGATAAATGGGTGTGAGTTAGAACCTTCGTCCTGCTGCTTTTTAGCTGTGTGGTAAATCTCTGGGCCTCGGTTTCCTCCCCTGTAAAATGGGAAAACACCTACCCTCAGGGTAGTTGTGAAAATTCTCTGAGATAGTTGTGTGAAACAGTTGACACGGTGCCTGGCTTGTCCCAACCCTTTGAGAAGTGACGGCTTTCTGCTACTGTCATCAGCAGGTGGGGGGAAAGCCCATGGACCATGGCCTCCTGGGGAAGATGAGGGAGGTGTCATGGTGCAAATCATCACGTGGGCCCAAAGGTTGGCCACGTGGAGACTGAACCCGCAAAGCTCTGGACACTCGCTGGCCACCTCGTTTGGTTGGACAGAGAAGCCTCCGTGAGATCTTGCCTGCCTTTGGTTTGAGGGCACTGAACTGCTACTTTGGGTCTATTTCTAGCCAAGATGGGTGGACTTAGGAAGTGGAAAAGGCACAGATCTTGGAAAAAACCTCCTGGACGGGAAGGTCGGCCTTTCTGGGCTTAGGTGGGCGCTTGTCAGAGAGCGTAGAGCCAAGTCACATGTGAACCCAAGGCCCGAAGCCCGAAGGAGGTTGAATCCAGTGAGGAGGGGGTGGTCAGGAATGGGATTCCGAGCACACTGTGGGGGATGGTCTCACGGTGTCAGAGAGAGACCGTCGGTGCCTGCGGGGAGTGGTCGCGGACATGTCTGTTCCGTGCTGCTGATCACTGGCGGGCCCTGCTCGGCAGACCACGTATACAGCAGCCCTCACCGCGCCCGACTTCTCTGGGCCTCTCCAGATCGCTTTCCCACGGACACAGCCAGAGTGGTGAATGGACAGTGAGCTCCAGGGATAATCCTACAGCTCAGTGGCGCCTAATCTGCTCCCGCTGGCCACTAAACGCTAATAATGCAACCTCCTGTGCCCCTCCGAGCAGGTGCTTGGCACAGGGCTTACCTGGGGCCCACTCGTGTAAACGAGGCATGTGGTTGTAGCCTGGTGAAGGCTGCAGCCAATCTGCTTGGGGAGAACTGGTGCTGGGGACAGTTGGATTCAGGCTAAGGCGTTTTTTACGGGAGGCACATGAAGAAGGAGTGATAGAGACAAGGGTTTTTCCTCTTTTCTTCCCAGGGTGACCTTTCACAGAGGGTTTGCACCTAATGTTCGGAAACAAGGAAAGTGTCAAAGTCCAGCCTGTCCCCCAAGCTTGTGAACTCTGCAGATGCCTGTCCTTTCCCTCCATGTCCTCCACGGATCCTGTCACCTGTGTCCGCCTCTTCTCTCGTCCCCACCTCCTGTCCCAAGCCACCTTGTAGAGGGAGGGGGAGCAGGCGTCTGTACCAAATTATTTGGTTCATATGTATCGCTTCTGTGGCCCTACAGGTCACGGCCTCCCTTCTCCGCTGATCCCCCAGGCCCCCTCAGGGCCCTACCAAGCCCAGGGAAGGAGTAACCAGGCTATCCAAGCTACCCGAGTAGATTCTTTATCAGCGGCTCACAGGATAGCTCCTCACTTTGCCCATATTGACTCTGGAATTTGGGGGACAGGGTGAACTCTGGTTCAGGGTTCGAGAGAATGTCTCTTGTTTCCATCAATT
This sequence comes from Panthera pardus, assembly GCF_024362965.1. NCBI lineage: Eukaryota > Metazoa > Chordata > Mammalia > Carnivora > Felidae > Panthera > Panthera pardus. Next base: position 77,972,082 of record NW_026526666.1, read on the forward strand.
CTCAACCTCAGGGACCTACTCTTATGTCTGGACGCCTGGTGGGAATCTCCTTTCCTAGGGATTCATGCCACCCTCCTTCAAGGATACCTTTAGCCTTCCTTGCTTTGAGGACACCACTGTGGACTTAATGCTTCTCCCTCTGGCGTTGCTTTCTAGACTCTTACGTGAATCTTCCCACCTTGCTGGAAAGGGGAACCCTAATCAATATTGACTTCCATTAATCTGAGCATCTGGCCTGCATTCCTGTCTCGGCGCTCTGCAGAGGTGGCTCTGGGATTCTTCCTCCTCACCTTCATCAGGGCCAACACCCCGACACCCCTGTGAAAACATTCAGCTTCTTTCAGCTTTGAGGTCACATGACTCTAAGCTGCCCTCTCTTCATACTAACTTTCCCCACCACCCCCGTAGCTGTTGACTCCAAATCTCTTAGCTCAAATTCCTCCACGTAGGGCTGTGGCCAGCTCACGGGATGGCCGGTCAGCCAATGGATGAGCTGTCTTTGAGTCAGGTGTTACCTTTTTGACGCGTTAGCTGTGGCCGGGTGGTGACGGGGTCATGTGATGTGGACCATGGCTGGTTCTACTCGGTAGAGGCTATGGGAGACTGATAATGATGGATACACTGATAATGATGGATACACTGATAATGAAGGAGCACGGGCTGTTCAGGGTCTCCAAACCCTACCAAACCCATTCAGGGCACGTGCCTGGAGCCCATCCCCATCTACTCACAGGGCCGGGGCCTTGACGCATCTGTGCTCCCAAGATAGGAGGGTAATAGAGCCGTCTTCCCACTCAGAGGGACCCAGAAAGGGACAGGAAGGAGTGGTTTGGGGGGACCTTAGACAATGCCACCCCTTCAGACAGGGCTCCTCTGGTAGGTTCGTGGCCATGACCTTCCAGTGTCTATGCAGAACACCTGAAAAAGACTCAATGCCTGATCGAGTCCTGGAAACCAGAGGCACCTACCAGGTAGCCTAAGCAGCAAAGGCCTAACTTCCAGAATGGAGTTTAAGAAGGTGGGGTTGGGTTGCAGGGCCGATCACCCACCCAGATCTCCTCCTGCTGGCCTCTCCAGGAGTGGAGACATTTGGCATAAGGGAGAAGGGTTCCCTTTCACTCTCCTTGCTTTCTGTCAACCACTTGCTTACACAGAGGGGCCGAGGCAGACCCCAGCCCTTAGGGCAGCTGAATGGGAACCCCAGGTTGGCCGGTGGAAGGGGATACCCCCGCCTTTCCTTGTCCCAGGGCTGGCTTCTGCTATAGAACTCACATGGCTGTTGGCATAGTCTTACATTCCTGAGATAGTCTCAGAATGTGACCAGTGTGCACAGCGGAGAAAGCTTTGGTCTAAGAAACAAGGACATAGGTCCTAGTCCCAGGTCTTCCAGCTTGCTGTGTGATCGTGGGCAAGTCTCTTCCCTTCTCTGGGCCTCAGCTTTCCCATCTGCATAGTGAGAGGATTGGATGAGATACTCTGTAAGAACCAGGCTGGCTCTCACGTCATCATCATGTGTTTTGCCTGCACGATCTCATCAGATCCTATCATTATTTGTCAAACTTCTTCAGAGGAAGAAACGAAGCCTCAGAGAGGTTAGGTAACATATCCAGGATCACACAGCCAGGAAATGGTGGAGCCTCTCTGATCCCAGAGACTTCGTGGGCCCTTCCAGAGGAAGGGGATGGTAGACTGGGTGCCTCTCAGTTTTGGAGGCATTGACAGCTTTTGGGGCGGCTCACCCCAGGCCCCAGTGCTGTCCCCCGCCACTTATGGTGGAATGGAGCCTGCATGTTTAATAAAACTCGGTAGGTTCCGAATCATCTCACCCTGTCGTAAGGTAATGGATAGTCCACAGCCCTGACGGTCAGACATCATGCTGTCCCCGGCCTGTGTTTATGTTCTTTAAACACCAAAACTGGATCGCGCCCTATTTCTTTCACGGGGAGGCCCAGCATCCCAGGAACTGCAGTCAGATCAGTATTTTTCAGGCAGCACTTTCCTCATAATGCCTCCAACATACGAAATGGCCCTTTTGCCGCATGCAGGCGGCAGGGATTTTTTTTTTTCCTTAAATTAAGAATTTGATACATTCCTTCAGTTCCCCTCCAGGGGTTACAGAGAGCAGGGAAAGTGATGCCTTGAGCTAATGTGCAGGTGTGGTTATGCATTTTGAAGGAGGTCTTGACAAATCTCCAGGAAAAAAAAATGTCCCCAAATGACCCTCTGTTCTTGGTGAGAAATGCTGGCTTGTGTACGTGCTGAAGGGCCTCATGTCCCCTGGATAGCCAAAGCCTGTATGTTTGAGAGTCATTGACAAAGTGCAAGGGTGTCTGTGTGTGTGTGTGTGTGTGTGTGTGTGTGTGTGTGTGTTGAGTGGTGCAGGGGCACTGGGGCGCAGGGGCTGATCTATTCTGAGTGAGTGCTCTGTGGATGAACGAGCACCGCACAGGGAGTCTGGGGTCTAGTTTGCAGAGTGACCTTGGAGCCTCCCTCACAGGGCTGTTGTGAGCCGTTATCCACATGGCTTACATACAAAGGGCCTGGCACACTGTCACCTTCAGGCTCTTCTTGCTGGGGAACTGGTGCCCTGGTTTGATGATGGCACATGTCCGTGGAAGGTGGAGGGGGCAGGTCTTAGGGAGGGAGGCTGATGAGAAGTCAAAGAAATGGGTGTTTTGTCCTGGCTTGGCAAATTTCTTGGCCTCTCTGAGCCTCGGTTTCTTCATCTGAAAAATGGGATAATGACAATACCTACATCATTGTTTGCTGGGAAGATTCACTGGGTGCGAATCAGAGTGTATTGCGTGTGGCAAAATATTATTATTAATTTTTTTCATACATGAGTTTTTCTTGAAGACGTATATATTTATTTAAATTCATACATAATTAATAGACTTTATTTCTAGAGAAGTTTTAGGTTTACAGGCGAATTGATCAGAAAGCGCAGCGATCTCCCATATACCCCCCTCCCCAGTTTTCTCTATTATTTACATCTTGCATTAGCGTCGTATATTTGTTACAGCTGATGAACCAAAGCTGACCCATTATTATTAACGAAAGTCCTTAGTTTACATTAGGATTCAGTCTCTGTGTTGTACAGTCTGTGAGTTTTGACAAATGTCACCATTACAGGATTGTACAAAGTAGTTTCGCCGCCCTCAAAATCTCTGTACTCTGCTTATTCACCCCTCCCACCGTCCCCCTGAATGCCTGGAAACCACCGTCTCCTTGGTTCTGCCCTTTTCCAGAAGGTCAGAGGGTTGGACTCATCCAGTAGGTAGACTTTGGAGATTGGCTTCTTTCACTTGGGAATATGCTTTTAAGTTTCCTCCATGGCTTTTCATGGCTTGATGGCTCCTTCCTCTTTGTCACCGAATAACACTCCATTGTCCGGATGTGCCACGCTTTGTTTATCCATTCACCTACTCTCCTGAGTCTTGGTGGCCCCGAGCATTGGCATCACTAATTTTATAACATGGCGTGGGGGGGGGGGGCGTGGGGGGGGATGTCATGGTTTGAGGGCAGGGACTCTTTCGGGGCTGACTCAAGGGCTTCGGATTCTGCCGCCGGCTAGATGATCTCACAAAGTTATTTCATCTCTTCTGCCTTCCTCTTCCAAGACTGAGGATCTGGAAGGCCAGCCCATGGGGCTGTGGACATCTACACTTGCAGTGGCTGAAAACCAATGGAAGATTCTCTCAGGTAGTGGTACAGGTGGGTGGGCTCCGGGTCGGCAGAGGGCGCTGCCACGCAGGGTAAATTCAGGGATCCCAACCCGCCACTTGAACGCCAGGCTTCCACAACCGCTCTGGAGGCCCCGGTCCCTGCCAGGCGCAGGAGGTGGAGGGGAGCGTGGGGGCTTCGCTCGTTCCCTTCACCGCCCTGGCTGGCAGCGGCGCAGTCGCCCCTGCTCATGTGCTATTGGGCAGAGCTTGGTCACATGGCCTCACCTCGCTGCAAAGGAAGCTGGGAAATGTAGTCTGGCGGTGCTTCTGGCTTCGAGTTTCGTTAGAGCAAGGTGGAGAGTTTGGTGGGCAGCGGGCAGTCTCTGTCTGGTGGTAGAACCCGCTCCAGAGGTTTCCGATGAGGATTAAATGACAAGGTTTGTGTGAAGCCTGTAGCTTAGTGGCTGGCGCATAGTTAGTGGTTAATACGTGTTAGTTCTATGATTATTCATCAGGACTTAAAGGATCAGAGCATTTTCTGAGCCAGGGGCTTTTCCAAGTGCTCAAGCTCAGTGGGTTTCACACCTTGCTCAGGGACCCTGAGTGGGGGAAGGGAGGAAGATCAGCAGGGAGTCTCCCCCCCACCCCCCTCACCTGCTTTCAACCAGAGACACTCCTTCCTTACCTAGTTCACATAAGATAAGATTCAATGCAGGAGAAGGGTCTTCCGCTTAAAAAACTTAAAGATCAGGGCACTTGGGTGGCTCAGTCGGTTGAGCGTCCGACTTGGGCTCAGGTCATGATCTCGTGGTTCGTGGGTTCGAGCCCCGTGTGGGGCTCTGTGCTGGCAGTTCAGGGCCTGGAGCTTGCTTCAGATTCTGTGTCTCCCTCGCTCTCTCTGCCCCTCCCCCACTCCTGCTCTGTCTCTCAAAAATGAACATTAGGAAAAAAAACCCGTAAAAATCACTTCCTTAGGGCAATTCCCTAAAGTCACTCAGTGGTCTCCTTCACCTCCCCAAGAGCTCCAATCCTGTCTCAGCCTGTCTCTGGGTTGGGGCGCTTCAGGGCTGGGCGCCAGCTTCATCGGGACCACCAGAGGAGACATGGTCAGGGATGGTGAGAGGACAAAAGAGAGAGGGAGATGGATAGTCCCTACAAGCATGGGCTGAAGTCAGCCTGGCGCTCGTCCCCAGTCAGCCAACGGTCTCCGACCTCCAGTGGGATGCAGGCCTAGCCTCCGGGTGTGCGCATCTTGGCAGACCGTGCAAATCCCCGGCAGGACACACGGTTCCTGCCTGTTCTTGGGCAAGGCTTTGCTCCCAAGTCCAGGATTTCACATCTGCACCTGATACATTCCATCCTGGCACTCTGGCTCCATGCCCAGGGCACCAGCCTCTCCAGATGGTTTGAATGTGGCTCTGTTGTCCCGGGTATGTGCTTTGTCTCTGGCTCCACGGCATCTGTGAAAGTGATGCGTTCGCCTCCCTGCCATGTGTGCTCCCAGGGGGCTGTGGAACCGAGTGTTAGGAGGGCAGGCTTGGGGTCAGCAGACCCAGGTTCAAATTCTGGTTCATTTGCTCATTCTGGCTTGTTCTCCTTCAGTTTCCCATCTGGGAAATGGGATGATAGTATGTTTCTCAGAGAGCCAGTGTGAAGATGAGCAAGATAATGTGCAGAAACCCTTGATAAATGGCAGCTAGTGTGAATTATTTGCGGTCCTAGCCAAGAGAGAAAGTTTAAAAGACTAAAAAATGTATTATAATAGTAATACGGCCTTGTAAGAAAAAAACTCTGGAGGATGTAAATGAAAGTGTCTTCCCTGGCTCGTCTTCCCTTCTCCACCCACCCCCATATATCTCTTCAGAGGTTACGCTTCTTACAATCATCTTTAATGAGTCACAAGCCCCTGGGTCACGGTCAAGAAGCTGTGTCACACTTTGCCTTATAAGCTCCTCACCGGCTGGCCCTGCCTACCTTTCCTTTTTCATCTTCTGTCAATCCTTTCTTCTCCCCTCCCCTGTCGCCCCTCAAGTTCCAGCCACACTGAACTGCTAGTCCAGATGCCATGTCTTTGGGGGCGCCTGGGTGGCTCAGTCATTTGGGCGTCTGACTTCAGCTCGGTCATGATCTCACGGTCCGTGGGGTCCGTGGGGTCCGTGGGTTTGAGCCCCGCGTCGGTCTCTGTGCTGACAGCTCGGAGCCTGGAGCCTGCTTCGGATTCTGTGTCTCCCTCTCTCTCCAGCCCTCCTCTGTTTGTGCGCGCGCTCTCTCTTTCAAAAATGAATTAATGTTAAAAAAAAAAAAAAAAGAAAAGAAACAGATGCCATGTCTTTGCCTGTGCTGTTTGCTCTACTTGAAGTGCCTGTCCTCTCTTTTCACCGAACTCCTGCTCACTCTTCAAAACCCAGTCCGTGCAGCTCCTCCCCTTTGTGAAACCATCTTGGATTCCCCACCTCCCTTTTGCTCTGGAATGGTTTGATCCATGTCTCTGGACCCTCATATGGCCAAGGATGCACTAGGGCAGGGAGCTGGGTCTCAGCTTCTCCCCCTCCCTGGGGCCCAGCATGTGGCCTGTCCCAAAGCAGGTGATCAGGGAGAGTCTTTGAAGGACGAATTTTCTTTTCGCTTACATTTACGCACTAACCAAAACCCTTCTCTGGGGTCCAGCCTTGGAGTCCTAATTTCTGTCTTGTCGAAGGGAGAGCTGAACTAGGGCCGGCCCCAGCCCTGTGGTTCTCTCTAAAGGTGGGTTGGTGAATTGAATGAAGTTAACGGCTAGGGAGATACAAAGGGATTTGCTCTACACAACAACCCCAGCATGGACTCTGTCTCTCAGATGAATGGAGGCCCCTCACGTGGAGCCAGGGAGACAGAAAGATAATATTGCCATTTCTCCTTCCCTTGCTGTGTCCCTCCGGGGAGACCCAATCGGATGGGTTCAGACTCATAAGGGAGCCTCTCAGAATGGGACCGGTGCTGTGGCTTGAGTTTGGAAGCAGCATGAGCAGGTATAGAGGTCTAGAACCTTCTGCAGAGACGCAGGGGTTCAGTTGCAGCTAAAGTCTCTACAGAACTCTCTGCACCTCCTTGGACTCAGAGATGAGGAAAGCCAGGTGGGCATGCGCCAGCTTGGCCTGGGGGCCTCAGCTGTGTGCCTGTGCTCTCTCTGTGTTGCCTCAACCCCTTTTTGGCCCTGGGACAGTTAACGCGCCTTCTGTCGTACTCTTCTCTCCCCATGTCATTCCTGCCATTTCTGTACGACCCAACCCAGCTCATCTGTCAGAGCTCACTTCAAACACTGTCTCCTCCATGAGGCCTTCCCTGATTCTCCCTACCTCTCTCCACGCTACGGTGAATTTTCCCTCTTTCCACTCCAGGACAACTGTTGGCGTTGGTTACTTCATATTATTATTTATTTAATTTTTAAGTTAGAAAAGAAATGCCTGCTTATTTTCAAAGTCAAACAAAACAAGGATTTGTTTTAAAAAACCAAGAATCTGCCTCTCCCACTTTTCCTACCTCTCCAAACCTGCTTCTGTCTCCAGTAACCCCTGTTAAGGGTTTGGAGTGTTTTTTGCATGGCTTTCTTCATGATTCATGCTTGTACGCGCACATGCACGCACACACATCCACACGCATGCACATGCAGCTTCTGACGTGGTTCCCCACGGCCTTCACCTCCTCTCTTTGTGCCTTTATGTCTTCTCTCCCCCTTGAATGTGAGCCGGACCTAATGACTTCCTTCTCATGAGGAGGATACAGTTAATAGGATTCACTTCTGTGATAGGTTACAACAGATGCTGCTGTCTGCCTTCTTGGTATTTTCTCTCTGGCTCTTCTCATGGGTTTGCTCTCATAGACAGGGCCACCTGACAAAGAACTGAGGGTGGCCTCTGGTCCCCCACCAGCGAGGGACTGAGGACCTCTGTCCAGAAGCCCTGGATGAACTGAATTATGCCAACAACCACATAAGCGAGCTTGGACACAGACCCTTCCACAGTCAACCCTTCAGATGACCGCAACCCCGGTGGACACCTTGACTGCAGCCTTCCGAGAGATCCAGAGCCAGAGACCTAGCCAAGATTCCTGACCCACAGAAATTTTGAGATGATACATGTGTGTTGTTTCAGGCTGCCAAGTCTTGGGGCAAGTTGTTACACAGTGATGGACAGCTACCACAGTTTATATGCTGGTGCTTTAATTTCTGTAGGATAAATTTGCAGGAGTGATGCGGAGTCAACAGGCACACACGTTCTAATTGTTAGCATGTGGAACTCTCGTTCTTTCCAAGAGACTGTAGCAGTTCCTGCCCCCACCGGCCCACACCCTTCCAGCTCCATCAGAACCGAATATTGTCAATCTTTTGCAATTTGTGCATCTCCGGTGGGTGAAAATGGCATCTCATTTTTGTTATCAATTGCATTTTTCTCACTATGAGGGAGGTTGAGCATTTTCCCTAATATTTATTGTCTATCTGTATTTTATTAGACATTTATCGAACTCCTACTCTGTGCTGGGCACTTTAGATTATTAAGATAGTAGTAGGACGTGGACCTTGTCTTCAAAGAGCTCACAGCTCTGTGGGGAAGAGGAACATATAGAAATATATGAAGAGGTGTGGTAAGTACGGCATCCAATGTTCTGGAAACTGGAAGTAAAAGAGACCGGGAGTTTTGGGGGTTGCGTGAGAAGATAGGTGGAGGAGAGGACACCTGAATAGGGTATGGATGGAGGGGGTAGAAGTTTGTCAAAGGGAGATGAGTACAGCGTGGACAAAGACACCAAGGCAGCACCAGGCTGGCGTTCTGCAAGACCGGAGCGGAGGAGGCTGAGTGGTGGAGAGGAAGAGGTGTGGGGCCAGAGTTGAGATGGGGTGGGTCCATTATGGCTGATCATGAGAGGTGTCAGAGGCTATGCTCAAGCACTTGGATGCCATCACGTAGGTAATAGGGAGCCCTGGAAGATTTTTCAGCTGAAGAGTGACATGATGGGTTGACATGATTTGGGTCTATTTGTGCACCTGCCACATCTCATTGGCTAGAGGACATGCCCCTGAGGGTCTACATCAATTTCATCTCAGTGTCTTTCCCAGCATCTGGCAGGCATCCCCATAGGTCTGTGGACTGAATGAAGAAACAGGTTCAGACCCCTGGGTGGGACCGGCCAATGTGGGCTGGAAACATCAGTGTGGCTATGAGTTGAGAGCTATAGGCTGGGACATGTGGAATTCGGGAAGCAAGAGGCGAGGTTCTGGTACCAAAAAGATGATCCAGGACCATGAAACGCTCCCAGATGCCCAGGACCCACCTGGGGTCCCTGCACCTGATTCCTGGCTGGACCACTCTTGCTACTTAGCACACACTTGGGTTTCTCTCCATGCAGCTCCTCAGAGATGTCCTGAAGCATCGGCCCCAGCAGACAGATGGCTTCCTTTCTTCTCTCCTTTGCCTTGGCATCTTCTGCTTCCCAACTGGCCATGATGAAGGTGGCAACCATGCTCCTCATTATATGTTTAATAAGGCTAGATGTTCTCAAGGAGGAAAGAGGATGAGCTACAAGGAGTCCTTCATATTTCTCCTGTGCAACAACCCGCCCCTGACAAATGCAGTTATTTCTCCCGTGCATGAACCCCAATCGATTTTCCCTCCGTCAGAATCCCTCAGGCGTTGCCAGCCTCCTAATGGTAACCAACGAGGACACATCAGGCTCCCATTGTTAGCGGGCCTGCCAGTGGCCTCGGCATGTCTGTGACCTACCCACTGCAGGGTTAGAGCAGTCCTGCCAACAGTAATAAAAGCTATCATCCGTTGAGTGCCCCCGAACAGGCAGTGTGCTAAGGGCTTTACATATGCAGTCTGGTTCAGCCTTCTCACTAGTCCCGTGATGCCTGTATAACTATTGGGCCCATTTTAAAGGTGAGGAAACAGAGGTGCAGGGGAGTGAACTAACCGTCAGTGCAATGCTGACACCAGGGGGAGGGGCCAGGACCACAGCCTCTGTCGGGAATCCCAGCGGCCCGCAGATTCACATCCAGGCTTTAAGCAGTTCGAGCCCTGCCTTGGGGGTTGCCATCGTGTGCCTTACAGGAACACGTCTTCAGGTGGTGCCCAGCCGGGATTTGGTGCCGTGTCTCTGCATGAGTCCCCCCTTTGTGGGTACCGGGGCACGGGGTTGGGTTCTTGCCCTGCTGTTTCGTTCAGAGTAAGATGAACAAAGGTTGGTTTGAGCCAACAGTCTTGGTGAGCTCTCTGGCTCATCAGCGACAGCGGAAGCCAGGAGGTGGGGCTGGTCTTGAGTCTTGGAGGAGTGGGCTGGAGGTAGGGGATCAGGGTCTGTGTCAACTGGTGGATCAAGCTCTGGGGGTCGTTCCTGGGCCCTGGACTCCCCCCTGTATGGATTGGGAGGAGAAGCTCAGGAGGTCTTCTGGGGGCACGTTACCTTTGTCTTCATGTGTTTCTGGTTTAGCTTTTCTTTCTCCTCTCCTCTTCCCTCTGCCCGTTTCCTCCCATACAGAGATAACATTATTGTTTTTCTGAACATAAAAATTCATGCTCTTGGTGAAAAAAGTCAGACAGTGTAAAAGTGTGAAGACAAACATAAAAATAATCCGTAATCTCCACCATCCAGAAATAGACCCCTTGACATTTTGGCGTGTAGCCGCTCAGAGTTTTCCATGTTTGCCAGAATGGAGTCGGATGATACCAACTGGATTCCATTGGAACTTCTCGTTTTAGAACAGACCATGGTCATGTCCCAGAAATAGCCATAGATCGGCCTTGTCATTTGACGTGCTGCATGGTCTTTCATGGTTGGATGGACCATCACTTCGTTAGATCTTACTGGTTGTACGTCTTCCCTAACACACAGATGTGTGCATCTCAGGAACTAGGTACGGCAACTTCTCATAGGGCCCCCTGTCACAGGTCTTTCCTGTTGTGCCCCTGGACTGAGGGCCCTAGGGTTCAAGGTGGATGAAGAAAAGGAGACGCTCAGCGTCCTCACAAACCAGGGAGGGAGAGAGAGCATTCCGGGCGCCAGGCTGGCAGGACGCCCGGATGTGGGTGAAGGGGACATTGGGAGGCATTGCTTGTACGGACGGCACTGCTCCGGGTGATGGACAGAGCTTTCTTGGGTAACTTGACATTCTAGACGAGAACAAATCCCTGGCCCACGAGAGAATGAGATGTCAAACTTCCATTCATCCATCAACTACGCATCTATATCCATTCCATATGTCAGGCTCAGTGCCAGGCGCTGGAGATACAGAAACGAATAAATCATGGCCTGTACAACGTGTTATAAAAAGATTCATGGGAACGCAGAGAAGGGGAGGATTGTGACCTCTCTGGGGTGTTTGGGAGGAAGGCATTTGAACCAGGTCAGGGAGGAGGGGAGGGCTGGAAATTCCAGACTGGAAGAATAGCATATACAGGCAATTCGCATGGCTCACGTGTAGGGGGGAGTGAGAAGGAGGAGGGTGGTGGATGGAGATGAGTTGATTAAGATGACGAGGGCCCGAAGAGTGTGTGGAATATCAGATGTCACGCTAAGGACCTTACCCTGCAGGCCTTTGAAGGGGTTGGGGTATGCAAAAGATCTGGTCTAACAAAGATCCCTCTGGCTACTGTCATGGAAGAAACTGGGGGCCAGGGCACCAGGCATAAGGCTCTGCATGGCCTGCGGGAGAGACAGAGAGGGACAGAGCCCAGGCACATGTCTTGGGGACCGATGGAACAGGAGCTAATGAGACCGAGGGGGCTGGGTTTGGTGTGGGGCAGATGTGGGGGTGGAGAGAAGGGGAGGGGAGAGGCAAGGATGGGGGCAGATCTCTGACTGTCCAGGGTGGGAGGCTCCATGAGCTCAGAAGGGTCAGGATGAGAGCAGGACACAGTCAAGGCAGGAGGGATTTTGCAGCCCTCTCTCGCGTGCTCCCTGGGGCAGGAGGGGTCAGCGACTGACCGCCCTTGGTCTGTGTTTTGCCTTTTGATTCTCACAGACCCAGAGGCTTACTGTCAAGAGGGTCTGGGAGATCACCCCACCCACCTCCTCGTTTTATGGATGAGGAAACTCAGGCCCAGAGAGGGGAGCTATGGACCCAAGGTCACACAGGGAGTCACTGGAAAAGCTGAGGCCGCATCTCAGGTGCTGTGATTCCCAGGACAGCCTGGCCCCACCACCAGGCCCATGATCAGGTGCACAGCAGCCGTGGGCCGTGCAGCCCTCCGCTCCTGGCTGGAATCTGGGCTCTGCTCCTGGCCAGTGACCTTGGGCAGGCCCATCAAGCCCCCTGAGCTTGAATTTTCCTCAGCTTGACTGTGGGACTCACAATCCTTGTCCCACAGAGCAGTCACGAGGTCTGAGTGAGATGCCGGCGAAAGATACCTCTACAGTATGGCCCTCTGCCTCTTATCATTTCCGGCTTCCAACCTCCTACTCTTAACCAAGAGCTTATACATTTCCTGAATTGGCCAGGATTCAAAGTACTGTAAACTTCACACCTTTAGCAAATTTCTTAACTTCTCTGGGGCTCAGTGTTCTCATCTGTAAAATGGGCATAAGAATCCCTACCTTCCAGGATTTGGGAGGGGGCAGGATTTAAAGGAGACAGCGCGGATAAGGTACCTCGCACGACAGCCGACCTGTGGCACCTGCTCCGTGTCACCTCCTTCATCTCTGGATAGTGATCACCTGGGCTCCCAGGAGCCATCGGAGAACCTGTGGCTGTCCTCGTGGGGCCACACCTGCCTCAGAAATACTGGCGAGCTTGAGCCTGGCATCTCACAGGGCCCTCCGGGGTGCCTGAAGCAGTTCTGGAAGGCTGATTTAGGAGGCGTGTTCTCTTCTTTGCTGTGTCTCTTTTTAACTTATTTTGCTTTGATTTTTCCGTCTGCTACTAACCACGTATGAGTTACCTGCCTCTGTGATCTGTACATTAAATACAGCTAACTGTTCAGCGTGAGGATGAGGCTGTGCTCATTCATGGTTTTTTTTTTTTTTCTTTTTTTCTCTCTATTAATGAAGACAGGGCTTTTCACATGCACCGGGCTACGATGTAGTCTATTGTTTTTTTGTCTGTCTCCGTGGGCTTGGGGGAAACTAGGATGGTGAGTGACCTGGGACAATGTGGGCCAACCCTCTGGACTCCTGGGTTAGTGTGTTTGAATTTACTAGTCGTGATCCATTACCTTGTGTATTCTAAAGAACAAATCTGCCTTCTCACACTGAGAATAAAAGCCAAAGCCCTTAGCTTGTTCCATTCTTAGGGCTTTTTGCACTTGCTGTTTCGTCTGCTGGGAACGCTCTTTAGATAATCCTCTAAACTCGCTTCTTTATTTTCTAATAAGTATTGTTTATGATATTACAATGTTTCAAATATCACTTAAAGGTCCTAATGTGTTTGTATTGATTAGAATTGTGCGCAGTTATAATTCTTCGATACATGTACTATATAGTCACATTCAAATACCTGATTCTAAAATGACTTACTGATAGTTCTTTTTTCATTTTTAAATGTTTGTTTGTTTTTGAGAGAGAGGGAGAGCGAGCAGGGGAGGGGCGGAGAGAGAAGGAGACACAGAATCCGAAGCAGGCTCCGGGCTCTGAGCTGTCAGCCCAGAGCCGGACGTGGGGCTCGAACTCATGAATCGCGAGATCGTGACCTGAGCCGAAGTTGGACGCTTAACCGACTGAGCCACCCAGGCACCCTGACTTACTGATAATTCTCATGTTGAACACAAAATGGTTTTCTCTCAATAACAGTAAAAAAACCAAAATTGCTGAGTTTATCTTGGGAAATGTGAACAAGCCATTATATCTTAATTTGGAAAGGGAGCGATCAGCTTAAAGATGATGTCTCGTTCCTGCGGTTTGCTCTGTCTGCGTGACTCGGGACTTCTTCTCAAACCACGCCTGCCTAGGATGCACCTTGGAGTCACGCTGCACCGTGCAGTTGTCCTTGCACTGGGCCCCTGTCCATCCCCTGGACTCACCCTACCAATCTTGGCTTCTTATCCTCAACCTGAGTTTACTTGCAGAAAAACACCTCTAGCACCTTTCCAAAAATCTGATACTCCACTGATGTCAGGGTGTCTCCTTCAGCCATGTTCAACTCCTCCTCGTCTTCCTCACAGGCTGCCGGGTCACTTGGGCGACTGCCACGCCAGTGGTGCCCCCAGCCAGGGAAACAGTCGTGCTCGGGGCTTGGAGTGGCCAAATATTATTTGTCAATGGTGAATACTTCCTTGTCTATCAGGGACGCCTTCCCAAGCCACCTTATCGAATACACTTCTCCCACTGTATCCCTTCACTCTGGTTTATTTTCCCTCATAGAAGTAACCACTTATGAACCTGTCGTTGCATTGTGGGTTTATTGTCTCTCTTCTAGACGCACAGGGACTCAGTCTGGTTTTGCTCACCGTGGAACCATCCCCCACACCCCGGCCAATGCCCGGCCAAGAGAGATGCTCAGGGAGTACTTGTTGAATGGAGGCCAGCAAAGGCACGCCAGGGGCCCTGGCAATTTCTCATAACAGCTTTTCCCACCCAAACCCTGGGCCCCAGAAAGACGGGGCAGTGGCTAACGACACCCACTTTGCCACCTGCTGTGAACAGACCAGGGGCAGCTCTTAAGTCTGACAGCAGGAGTGAGGAAAAGGGGTAGACTGTGTGGCTCCCACCCACCTGCCAGTCAGGTACCCTGCCCTCAGGGCGGGGGTCCTTGGGGTCACCACTCGACCCTCTTCACCCTCACCTGTGCATGGTCATATCGCACCTGCGCTGAGGGCGGCTCTGTGCCGGGCCGTCTTCTGAGCGCCTTGCCTGAATCATCTCATTTAGTCACCTCACGGCAACCCTGTGCGCCGGGCCCAGATTGCCTGCTTACTTGCAGAAGAGGAAACTGAGGCTCGAGCATGTGAAATAACATTCCAGGGCCACACGTCCAGAGAACGGAAACACTGGGATTGGAACCCAGAACTCTGACTCTAGCATCCCCGGTGCTCCAGTGACCCTGCTGTACTAGGACCAGGTGGGGAAGACACCTGCCTGGTCACCCAGCTCCTTTTGGAGCAGCTGGGCTGCGGCGCGGGCCTCCTGACTCTAGGATGGGGCTCCTCTCACAAGCCCAGGTAGTATGGCTGTGTGGGAAGGAGGTGGGTGTGGGAGTCAGCCCGACCTGGATTTGAATCCTGCCTCTCGCTGACCATTGGTTGACTTCCAAGCCCTGACTCTGGGGCCTACTGGGCCCAGACGCCTGGGAACTGGCAAACCTGTCCTGACTGCACTGGGCACTGAGGATGAGGCACTTTAGGTGCACTTTGCATGCCGCCCCATAATATGCCCGCGTTGTTTCTTCTAACACAAGGAGTGTTTTCAGTTACTTACCGTTGGGTAATTTTAATGCCGGCGAGATGGGCCGTGTTCGTCACTCTGTAAACTCCCTGGCCCGTGGACAGGAGCCCCGAGGGTGTGTGCACCCCAGTTTAAGAAGCATTCGTGTAAAGAAAAGTGCTCTGAAAGAGCAAAAAAATGCTACATAAAGGTCAGAGAGTTTTAATGTGACTGTTGGCAGTAATGGGAAGAGGAATGGCGAGCAAGATGGATGAAGGAAGAAGAAAGAGAGGGCGGGGGCTGGTGGAAGAGAAGGAATGGGGCAGCGATGCGGGGGTGGGAGGCAGGCTGTGAATGCAAATCCCAGACAGGCCAGGCTCCCATCACACAGGTTCCTGGACCTTGTCCACCCTTTCCTGGGCACATCTCCTTGCCCTTCATTGGTTTCGAGGACCCTGGGAAGGAGAGTGCGAAACCTCTGTGGTCTGTAGTTCCCAGGGGATTTCTGTGGGCTGCTGGGGACCCTGTCCCTGGGGGCCAGTCAGCAGGTACAGGAGCTGGACGCCATCCTGCCATGCTGGGACTGTCCATTCTCTCCTGCAGGGTGACCAAGCCCTCCCCCTCCCCCTCCCCCTCCCCCCCCCTCCCCCCCAACCCTGGAGAGGCTGCTGGCTGATCACTGTCACAGTAAGCTGTCTACTCATCGACTCCTTTGGCGTAGGGTGGCTTTCCTGCAACTGCCATCCTCCCCAGAGCGTTCTCTTCTGCACTGGGCATCGGCTCTCCATACTTCTTTCATGGCCGTGGGGTCTGGTGCATGAAATCCCTCTAGCAAGCACCCCAAATCCTCTCCGCTGGCGCTTTATGTAAATTCTCTCAGGAGAGCAGTGAAGGGGGCAACGTCCCAGAATTCCCCAGGTGGGCGTGCAGATCAGGCACCACCGTGACCCTGGCTACAGGTGCAAACCTCCTTAGCCTCCTGTCTGCTCCTTTTGGTATCTTTTTAAAATTGCAAAGCTCCCATGCAGAAATACGCACACCTCGCAATATTACAAAATGTCTGAAAGCAAATATTTCCAAAGAATTGTGGGAACACAAGCAAACACCTTCCTTTCTTCCTCTGTTATTTCTGGGCGAAGGCAGATAATGAGTTACCCTTTTCACAATCAATGTTCAGTGGATTTTTGGCTACATTATTCGGAGCAAATATAAACAGGGTAAGTTAAAGGCATGGATTATTGCAAAATAAAATTGGGATACACGAAGCTTAAAACTCTTAATTTTAAACTACTCCTCACAATAGGCCAGAACTTGATCCTCTGTAATTCTTTGCAAACAGCGTTTGCATTTTATTATCGAATGTGTTTTATAGTGGCGTAGGATGAGATTTGGCTCATGTTTTTGCATAAATATAATAAAAGGAGGCTTCCCAGTGAACACAGATTTGGGAAATAGTGTTTACTTATTTCTCTCAATTCAAAAGAGTGTGAACTGGAAATTTTTTGTTTCAGTAATTTTTTTTTTTTAACACAAAGGCTGTGTATTGTTTCTTTCCACAAAGAACACAAGCCAATCTGGGGACAATTATGGTTTTGTATTTTTCTCTGAGGCGCACAGGCCTGTATTGAGAACTTGCCAATCAGCAAACAAGGCTCCACGCTGCCCAGACGGGCTGTGGACTTGGCCTGGTGGTGGCAGAAGCCGGGGCTCCAGGCTCGGGACAGGACAGGCAGGGCCACAGAGAACAGCTGGAGGGTTGAGGGGAGGCTGGGTTGGGGGGAGCACTGAGGCGTGAGGCGGGCAGTGCTAACACTTCTCTGTGTTTATCTAGTCTTTCCAGACACCTGCTGAGGGTTACTGGGAGGGGACATGCTTATTTCGGGTAGGCCCTGGAATTGCAAAGGGGCCACTTTGGGTCTAGAGCACGTAGGAGACTACAATGCAATAGCCGTCTGGAATCAGGTCTGACTCAGATTCAGACCGGGTCTGACTGAGGTCTGAATCCTTTCATGCACCAGCTCTTTGACGGTGGGCATGTGACTTCATCTCTTTGAGCCCAGGTTCTTCATCCGCAGAACAGGATACTAATAAGGCTTATTCCAAAAGATTTTTGCTAAAGGTTTACTGGAGAAATAATGTATACAGTTGTTGAATCCTATTAGCGTTCGATCTAGACTTGTTGAATTGTTGTACATGTGAAACTAATGTAACACTCTATGTTCACTATACTGGAATTAAAATTAAAAACTTAATAATAAAAAAGAGATTGGAGAAAAATAGGTAAAACACCTCGCTTGATGTCTGGACTATATTGCCAGCTCTTGTGGCTCGTTCACGCTGAGCTGCAGTGCCCACACCCAGAGGACTTGACAGTTCTGAACTTGGGCCTCAGTTTGCCTAGAATTACTTATTTATGTCTGTCTTGATTATGGTTAAGAGCTCCCAGAGGGTTGGGGTTCACTTTAGCCCACTCAGGCACTTCCAAGACTCAGTAATTGTAGTTTGAAGTACATTCATTTTTTAAAAAAAATTTGTTTAACATTTATTCATTATTGAGATATATAGAGAGACTGAGCATGAGCAGGGGAGGGGCAGAGAGGGGGAGACACAGAATCTGAAGCAGGCCCCAGGCTCTGAGCTGTCAGCACAGAGCCCGATGCAGGGCTCGAACTCTTGAACTGCGAGATCATGACCTGAGCCGAAGTCGGACGCTTAACCGACTGAGCCAGCCAGGCGCCCCTGAAGTACATGCATTTAATTTCCCTTTTAAACCAGTCGTGCATGCCCTACTTTGTTCCTTCCCTTTGTCGAGGTTTTTTCTGCCTGGGAGGGGGGCGTCCCAGTATTTGAAAATGTCCGCGCTGCTTCTGGCAGGATTTTCCTTTTAGAATACTCTTCCTGCAATATGTACTCATCACCACCAGGTGGCAGTAGAGCCCCTGGCAGTAGGAGCCAGGACGCGGCACACAGGATTTCCATCCTTGGGAGATATTCAAAAATGGAATTTCTATTTATTAAACCAGTTCAATGAGATTAACCTCCTCACCACCCCCAACGTGAAGCATGGCAAGCGCCACAGCAGCTAATGAGACAAAATACAAAGTGTTTGGTACACTCAATTATCTTTTCTTAACTAATCCCTATAAAGCATATAATCCGCTGCTCACATCCTTTGAGAGAAGCCTTTCTCTTCTCCTGACACCCAGGTTTGCTCCACTTCGTCTCACCACCTGCTGCCGCTTCCTTCTGCTCTGGCTTATAGTCACCTCTTCGGCCAATACTTGCTGTTCCTCCACGCTGTGCCAGCCCCCCGTGCGGGGTGTGTTCTGACCTTAGAGAGCTAGAGTCTAACGGGGGCAGGCTGACGGGAACAGAGCAGGAGGTCACAAGCCCAAATGCTGACAGTGTCTGGGCAGGAGCAGAGATGTGGGAAGCAGGTCTGGGGTAAGAAGGACAGGGCGCTGAGGGGCGTTGGCCATCTGGAGCCTTGGGACCCATCTAAAGGGCAACAGCTGTCACTGAGCTCCACTGAGTTGCCAGGTGGGAAGGTGGCTTGGCATTTGCCAGATCTTCCTCTTCTTCAAGAGGATTAATATATTGATTTTTCAATCTAATTTTTTAAGTTTATTTTTTATTTATTTTGAGAGAGAGCAAGTGGGGGAGGTGCAGAGAGAGAGAGAGAGAGAGAGAGGGACTCCCAAGCAGGCCCCGTGCTGCCAGCACAGAGCAGGATGTGAGACTCGAACCCAGGAACGGGGAGATAGTGACCTGAGCTGAAATCAAGAGTTGGGATGCTTAACCGACCGAACCAGCCAGATGCCCCTATTGATTTTTTCTTTTTATATAAAATCACTTACTTTCAATCTATTCCTGGGCCAGATTTGACTCTTGGGCTGTGGGTTTGAGACAGTGACAGAAAGGCCGGTGGCTCAGCATGATGGAGCAGCGGACAGCGGGAGCCCCGAGAGGGGAGCCCCAACTCTGCCCGGAGCACACACGCATTCATGCATTCATTCAGCAAGTATTTACTGCCTCCCTATTGTGTGCAGAGTTCTGTGCTGAGTGCTGGGACTTTCTGGATGCAGTGCCCCCTTCGAAGAGCACACAGCCTCAGAGGGGAGACACATACCCAAGGTTGCATTCCACCAGTTAGGCTTTGGTTGAAAACTGTGTTGCATTACTTGAGGGACAGGAGGACGGTGCGATGAGAAGAAGGCTTCCCTGAGGAGGTGACATTTGGTTTGCGGCCTGGAGGATAAATTGGACTTTATCTTATCTGTTTACCAGGCCAGTCGCTTCCTCCTTCAGAGGTGAGCTAAGTGCCCCCTGGGGAGGGTTTACCGGAGACAGGGTCATGATCTGGAGAAGGGGCCATTTCTCAGGAAGGAGCCCCAGATGATCAGTGATGGATTATTTAACTACTGTGGAATGTACTGGATGGAGCAGAAACCCACTAGCGGTAAGATGAGAGAGAGAGAGAGAGAGAGAGAGAGAGAGAGAGAGAGAATTTGTTCCGCCCCGGCCTGGGCCACATGCTGTGGGAGAAATGGTCACCCAGGCTGGTGGAGGAGAGGCCCTGGAGGGGACCGGAGGGAGCAAACAACTTCTTCAAAGACAAGAGAAAGGGTCTCAGACCTGCTTTTTGGGAAGGAGGACAGGACAGAGAACGGAGGCCCAGGCCGCTGGCTCCCGGGGCAGGGAGATTCCAGGCTCCAGCTTTGGTGTCTCAGAATGGTGACTGGTGCTCACAGTGGAATTGCGTGTGGAGGACACAGAGGGTGACGGTGCTCGGGACCCACAGGTCTGCCCAGAGGGCTCAGAAGTGGGGTTCATGGTTGCCCTGGTTTGATGTGGGGGGAAAGAACCCACCAGATCTGACCTCATATCCTGTTTCCCCCTGGATGTGCTATCTTGGGCAAATTGCTTTGGCTCTTGGGCTTCAGCACCCTCCTTGTCAGATGGACATTTTATATTCTGGGTTCTAGAGTGGGGTGGTTCCGCGGGGGCGTCGGTGTAAGAGCCTAGCACTGAGCCTGGCCTGTGACTAGCGTCCCGTACGTCTGAGTTTGTTCTTCTCTCTGAAAGTTCCTGCCTTTCGGTCTCCTCACATTCACCAGCCCACAGTTTGTCCCCCCTCCCCAGCCCCAAGCCCTCAAGGTCCCAAGGGACATCCTCAAGGTCAAAGCCCCCATCATGCCTGCATCACCTCTCCATCCTCAGCCTAACCTGGGTTCGTCCTGACCGCTCCATTTGCACACATCTCTTTAAACAGTAAACATCCAGCAGAGGACACAACCCTATGTTCTCCAGTACGTCCTCTTTGGAATGAGAAGGACAAGTCCGCACCGGTCCCCAGCCCGGGATCTCTGGGGGAGTGGCCCGCATCCTGGCTCTGATATTCCCAGCTGTGTGACCTTGGGCGGGAAACACTTTAGTGCTGCTACCCGTTGTGGACCGGTTTATGACCAGGAGGTTTTCCTTGGCACTTTTCTACTGCTTTCTGTCGGAGTGGGGGACTTGAGCCGTCTCCACCCGTCTGATTGTCTCATGAATTCAGCACAGTCTCCGCCACTCAGTGAACGGGCACATGTGAGGCTCCAGGGCGAGAGGCGGGAGCAGAGGGATGTCTGTGCTGGAAACCTCTCTCGAGGAGGCTCCTTGGAGGCAGATCACCGTGCGGTGTCCGGTCCGCTGCTTGGTGGTGGTGGGACTGGTGGCCCTTGGCTGCCCGCCCTGACCCTCACCTTCCTCAGTGAGGTCTCCCTGTTGTTGTCGGTGACACGTGGGACGTTCACATCAGGGGTTCAACGAGCCATTGTTGTCACTATTAACTGCTATTGATAATTGCGAGCATGTGCGTGAAGCCCATGCCCATCCCCGATGCAGAGTAGCTATTTGTGATAATCACGCTCAGGCTCACTGTAAATACTGCACACCGCATGCTTGGCGGGGGGGGGGGGGGGGCGGTTCCGAGTCGGTCCTCAGGAAAGGTGGTTTGGAACGTGCCCGCAGATTCTAAGTGTAAGCAGGTGTCCCGGGGCCTGCTGCCTACTAGGGGCTGGGGCAAAGAGGTATCGGTACCAAGGTGGTGAAATGGCGGGTACAGGGGTGGGCACGGGGCGAGGCTGACACTCTTCTCCACCGTGCGTGCTCCCTCCGGTCCGGCTCCTCCTCCTCCCGGGTCCAGGCTGCACGGGCAGCTTCAGCATCACTAGCGACCTGCCTGGGCTGCTCCCCCAACCCCGCGGCCATCCTCCGACAGACATGGCTCTCAGTCCCCATCCCGAGCACCCCTCTGAGGCTCTGACTCTACGTGCAAGATCTAGGCTGGGGGAGGGCAACTCTGGCCTCGGAAGCCCCCTCTACTCCCGTCCCCAATCCCTGGGCTCAGTGTGAATCCTCAACCTCCCAGGCAGCTCCCAGGTGTTGGGGCAACACCTGAACGATGAGGACCCAGGGGCCTGTGCTCGAGGCCTCCACCCATCCTCCCAGGAGGCCTGGGAGAGCTGGTTATGCCGTTAAACCCCACTCCGTCCCTCCGGGTATACACGTGAATGCTCACACGCACGGGCCACACACGCATACACTCTCCATCATGGGCACGAGAATTCAGGCAGGTAGACGCAGAGGTCTTTACCCAGACATACCCACCCATGCCCAGGCCCTTGTGAGGGCTTCTGTGCAGGCACACGCACACAGCCGGCCTTCACACCCAGGCTCACCCCTCAGCACACACACACACACATACCCATGTCCTTACCAGGCACACCCCTGCAAGGAGCTACCGTTGCATGCCCCTGCACACTTGTGGAGGCTCTGGGTATCCCCACACGTGCCTCTGAACACACGCCTCCAGGCACTTCTCTTTCCTCACACATTGTAGGTATTATGCTGTCTCCCACTCTTGCTCGTGGACGCACATTTGCACTCACACATGCCCAGACACACACACACACACACACACACACACACACACACACACACACACACACACAAAGGACAGGAGTCCTCCCAAGGACACCCCCACGCCCTTCCCAAGCAGAGACACACAGAGGCTTGTGAAACAAAGCGAACCCCCCCCCCCGCCCCAGTCCCTCACACTACACCCCCTCCCCCTAAATTTGGCTCTGGACCCCGTGAGCCGCTGTAAGTGCACGGACGGCCTGCCCACGCACTGCCCCTCTCATTCAGGGGCCCTCAAAGAGCACGCTTATAAAAACATTCTTCCCCGTGATGGAGTGCTTCCTTTGGGCCTCTTCGGCTTGTAACAGATTAAAGGCGAACAGGCATTTGTCACGGGGAAGTGTACCCAGTTGTGCTGGAAAATGGACTTTTCGATGAGCGTGAGAGCTTGAACCTGTCACAGAGGGGAGAGCTGCGTTATTGCAGCCTGCCGGCTGCGGTGGCCGTGGCAGGCGTTATCGGCTGTGGCAGGCATCGCCTCCCACTGAAAGGATCCCATTACGGTAAGTAATGGCTTAATCATAGCCAGTTTGTAATGGAGATGACCTCTCCCGTGTCCCACTGGCCTCCCGGATGGATTGCTCCTCTCCACACCGTGACTAACAGCACTCGGTTCTGCTCTCCTGTGGAAAGGCCACTGGGCCCGGCTGGGATGTGGAAGCAGGTGGCGACTAGAAGTGGCTGCAGTCCGGGAGAGCGAGGGCAAGGGCAGGGAGAGGAGGACGGGCACCGGAAACCACTGCCCTGACTGTCTGGTGCTGGTGGGGAAACTGAGGCCTGCGGAGGTTGCCGTACACGGCCCCTGTCTTGACTTCATTTTACTCTGTGCCTTGTCACAGAGCCTCACATTTACAGCAGGGCACTCATGGCAGTAAGAGTCTCCATTTGATGGGTGCCAGGATCCATCTGGCACTTTCTATGCTTTATCTCGCTCCAGCCCTGGGAGGCAGGGTGTTATCATTGTCTCCACTTTATAGACGAGGAAGTTGAGGCTCAGAAAGAAGACGTGACTAGCCTGAGGTCTTGGACCAAGTGAATGTCAGGACTGGGACTTGACCTCACGCTGTTGCGCCTCCGAAGCCCGGGTCCTGGGCTGTTATGTCTGGAGATACTCCCATCAGCCTCTGGGGCTCCTCATGTTTTTCTGCCTAGCAACCGTGTGTGCCAGATGTTTCACCTTCGACCCGCAGGCAGCCATGGTGGGGGTCTGAAGGTCACTTAGCCGCGGCCCAAAGTCAGGAGTCTTCTGCAAGCCCAGACTGTGTGTCCCTGGGGCTGCCTCAGGGGACCCGGGGGCTCGGGATTCTGGGACACCATCCCCTTCGCTCCATGCCGCTCCTGCTCAAGCCACTGGGGCTGTTACCCAGCAGGGCCCAGGATAGACCATCTGGAGACTCAAGTGGGAGGGATAAAAGGACTCTTCTCTCCCTGCCTTTGTTCATTTCTTCATTTAGTGCCTGGGGGAGAGACTGGAACCGAGGAGGGTCTGGGGTTGAGTCCTGGGTCCACCACCTGCCAACGGTGCGACCCTGGAGCAAGGTGGAAGCTTGGAAGCGTTTACTGTCGCTGATGTTTGGCTGTGAGGCTCTGTGACAAGGCAGGGAGTAAAATGAAGTCAAGACAGGGCCCGCGTGTGGTGAACTCTGCGGGTCTCAGTTTCCCCTACCTGCACCAGACGGTCGGACAAAGCCTCCTCACCTCCCCGAGCCTCGGTTTCCTCACCTGGGCGATACCTAGGCCTACCTCATGGAGCTTGGGTGGTATCACATGTGTGGAGAATCCCAAGGTGAGCCTGCTGTCCGGTTGGGACTGGCCAAGATGAAAAATACCTTCGGCGAAGCTGCCTCCTAAGAGGCCAGGTGGTGGCTGAGTTGGGTCCCAAGAGTGTGGTCTGTGTGGGGTCGTGGTTATAATGCACAGCAGGATGGTGATAAGGATGATAGTTAATGTTTGTTGAGGTCTTACGGTGTGGCCGGCACTCGTGCCTCCCGTGGATTTCTCGCGTGCTTCTCCCCAAACTCTAGGCCGTAAGTAATACATTTTTGTTCCCATTTTACAGATGACGCAGGTGGGGTTAGGGGCTTGGTCAGTGTCAGATAGTCAGAAAATGAAGTTCCTGGATACAAACTCAGGCCGTGTGGCTGGGGGTCTGTGCCTTAACCCACCATACTTTGTTTGGGACATTGGGGAAGCCCCAAGCCTGTTCTCTTTGGCTTTGGACCACAACGTGAGCACCTCCCCATTGCCTTTGGGCACCAGTGTGCAAAACATTCCAGTTCAGGGCAGGGGAGGGACAAGGGCTCAACTTGAGAGATGTCCAGGAAGGCTCTGGGGTTACAGACAGGAGGAGACCTAAGTGGGGGGTCCTGACTCTTGAGTAGTTAGCCAAGGAGACTGCAGAGAGAGAGAGAGAGAGAGAGAGAGAGAGAGAGAGAGAGAGAGAGAGCTGGGTGGGGCGAGTCAAGAATCGGGGCCTTCAGGGGATGCTCTTTTCTGCTACAATGCTTATCTGCAGGGCCGCCAGGGACAAGCCTGTTGCCCTGTGGCAGGAAGGTCCCAGCCATGGGGTCTCATTTACTGAGCAGCATCTGTCCAAGGCACGCCTAGCAAGCGCCTACTGTGTACCAGGCACTGGTCCAAGCAGCCACTGGGTCTCATCTGCTTTGTAATATTTATTAACAAATATTTCTTAAGTGCCCACTGTATACTGGCCGGGTGCTGGGATTCAGTGGTGAGCAAGGCAGGCACGATTGTTCCTTTCTGGAGGTGAGCCAAGGAGATACAAAGAGGTCCCAGCTCAGCACCCTCCAGGTGTTCCTTGAGGACATACTCTGCCGGGGACGGGTGCGTCCCCTCCCCTTGTCCTCGTGACAACTCCACGAAGAGGTCGCAGAATGGTGCTCGTTCTCTCAGGTGAGGAAGCCGAGTCTCAGAGAGTTTCGGTGACTTGCCCGAGGTTGCACAGCTGACAAGTGATGGAGCTGAGCCTCGAGCCCAGATCTGCGGAAAGGTTGTGCTTGCCACAACTACCAGCGTGGTTCTGCTCTCCTGTCTACCGGCAGTGTCCCTCCCTGGGCGCCTGGGGCCGCGCTGGGAGGTGGATGGGTGGCGAGGGTGGTCCTGCCCTCTCCCTCTGGAGGGCACTTTCTTCCCCCCCAACACTTCTCCCCCCGCCCCCAAAGTCTGGGCCTTGCCTTCTCTGCAGTTGGGGAGAACTTATTCTCATGCTAATTGCAAAACTAATTGTTCTTATTGCAAAATCCATTATATAGTATATTTATATTGCAGATAATGAGCTGTTTGGATTAAATAGCTCACTAAAAGTCAATAAAAAGAAATTTGCTTTACTGTTCCTCCCCTCATTTTTCACCGGCACCGTTAACACAGCCGTCCTTCTCCCTGAAGGCTGGAATTCATTAAAACGCCTGGAGCAGCAAGGGGGTGTCACTGTGTGCTTCCTCCCCCTTCCTTTGAAAAGGCTTTGGGAGGAGAGGGTTGGGAGACAAGAAGCAGGTTCTTTCCTAGTGTGACGCAGGGATGACTAACCAGGAAAGGTGCATCTTAATTTCTAGCAGAACCGAAGAGCGTGGTTGCTGCAGAGCAAAACCCAGGGCTTGATGGTGTGGGGTGGGGGTGGGGGTCTGGGTAAGGGGGTAAAGACAGAGGCCACCGCTGTCCGTCAAGGAGGTGAGGCAATAGCCAAAGGCCTCATGCTGGGCCCTGCAGGATGAAGCAGTCTCTGAGGCCCGGCTTGGAGACAGGAACGAGGACAGGAACGAGGGGGCAAGAAGACAGCCCGGGTCACACTCTGGGAGAGTAAAGTCAAGGGTCAAGATTTCCAGGTTCTGGCCCCTTCTAGCATCACAACATCTCTGGTGGCTTCCAGATTTTTCCTGGTCTATTTCTCTGGCCTGGGTTCTAAACCTGAAGGTGGTTTGTTTAAGCTGAGTGCCACCAGGAGGAGGGCTGGTCTGTGAAGTTCCGGGGTTACCAGCTCAGGCCCTTCTGCAATTCCTGTGTTTCGTTTGCATAAAGTGTGGGTTTCCCAGGAAAGGCTGGAGTCATGACCCGAACCCACATCCGTGCACCCGGCAGTCGATGACACCGCCCTGAG
This sequence comes from Panthera pardus, assembly GCF_024362965.1. Classification (NCBI taxonomy): domain Eukaryota; kingdom Metazoa; phylum Chordata; class Mammalia; order Carnivora; family Felidae; genus Panthera; species Panthera pardus. Next base: position 77,998,152 of record NW_026526666.1, read on the forward strand.
CAATCCAGTGGGGGCTGACAGGAAGGGCCTGTTGCTTATTTCTTTCCCTAGGAGCCAAACTCACGTTTGGTCTGCTAAAATGCCAGGATCTGAGCCTTGCGATGGCCTGGCTGAGGGCAGCTAGCTCCCTCAAACTCAAATCATTCGTTCATTCATTCACTCAGTAAACAGGCATCGTGTGCCCATGATGATGAAGACATTGGCGTTAGGCCTTGGTGATGACTTTGAATAAAATCGCACAGTCTTTTCTTTTTCTTAATGTTTAATTTTGAGAGACAGGCAGAGAGAGCGAGCAAGCACGAGTGGAGAAGGGGGAGAGAGAGAGAGAGAGATAGAGAGAGATAGAGAGAGACAGAATCCGAAGCAGGCTCCAGGCTCTGAGCTGTCAGCACAGAGCCCGACCCGGGGCTCGAACCCAGGAACTGTGAGATCATGACCCGAGCCGAAGTCAGACGCTCAATGGACGGAGCCACCCGGAAGCCCCAGCATGCGTGAAGTCTTCATTCTCATGGAACTTCACGGTGGAGCGGATCCCAGTCACAGAGGCACACAGATAAGTGGTTAATTACCACCAAGGCAAGTGTAGGAAAGAAAAGAGCAATTCTAAGAACGTAGGCTTGGAGAACCCTGCCCAGATGGTGGGGCTGGAGAAGACTTTCCGGGGGGTGCAACACGTGAGCGGAGCCTGCAGAATAAATTCCTGGGACAGAGGAGAGGAGGGGAGGGTGGGCTCAGGCCAGGCCCGCCCCAGGGAGGGGGGGAGGGACAGTAGTGAGACAGGAAATAGGCCCTTGAGATGAGGCTGGGTGGGGGGGTGGCTTGGGGCTGGCATGTGCAGGGCCTTGCGTGTCAAGAAGTTAAGGGATTTAATCTTCAGTGCAAGAACAATGGGAATCCACCGAGGGGTTTACAGCAGTGGGGTGACGTGACCTGTGCTTTGAAAAGCTCTCTCTGGCCGCCAGCGATGGAGGCAGCCCTGGGAGGTTTGAGTGCCCGGGAAGGGTGGTGGAGCCGGTAGAGAGAATGGAGAGGGAACAGCAGGAGGGAAGACCGAACCTGGAAGAGGGTGGAGGGAGAGGCAATTTGCCGGCAGGAAATCAGCACTGCATTAGCAGGGAACTGAGATGCTGGCCATCTTCCCGCTCAGTGCGGTGCTGAGTGGACCATCATGGGGGAGGGGCGGGGGGGGGGGGAGTTTAGATTCTCAGATGGAGGTGGTGTGGGACCCGTCTCCAACACTGCAAAGAGTTCACACCAAGCTGTTCCTAGGGGCACCGGGGGCCTCGGTGGCATCCCCAGGGATGCCCTGCTCAGTGCTTGCAGAGCCAGTAAAGTCACTGCAGAGCCATCTCTGGGGATCGTGGTAAACAGAGATGCTGGGTCAGTCCCGCACGAATGCCCAGGACTTTCGATCGGGAGGAGCCCTGGGGTTGGCCAGTCTGGAGCAGGGTCTTTGCCCCCCACCCCCACCCCACCCCCTCCCCCAACCGAACAGAGCAAACAGGCTAATGGCAAAGGGAGGGCAGCCTGAGAAGGTCCTGCCCCAGGCAGCTCAAAGCGCTGTAATCTACAGCCATCTTTACTTAGCGACTTCAAAGGGAGATGGGCAGAGAGAGGCAGCTGGGTGTCGGAGCAACTTGAGTGTGGCTGAGATCAAAGGCAACACAGTGTGCTTCCACGTGCCCCTCCGGGTCTCAGCACCCACAGACATTTTGGCACGGAAGGGCTCTCCAGGGGGGGAAACTGAGTCCAGCTGCCGGGGCACAAGAAGCCCCTTGCAGCGCAGCCCAGCCTGGCCCTTCTGGGGGGGGGGGGGTGTCCGCAGAGCTCAGGGTCCCCGAGGTCTGATGCCCCCGAACCCCCCTGGCAGATGGTCAGGGACTCCCGGGAGGAAACAAGCTCTTCGAGCCTCTATGGCGCCCTCTATGGGTGTGTGTGCGCGCATGCGCGCACAGGCGCTCTAGGTTCTCATCTAGTCCTTCGGAAAGTTGAGAAGTTGGCTTGGCAGTGGTATGTAGCATAGAAGTGGGAATGGATGGACACGGTCAGGAAGGGCTGGTTCTTTCTGATGCATCTCTGGGACTGCTTAAGAGTTGGGAGGTTGTCCTCCCCTTGCCTGGCCGGTTTGAGATCCGCCATGCTTGGAGGCAGGGGCATGGCCATGTGGTCTTGTGGCAAGCTCTTCTTTTTAAGTCTCCATGGGGTCCTTGGATCTGGGCAGAGGGGATCGACTGTTGACTTGTAGCCAGCACTGTCCTGCTCCTACTTTGAGGTATCTCTCTGCCCTTGGACTTGGTGCTTCCGTGTCTGGGTCTCCATGGATGGCCAGCTCCCTGGGGTACTGCCCATCCTTTGGGATGTAGCTCAGAGCAACCAGTAATAAGTGTTCGCTTAGTAAACAAGTGAGGGAGTACGTGAATAAATGAGTGACATTTTCATTGGGCTGTGATTGGTGCAATGAAGGGGTAGCCTTCACTGGGAGTGGACAAGGGACTGGGCCCCTAGGTCCCTAGGCTTTGGGGAGGGTTTAGTTTCCAATAACCAGAAGTCAGGATGGGGACTTGGAGGGAGGCCAAAGGCCGTGTTCCTGGTGGTACAAGGTAACTGCTCAGCGTTTGTGTAGATGACCAGGAGGGGAAGTGTGGGGGACCAATGGGTTAGGAGGACCTTGGAGAGTGACCAGAGCATGCTTAGAGTCCTCAAGTGCTACCAAGGCAGAAGGAGCCCCACAATTATCCCACAGGCTTCAGGGAGCACAGAGCACGCACATGGTGGGTGGGTTTGGAGACAGGAAGCGCGAGTGCGCGCCGTGTGTGTGTATGTGTGTGTGTGTGTGTGTGTGTCCTCATGGCTCTACAGTTAGGAAGGATGCCTGAAGACTCTGGTCTGGGACCACAGGAGGCATTTGGGGGTGTCTCTGGGAGGTGTTGGAGTAGAGGGTGTGGCCCTGAGAGGTGAGGTGGGGCCTTGGGGCTCCTGGGGTGCCAGGAAAGGCAGACGGGACCTCTGAGAGGGCTGGTGCAGCGCCTCTGGGATGCTGAGGGGAGAGGTGTTCCTTTGGCCCTTATCTTCCCAGCACTAAGCAGAGTGGCTGGCCAAGGACAGGCTGGGGCAGGGGGCTCTTTTCCCTTCAGCTGGGATGAAAGAGAGTCTGTTTCTTTTCAATTACCTCCTCAGCAACTCTGTGTAAGACAGGAAGTGGCTTTGTGGAGCACACGTGAGATCATCTACACGTGGTTGGGCAGGGCAAGCGGGGGAACCCGAAGGGCTTGGCCCCAGTCTGCTCAGCTTTCCCCTCTGCCCCTTAACCTATGAGGTGGGGGACCGGACACAACAATACGGGGCATTATGCTGGACTCACTGGGGAGTGAGGGGCCCTGGGGAGGAGAAACTCAGGACCTGGGAGAGCTGCCCTTGGGGGAGGCTCCAAGAGGCAGAGTCTGGGGTCCCCCCACAGAGCCAGGGGTGAGGGATGCTGCTGACCCCAGACATGAGGGACTCCGCGATGAAGACGCAGGGGCACTTGGGAATGAGGTGAGAACAGTAAAGGCAACGAAAGACTTGTGTGTGTGTGTGTGTGTGTGTGTGTGCACCCCTGTTGCATGGTCCAAGGGCAGTATGAGTTGTGCTTTCTCAGGGGAGGAGGGAGGCCCGGGAGGGAAGGGGTGTGTGTGCGTGAGCGTGCCAAGCAGCAGGATGACAAATGATTAATCTATAGAAATCTATATTCTATTCTTCCATGCGTCCACTCCGCCCTTCTCACGCTCCCATGCATCACCTCCAGAAATCCATCACCCGACTCCCAGCCAAGGACAGGCTTCGAGGAGCGAGTGCTTGCCTTATTGATGGACTCGCCTGTGCGTTTTATACATTTGGATATACGGAGAAGGAGAGCTTACTCTGGCCTCATCATTCATTCTCTCACTCACGTCCAATCACGTTCATCCGTCCAATCACAGGCCCGGCAAATAGTTCCCGTATGCCTACTATGTGCCGGGGATGGCCCTGGATGCTCAGGGTTCAATGATAAAGAAGGTAGATCGAGTCCTGACCTTACAGGCCAGTGGGGGTTCCAGACAGCATGAATTTGTCCCTTGAGGGAAACTGAGAGTGGTTCAACTCCAGCTGGGGCTGGAGTATGAGGAAGGAAGGGGTGACGGATGAGGGTACAGAGGTTGCGGGGGGGGGGGACTGGGGAGAGCCTCCAATACCCTGTTAAGGAGGCTGCATTTCACCTCAAGGGCAGTGGGGGAGCCATGAAAGGTTCAGGTGGGGGTAATATGATGTTGCATCTTTATAAGGCAATCTCTGGTTGATGGTGGGGAGGACTGGAGGCAGGGAGGCCAGTCAGGAGGATGCTGTAGCAGTTCCAGGAGGGGATGGCTGTGGCTTGGATCCCCCCCTTGGACAAGGGATGGTGGTAGGCATGAAGAGATGTGGGCTGAGTCCAGAGGTATTTGAGAGGAGGGCTGGACACCGGGGTGAGAGAGGGGCAAACGTGACCTTTCGTTTCTGGGCAAGTTATTCTCTCTCTCTCTCAGCCTCAACTTCCCCATCTCTAAAATGTGGGTGACAATTCCTGCTTTGTAGGGTGGGAGTGAGGCCATTTGACTCAGTTTCCATTTTTGACCACCTCCGGAGTCCCCCCCCCCCTCCCCCGTCTCCAGCAATGATATGTCTGTTCTTACCCTCCCACTGTTCTTTGCTGGGAGGTTTTGCGTGGATCTACCCCCAGGTGGGTGTTCCTTAACCTACCCCCCAGGGCAACCTGTGCACTGTGTGCTGGTCCCAGAAGCCTGGGGTTTTAGCTCCTGAGGTCATCCAGGTGGGCCACCTGTCCATGGATGGGCACATAGGCACTCAGGGAGGAGAGGACCTGTCATCTACCCTTGTTGGTGTCCCAGAAGCCACCGACACATCCTCAGGCAGCCTGACTCTCTGAAGTCACCACGTCCCACCCTCTGCCTTCAGACCCAAAGTATCTCTGCTTGGAAGGTGACTTCCTGTTCTTAGAAGTTATCGGGGAGACTGGGAGCTTCCAGGCCCTTCCCCGGGTGGGTGGGGGGTGGGGGGGAGGAAAGGGCACCGGCCAGGCCCCTAGGAGGTTCTGAGGGCTGGTGAGGTTTCAACCGGCCCTTGTGTGGTAGGATGAAACATCCAGAGACAACTTTCACTCTGATTCCCCCCCCACCCCCGGGGCAGTCAAACAACTTCTGATCTGAGAAATCTTCTTGCTTCGATGTATTTCGTGTGCATATTTGGATAATGTTCCATTTTGCAAAACAACAGCCTCTTTTCTACGCAGGCAGAGTTGACACTTATCACAGCGCAAACATTTTTTTTCCCTCTTTCCTCCCTCTCCCTTCCAAGTGTGCATCGTAATAACACTGCAAAGTCCGCAGTGCAAAAGCCTCTCCTCTGGGGAGTGGCGGTGAGACGTGCAGCCCCCAGGGGAGGTGGCTGCGTGGGGCCTCGGAGGCAGGAGGGTGACCTGGCCGGCATTTCTGCCCGGGGCTTTGATGCATTTCTGCATTCGGGGAGGACACGGGACTGTGGACCAAAGGGCACCAGGTTCTTCTCGGAAAGGGCTGCGAAGTGCCAAGGGGGAAGGCCCTGCACGCTTAGAATATTTTCAAATCAAGTGACAGCAAGCACAACACGATGAGAGAGACGGCTTGGATTTCTTTAAAGCGCTCCCTAACAATTTATCATTACCTAATTTTTTTTCCCTTGGGTGTGCTCTCTCACACATTTTTTATCCCGATCTGACAGCTAAATGAGGAATCACATTGCCTACGTTATCTGTTTTGTTCAGGAATTAATCCCGTCGTCAAACACGGGCTGCCCGTGAGCGGAGCCCGCTGCACCGCCCGGGACGGCTCGACATCACCGGGGACCCTTCCAGCTGGCGGTCCCGGGCACCTGCTGGGACAAGGCGACCTGCAAGGGGGCATACCAGCTTTCTGAGAAGCTCTGCCTGTCCCTGGGCACTGGCCATGGGCTTTGTGGACAGAAAAGCCCCTCTGAGGGTGGCTCTGCCCCAATCCTTTGTCAAGTTCACGGGGACATTAGACATAAGGTCAATGATTGGCGGTCAGGCCGTCTACCCTCCCTTTGCCTCTGGCAGCTTTGAGAAGAGAGGCAGGAACCCTGACCTCTGTGGAGGGGTTAATTCAGCCACAGTTGCCCTCTTGGGCCATCCTGGAATCCTTAACCCTTTCCTTCCGCAGCTGTGCTCCTCACGGTCCGTGGCCCACCTCGCAAGAGCCTGGGAACCCGGTCGAATGCCAGCCAGAATGAGAGCAAAGCGTAGGGCCTTTGGGGAGCATTTGGGCCTTCAAGAGTGGCCCGAGTATCTTCCCTTCCTCCCTGCCTTCCTTCTTTCCTCCTCCTGCCATTTTTATCACTCTCCTACAGTGATGAGCAGGACCCCAGGGTGAACAAGACAGACCTGGTCGCTGCCACTGAATAATCACGAATGGAGTGAGTTCTTGGAAGGAGAGTGTTGCCCTGGCAGAGGGGCAAGCTGCAGGAGCGAGGTGACAGACAGGGCGGGGCTCGGGGACGGGAAGAGAGTGCCGTGTGGCGGCACACGGTCCCAAGACCCTTGGCGCATCTCCATGGTGTCGCTGTTTGACCGATGCCAGCCTCGCCCATAAAACCGCCAGTTGCGTGAGCCTGGGACCATGCGTGGCTTTGTTCATCCGTGCCACCCAGCTGTGGGCGCAGAGCCGGTGGAGGCCTTCATGGGTGTTGGCGTTAGGCGTGGGTCCATGAAGGGGGAGAGAAGTGGAGGCCGGAGCTGAGGTGTGGACCCCACCCACAGTCCCCAGGTTCCTCCGCAGCTGGCAATTTCCGGCCAATAACTAGCGCTTCTCAAATACAGTATTCTCATCTCTAGGTGTCACTGTAAACGGCCCCCAACTTGTGTTGGGGAGGGGACACTACTGCATAAGGGAGGGAGGTACCAGTGCAGGCCACCTACTAAGGGCACAGACCCTGCAGCCACACGTGCTGGCCCAAATCCAAGGTCTGCTGCTTCCTATTGGCGAGGCCACTGAGCCTTAGTTTCCTCCTCTGTGAAATGCCAACGAAATGCACATGAGAGGAGTAGGCTCTGTCTCTTAGAAACGCCGTGAGGATGAGACCAGACGACGTGTAGCAGGGCCCGACACATCACCCGAGCACTGGTACGGCCCTGTTCTAATGGGGACCGAGGAACCTGTCCCGCCCTTCTCTCTCCCGCTCCAGCCCCCAGAGTGTTCTTGCCTTTGTCCTTCTCTGGCCAGCACGGTGACCTACCGATCCTCGTGCCCTCGCCTTCCTTCCAGCTTGGCTAGGTGGGGATGCTGGTGAGGAAGCAGATGGCAGCTGGGGCTGAGTGTGACAGTGATTACGCAGCGGAAGGGTGATAATTTATTCTGCTCAGCCTTGACTTGGAGTTGGAAGGAGAAATCTATTACTTCTGGAAGGCAAGGCTGAAGGTGACCTCCGATCTCCGACCTCTAACAGGCGGCTGGCCCTTGTTCTCCTGGCTTCTCGGCTGGGGGAAGCTGGGGAGCAGGTCTGGGAGGACCCCAGGGAGCTGCCCTGGGTGGGGACCTCCAGCAGGAGTTGAGGGTGAGGGCTGGGCTGCAGGGTGGGCCCCAGAGAGAGGAAGCCGGGAAGCGGCAGGACCCCAGCCCCACGCAGAAGGGACGGCAGGTCCCAGAGCGGTGCTCTCAGGGTCTCTGGCTTGTCCGGGGTGCCAGGCCCGACCCTCAGTTAGACCCCTTCCCTCACCGATCTGCTCATCTTCCTCGTGAGTGGCGGATGCCTTCTAAGCGGTGGGGAGAAAGATGTAAAACTAATCCCCACTCTAATAAAAACAGCCGCCCGATTAAATATGTATGAACACATATTGATTTGGGGATTACACAGAAAAGAAAATTGAGCCTGTAATTGAGCTGGGGAACATGTACGGGGTGAGACTTGGGATGTACTTCTCTAAACACACCTGCTGGGGGTGGGCTCGGGGTGGGGGGCTGCCTGGGGTGGGGGGCGGGGGGAGCTGTGGGTGCCACTCAGCGGTACCTTAGACACTTCTCGGTAAGGGGCAGCTTCTGAGAAAATGGAAGAAACCGAGCGAAGATTTAGCCTCCAGCCTTCCTGACTCCAAGTTCGAGGCCGTGGTTACTAAAGACCAGGGCGGGAAGGATTGATTACACCCGGGCTGGCAGAGTCATAGAATTATGCATTCTGCGGGCTGGAAGGGCTTTTGGCCTTGAATCCAGGCCCCTGTCTGAAATGTATCACCTGCCTCCACTGACACAGGGTCATCTGACTTTTTCTTGGATGTCTCCAGGGATGGGGAGCTCACTATCTTTCAAGGGGGGAACAGAGAGCTCTGTTTCTACGAGTCCACCTGTAGGTTCCATCTCTGGTCACTGGGTTGAAGAAAGGAGGACAGGGGAGATCGGACTGGTGTTTGTTGAGCACCTACTGTGCACCAGGCCCTGTGCTTGGCGGCCTCACATGGATTATGACCTTTAGCTCCCTGAGGATGCTGTGGCACAAATCTGATTATTCCCCTCAGGGGGGCGCCAGCGTGGCTCAGTCAGCTGAGTGTCCGACTCTCGATTTCAGCTCAGGTCATGATCTCACAGTTCGAGAAACTGAGCTCCGCATCGGACTCTGTGCCTCCAGTGCAGAGCCTACTTGGGATTCTCTCTCCCTCTCTCTCTCTCTCTCTCTCTTTCTCTCTCAATATAAATAAATGGCCGTTTCTCGCTCTGTCCTGGAGAAGTGTGGTCTCCTGGCTCCTCGCCGTTAGCTCCTCTGGATCCCCCAGCCCCAGCTCTGCCCTGTGTGGCCCAAGCAGGGCGCCCCCTCTCTCCCTGCGCCTGGCCCCGACTCCTCCGGCACAGGTCCCTGTGTGCTCCTCTCCCCCGGAACCTGCTGGGGCTCCTTCACCCCTGCCCAGCCCATGTCCCCTGCCCTGGCTTTCTCTGCTGCTCCCCAGCCCCCACCCTGAGATCTGCCTGCGGGCTGCCTCTTCCCCACAGCTTTAGGCCCACACATGCACCCCACCTTACGGCGCACGGAGCCATGTCGCTTGGTTACTGCATCCCAGGTGTGCAGTGGCCCGATGTCCCGTATGACGTGTGAAGCCTTGAGGTGTAGACAAGTGAGGCGGTTTGGCCCCCATCACAGTGCCGGTGAGTGCCATTGCCAGGTATGTCTGCCCAGGTGATGTGGCAGCTGTCCCAGGGCCCGTGCAGGACCCACTGAAGCCGTGTGGTAGAGTGGAAAGAGTCCATGGACTTGGGTTCAAGCCCCTGTGCTTCCTCTAGCCGGCTGTGTGACCCTGGGCAAATTGTGTAACCTCTCTGGATTGTATCTTTTTAAGGCTTAGCTTGACTCCATCTTTGGGGGTGGAGCCAGAACCCAGCTGGGCATCCCTTTTACTTTTTTACTTATTTTTTTTTAAGTTTATTTATTTATTTGGGGAGAGAGAGCACAAGCAGGGGAGGGGCAGAGAGAGAGGAAGAGAGAATCCCGAGCAGGCTCTGCATTGTCTGTGCAGAGCCCACGGTGGGGCTCAAACTCACCAACCGTGAGATCACGACCTGGGTCGAAATCAAGAGCTGGACGCTCAACTGACTGAGCCACCCGGGCGCCCCTGGGCATCCCTTTTAGAAGTTAAGTGTCACTAGGACACTTAACTTGGAGTTGGAAGGAGAAATCTATCACTTCTGGAAGGCAAGGCTGAAGAGGAGCGTTGGACTGGGCTCCTTACAGAGACTCCAGAATCGGTGGATGGAGCCCAGGCTTTGGGGCGCCATCCTGCTCCCTATAGATGGGGGTGGGCTGGGGGTGGAGGGCCCAGGCTCTTGCCATTGGAGGTTGGGGAGCATCTCTGGGAAAGCCGCGGGCATTCTCTGGGTTCTTAGGGACACCAAATTCCATTCATGTTCAGGACGGTCCTGTGTGTGCTGAACGTGTGAGTTTGTCTCCCGCAGGCCGGTGGTCCCTGGGGTTCTTGAGCTGGTTTGTCTGCCACAGGCCTGCCCTGGTGGCTTAGTCCCCAGGACAAGCTCTTAACTTCCTCCTTCCTCCCAACCCCCATTACAAAATGCTTCTGGGAGGCATGTGGTCCAGACTGACTAGAGCAGAGCCTGTCCCATTACCTCCCTGTGGAAGGAGGCGAAGGATCCAAGTGATAATTCTATTGCTTTTATTCCCGGTACTTTTCCACGATGCTTAGCCTGAAACCCAAACTTCTCACTGTGGTTTCCAAGGTCCTACAGGATCAGAGGGTTGGGTAGTTTCCATTTGCCTCCTAAGACCCAGGCTTCGCTCTTCTCCAGGCTGTTCCAGGTCTCAGGATGACATCCCGTGGGGATGTTCTCTGACTCCCAGGTGGCATTGGCCAGTGGCTGTCAGCAGCAGGAGAGCGGGGACAGGGAAGAAGCTAGGTGTTGGTTTCATGGCACTTTCCCCATGGGGTTTCTGCGGCTCTGCCTCGGCTTCTTTCAAGGCAATCCTCTCGACACGGCTGTCTGCCTCTGGTAGCTGCTGCGTCCTCCCACCCTCTCGCCTGGGGCTGTTGTGGTCCTAGAGATCCCCACCGTCCTGTGACCTCCCTGCACACACCTGCATAAAGAGTCCCTTTGTCAAACGGTTCTCACACGACCCAGCTTGCATGTGCCATTTTGGTTCCACTGGGCCCTGGTACACCCCTGCCCACCCGTCCGATCATCCCGCATGCTTGTCCTTTATAGCTGGGAGTCCCTTCTGACTGATGGGGACCGTGCTGCGCCAGCTGTTAAATGTTTTGAAATGCCCCCCTGACTTCATCTTCCTCTCCTCGCTCCCTCGCTCAGTACGTTCCAGCTACAGTGACCACCTTGAACAACCCAGGCTTGAACCTGCTCTCCCAGCTCCCCTGTCTCCGGGCGCGTTCAACAACATCTGCCTGTATCAGTCAGGGGCCCAGGCGGAAAGGCAGGGCACACTGAGCTGGCAACGTGAAGAGGTGTGACAAAGATAAGGGAAGCCAGGGACCAGCAACCATGGGAAGCTGTTGGCACCCATGGGCCTGGGGGCTCTGGAGGAAAGGGCGCTGTCAGAGACTGGAGATGGCTGGGGTGGGTGTCCTAGAAGGGCCAGTCCCTTCCAGAACCAGGCAACAAGGCACAGGGGAGCAGAGAAGAAATCCCTGGACCTATCTTTCCTGGGGCTCTCATTCCTGCCAGGTTTCCTGTTGTCTGGGCCTAGCTAGAAGCAGGCTGGCACGGGAGCCCGGGGAGGCAGGCACGGGGCTCAGCGCCTCACAGCACGGAGACGACTGGGAGTGGGGGTGAGCGGGGAGAGAATGGAATCGAGGTCAGGGGAAGAAGCAGAAAGCCCCGCATACCTTTGTGTTGCCTTTATTGTGTCCCCATCGCCATCTGAAATAATCTGATTTCTTTGGCTGGCTCACTGTTTCCTGCCTTTCTTCTCTACGAGAATGTGAGCTCCACAAGGCCAGGGACCTTTCAGCTCGGCCACCGTGGCACCGTTAACGCTGAGGTAGGTGGCTGGCACAGAGCAAGTCCTCGATGACTCTGTTAAATGAAAGAATCGGGAAAGAACGAGACTCTGCCCTCGGCTTGAGGTTCGGCCGCTCTGCTGCTCAGGGCTCCCTAGGCCATCTTGGTCCTCCTTGGGCTTAGGCTGAGGGTTTAGGGCAACCCAGGACAGGGAGGGGATGTGTGTGTATCCTGCCAGACTGGAGCTTGACATTGGCCCTGCGGGCTCCGTGGCCATCGTCGTGATGCAGGGATGAGGCCGGTGGGTGAAGCCCAAAGTTCCGCTTTCCATGTCCTAGGTGCTGAGGTGCTGGCCTAGCTTTGGAAGGAGAGTAGAGGGTAGACTCTGGGAAGCTCTGGCTTGGTGGGAGGGTCTCAGCATGGATGGGGGGACCCTTCTTTGTTTTCTTTCTAGCCACAAAACCAGAGACTGAGAGAGAGAGAGGAGAGATAGGGTTGGTTCCTCAGATGACGTCTTCCTGTTGTATCTGTGGTCCCCGATGTCCTGGGCAGGTCCCGGGAGCAGTGCTGGGAGAAGCCCTCACAGTGTTGGGTGCTGTCACTCAGTCATACCCCCCCCCCCCCCCGCACCTTCTGACATAGCGATGCGCTCGCTAAAACCCGACCTCACAGAACAGTGGACCCGGCTGGGGACATTCTTCCACATTAGCAAATCATGGCAGCTCCACGTGGAGACCAGACTCTGGCAGTGTCTGCATTTCTCAGCAAAGCCCGCCGTGGCCATGGCTTATGTTCCTCAGTGCGCGCTCCCGCAGCCCTTACGCTCATCACTCCCGGTGCCCTCCCGGATGCATCCCTCTCAGTACTGCTGGACCTTTGCCCCGTGTACCCCCCGGGAGCTGGGTCACACGCACGCTTCCCAATATGGAACCCATCAGGTGGAAGTGACTCCATTCGCTTCTACCTGAATCTCCCAGACTTGCAGGAAAATATTGTCCCCAGGCGCTGGTGGCAGTGGAAGGGGACAGGGTAAAGGGCAGAAGCTGGATCAGAAAAGGCAGGAGCCAAATGTTCTTGGAGCAGGAAGAGACTTTGAAGATGGTGGCAGCTCTTTGCAAATGGTGGGTGAAATGCAGAACATATGCTGTGAGCGGTCGTGGGCAGGAGCTTGGCTTGGCTTCCCAGTCTCTCCCAGCAGAGTTGTCTGCTGTGGCTCCAATGTGCTCGGCCCCCTCCACACCGGGAGCCCTCTGAGGATGGGCTCCGGGACCCGTGACAGACCACGGCAAGCCCACAGCTCTTCCCTCTTCTGGTTTCTTCCCAAGAGGAGGTACTGTATATACACCAGCCCAACCCGGCTGGCAGACTCTTTCTGCCTAACCTGGTCCCCTGAAGTCCAAATAAGAGGAATAAGTGTCATAAGGAATCGGGGAGATCATCAGACCCAACCTGCACATTTCCCAGGTGGGGAAGGTGAGCACCAAGAGGGAGGGGACCTCCTTGAAGGTCACGTGGAGAGTGAGTGGCACAGCTAGGGCTGGACCCCGTCTCTTCACCTCCAGTCCCGGTTCATAACGACACCTAGGGTCGAAGGGCTTTGTTTCTCCTGGGCAGCTCCCACGTCTTTATCCCTAATTGCACGGTTTGGGGGAAGCCCCCATAACGTCTCTGAGCCTCTGTTTCCTCATCTGTAACATGGAGACAGGCGTACTAACCTGCCAGTAACGTGACAGGTGTACTAACCAGCCCACAATGAGCCGGTCCCCTGCAGGCACACAAACGGCGACTGATCTGTCTCCAGCCCCGAGCTCTCTGCAGAGCTCCAGCAGCCGGCACCTACCAGACAAGATGTTAAGGAGGAAAAGTCTACAGTCTGGGGAGCCTGTACGTCCCATTAATGAGGCTGCCATACTCCTAAGCGCCTGGGGAGGAAAGCCCCGAGTCCTCTTTGTTCTGTCCGGAGACCCCAGTGTCCTGGTGCATCCCAGCCGGCACCTCCCTTGTCTCCCCATCTGCTTCCTCCTCTCCACTCCCTTACCCAGCCACCTCTGGCCTGTGAGTCTCTGCATTAGTCAAGATTTTTTTTACCTCATTTTTATTTGTAAAAAAAAGTTCATTTATTTATTCTGAGAGCGAGCGAGCGCATACAGGCGTATGGGTGGGGGAGGGGCAGAGAGAGAGGGAGAAAGAGAGAGAGAGAGAATCCCAAGCAGGCTCCGAGCCGTCAGTGCGGAGCCTGACGCACGGCTCCATCTCACGAACCGTGGGATCGTGACCTGAGCCGAAACCAAGAGTTAAGACACCCAACGGACTGACGAAGAGCTCTCCGTTTCCCTTTCCTCCTCCCCTGACCCCTCCCTCCCCTGTCTGGGAATAGGCGGAGCACCGACCAGCCTCAGGGCATCTGTAGTTACTGCCCCTGAGGCACAGTGTTGGTGTGGCTGTTCCCCAGCGCCGCTCAAACATCACCTTCCGCCAGGGGATTCCGGAAGGTCACGTCTAAACCTAGCACACCTGCTCTGGTCTTCTTTTCTCGCTCCCCACCACGTGATATGTGTTCGTTTATCTTATGTGTGCCTCCACTAGAGTGAGGAGCTGGCATACTGTCAGTGCCTGGCCAGAGTCTGCGCTCAGTAAAAAAGTTTTGAATGCGTGGGTGAATAAACGCAAGGTAACTGCTAGGTGCTGGCGACTGTAAGAGCAGACAAGGGAGAGTGGTCTCAGACCTTTCGAGCTTTGCTAGCCCGTGAAGGTAATGCGCATTAAATACAACAAAAGTGATAAAATTATTATGGAGAGATGTACTACGGGGACGCGGCATAGGCGGATAGGACAGGGAGCTAACCAAGGGCCCTGAAGCAGAGGAGAGAGTGTTGGGAGAAGGTGTATCTGGGAGGGCTTCCTTGAGGAGGTGTTCATTTGGACAAGCCCTGAAGGACGGGGAGTTGTCTCAGTGAATGGTGATGGGAAAAACATTCCAGTGTGAAAGAATAAAGTGTCCAAAGTCTCTGATTGGGAAACAATTCCGGGCTCTTAGAGAGTCATAGGAAGCCAGGGTGGCCAGAGCAGAGAGGAGGGGGAGATGGTTGGAGGGGGACAAAGCTCAGGATGGGAACAAGGCTGCGAGCCCCTGCTTCGTATATCTCTGGCCCAAGCTCAGTCCTGGCACATTAGCTGGCAATGCAGAGAGCACTGGACAAGGACCAGGAGTCTAACCCTCACTTGCTGTGCATCCTTGAACAAGTCCCTTTGCTTCTCTGAGCCTGTCCCTCATCTGGTGCTATAGGGACAAATGATAATACCATTGCCCGCCCCCCCCACCCCCATTACCGCACCCCCCCCCCCCCCCCCAGGAACTGGGTCTGTATCCTGTGGTGCCCGCACAGGGAGACAGATCACCAGCAGTGAGGGTGTGAGGCTGCTTCTGGAGGCCACCATTGCTGCTGCAAAGGGGGACATTCGGAACTTAGGAAATGTCCTTCCCTGGACATCTTCTAGGATAGAAGCCATGATCCTTGGCTAGGGCTGGGGCCTCCCCACCCAGAGACGGCGTCAGAAACAGGACAAGACACCCCTTGTCCCCAGCCACCTCGACTCGTCCTCATGCTCAATGACTCGGGAAGCCAGGGAACCTTGTCACACTCAGTCCCTTCCCTGCTTCCCCCGGAGACGCCGCCCAAGCGTGCAGCCTGCTCCGGACACGGTTTGTGTCTCCTGCCGAAAGCGCGATGTTTCCAGCGAAACGAGAGGCTCGCGTCTTGGGAGGCTCGCTCGTAAAGGATGGTGATGACAGGCTGGAAGCAATAGGTCATGTTGATATTTTCACATTAGTTTTCTATTCTTATTACATTTTGATGGATGGAGAGAGTGGGGATTTTATCGTAATCTCATTGCTGTCTTAAACTGCTAATTCATGCCTGAGTTCCCTCTTCCATTTTGTTTCTACAAATTCAGCCAAGTGCTGATAGGATGAAGATTTAATATGCAGCCGCAAGACGAGGCGCGGCACGCCGGCAGGAAAGCGTTAGCCGGGGAGCAGCGTGTTTGAGAGAACAGTCTAATCAAGTCGTTTTGTTATGGAAGTGCCTTGTTACCCCGGGAGGTTGGTCTCCCCGTGTATATATTAGCAATAACTACATAACACGAAAGCAGTGTCTTCCAGGCGGAGGGTGCTTTTCATTGTTTTGTTTTGTTTTGTCTCGAATCCTCCCAATAGCCCTGTGTGTGCGGGCGGGTGTTCTTATCCCCATTTCATAGATGGAGACACTGAGACTCAGAGGAGAGAAGTGACTTAGACTCAGCGTCTCTCCAAGTGGAATGTAGAGACGAAGTGCCAGGAGGCCCCCGGGGAAAGTCTGCGTTTCTTTTTTTTTTTTTTTAAGCTTATTTATTTATTTTGAGGGAGACAGTACAAGTGGGGGAGGGGCAGAGAGAGAGAAGGAAGCAGAGAATCCCAAGCAGGTGCCCCGATGCGGGGGGACTCCAACTCACGAGCTGTGAGGTCACGACCTGAGCTGAAGTTGGGTGCTGAACCGACTGAGCCACCAGGGTGCCCCCAGAGCCTGCATTTCGAACAAGCTCCCAGGGGATGGACACTTCGTCTGGTGACATTTGGATAGTGAGAGTGCTGTCATGGACCTTTTTGCGTGTCCTGCGGCTTCCTTTCGACCGCCCTCCCCCTGGACTACATGCTTTGGCGGCTAAAACCTCCTACTCACTCCTTCTCCGGGATCCCAGAGTTTTTACAGGGCCTCCCTCCCCTGGGGTCTCCCGGCATACCTCATTTTGTCTCGCCCACCGATCCCCCCCCGCTCTGTCTTTGCTTTTCCCGTTCTCCTGGACCGAGCCAGCGGGTGCCTCGTATCAGCCCCACTGAGAAACCCTCCCTGGTCCCCGACTCTCCTGCTGCCCCTCTGCTTGGGCCTACATGGGCTGGATCCCCCAGCTGCAGTGGGCCAGGGAGTCGTGTGACGGGAGGAAGCAGCTCTCCAAGTCAAGGAACAACACAGAGGCACAGACACAGGAATCCTGGGGCCTGGAGGCCCCCCCATCCCCACCCCGCCCCTTGCCCATAGCCCTCTGCGGTTACGAAATGCCTTGGCGGCCGTGCACACCAGAGCCTCATGCCCATCCCAGGAGGCTCCTCTAAGGAACCCCTGAAGAAACGGAGGCTCTGAGAATTTCCATGACCTTGCCCAAGGTCACGAGCTACTCTGGCCAGAGCCTTAACTCCAAGTCAGGGCTTCTGCTCACCCCCCCGCCGTCCAGTGCTAGACCATCCGGGTTGCCTTGAGATCTCTCTGGGGCAGCTCTTTCTGGCCGTATTTATACCTCCGCCCGCATTTTGCATTGCTAGTGGAAGTCAGGCTTCAAAACCCCTCTCTGGTTGCTCCCTGCCCGGCTGCGGCACCCAGTGTGCGCTCCGCGAACGTTAGCCGAGAACGCGGACGGCTGACGTGGGCATGTGTGGCCAGAAAGCCTGGGCCGGACCCCGTGGCTCTCCCTGCCTCTCTCTGCGTCTCACTCCCTTTCAATCCCTTTCTCTCTCTCCTGCTGCTTTCTCTCTTTCTCTCTCCTCGTCTCTCTCTCTTTTCGGAGAATAAAAATGACCGGACTTGGCATTATCTGCTGGTTTCCATGGTAATAAAATCTGTTTCCGATAATGGCCCTTCCCTGGCTGTGGTTAGTTTTGGTAATTTTAGCAACACTGTTGCACAGGCGACCTGCATTTCAATACCACGCAAGCTGGATTCGACTGCCGCTTTCAGGTTGAATAGAAATAAGGGAAAATGCTTGCTCTAAAATTTCTAGGCTGGCTACATGCTCGAGAAGAAAAAGAAAAGTTACGTAAACGCTGCAGCTTTGAACGGGCGCATAGCTTAAGACTTGACTGAGATCATGTTACTCTCCTGCTTTAGACCCTTTGTACACCATGACCTCGGTGCCGGCAGGGTTGAGTCCAGGCTCTCTGGTGGCCTTGGGGCCTTCAGGAACCTGGCCTCCAACGGCCCGTTCTGTCTTGTCTCCGGGCCTCTCATTCTCCAAGGCCCTGTTTACCTTCGAGTCTTTGCAGATTCTGTGCCATCTGCCTACAATGTGTATCCTCCCTTGACTGCCTGGTGAGCTCCTAGTCAGACTTTGAGAACCCATTCGTGCATGCCCACATCCCTCTCTCAAGGTGTTTCTTTTTTATGCCTCCCTGTAATGTAACCGGTACATTTTTCTATTAGGCTAACATATCCCACCATATTGGGATTTTTGTTTACCTTTCACGTCCATGTCCTAGTGAGCTCTTCGAGAATAGGCATGCTGATTTGGCTTCCCCTGTGTGGCTCCAGGACTTGGTACGCAGCACGTACTCGGTGAATAAGAAATATACATGGTAACAGCTTCTGCTCACGCTTCATCCCCTCTATGTGCCAGGCACTTGACTAAACACTTTGTGCACAATATCATTGCTCTTCACCCTCGGAGGTACGAACCATTGTTTCCCTCATTTTACAGATGAAGGAACCGAGGCTCCAAGGGGTCACGATGCTGGCCGAAGATGAAAAAGTTAGTTAATGGAATGGATATCAGTTCAGTGAATTGTGCACACGGATGGATTCAGGCAGGAAATGTGAGTGACCGGTGCTGAGTTCCTTCTGAATCTGCAGGAGGATTTTCCTGGAAATCTTTAGAGGGAGCCGTGAGGGCTTGGGCTGCAGGCAGAAGTCTAGCATGGCAGGGAGGAGG
The DNA here is from genome assembly GCF_024362965.1 of Panthera pardus. Lineage (NCBI taxonomy): Eukaryota > Metazoa > Chordata > Mammalia > Carnivora > Felidae > Panthera > Panthera pardus. Next base: position 78,016,400 of record NW_026526666.1, read on the forward strand.
GGTGGCGGGAGGGGGGTAAGGAGGGAGGCCGGGGTTGGGGGGGGGGGGGGACACAGACGCGTGGGGGAGGTGCAAACACATTTCACTGGTGCTCCAGACTCCCCATTGGTGTCAGGAATCCCCGAGGCAGGAGGGCCGGGGGCCTCTAGCAGCCCGGCCTGAAAATGGGCTGGTGTCTCCGCCCTGGAGCCAGCTGCGACTGCTCCGACAGCTCAGGAGGCCCCACGAAGGGCTGATGTGCCCTGAGGCCTCATGAAAGATTTAAGGCTGGGGAGCCTCTCAGGCTACTTGGAGAGAAAGCGCAGGAAGAGGGGGAAGACACTCAGCCCCTTTCTACTGACAGCCCTGTGCAGCTCTGATTCCTGCGCCAGCCCAGCCCGTGGCTCCCGGAGGACCCGCTCTGCACAGCGTCTGTACTTGGAGTTGAAAGGGTTCTCAGAAAGCACTTAGTTGGGCCAGAGCCTGCGGGGTGCAGTGGGGGCGCTTGAACATTGTTTTTTTTTTTTTTTTTTTTCAAGCCGGTCACTGTCTCCCCCGGCCCCTCCCAGTCCTGCGGGATCGGGATCGGGCAGGAGCTGCGAAACGCAGAGCCCAGGGCAAAGCAGGGCCACTTTGTCCAAGGTCAACCGGGAGCGGCCTGCAGCATCTTTCCACAGACCCGGGGCTGGGGTGGCTGCTCCGCCTGCTGCTGGCTTCAGGAGGGCCAGGGTTAGGTCAGACCCCCCTCTCCAACCTCCTTAACCAAGGTAGTGGAGCGCATCTAACATGATACCAAGAGCAACCTGACGTTCCGTCCTCGTTTGCCTTCGTGTGAAATGTGGTTTGGTGTCTTCAGCAGCTCTGGCAAAAGGGATGTCTAGCCAACACTGACACAACACTTACTGGCTGAAAGTGAAGTCCTTCCCAATGCTATCCCCATTTTACAGGTTAGAACACCGGGGCCCAGAGAGGCTAATTTGCCCAAGGTGTTGGAGCTCAGATTTGAATCCGGGTACACGTTATTTTAAAATGTATTATTTAGGGGCGCCTGGGTGGCTCAGTCGGTTAAGCGTCCGACTTCGGCTCAGGTTATGATCTCTCGGTCCGTGAGTTCGAGCCCCGCGTCGGGCTCTGTGCGGACAGCTCGGAGCCTGGAGCCTGTTTCAGATTCTGTGTCTGCCTCTCTCTGACCCTCCCCTGTTCATGCTCTGTCTCTCCCTGTCTCAAAAATAAATAAATTAAAAAAAAAAAACGTTAAAAAAATTAAAAAATAAATAAAATGTATTATTTAAATTTTTTTAACATTTACTTATTTTTGGGAGAGTGAGACAGAGCATGGGAAGGCAATTTTTTTAAAATGTTTATTTATTTATTTTGAGACAGAGAGAAAGAGAGAGAGTCCCAAGCAGGCTCTGCGCTGACAGCAGACTTGGGGCTCGGACTCACAGACTGTGACATCATGAGCGTGGCCTTGGGCCAGCGATCAGGATGCCTCCTAGCTCGGGTTCTGCTTCTGCCCCACGGGGAGCACACACTTCACCCGGGTGCTCTTGTAGGCTGACCTGTGTTCTAAGAAGATGATCCATGGTTTACTGTGCTACAGGTGTAAAGTCCTCCCCAGAGGAGAGGGGGTTTTAGAAAATGAATATTCTAGAAGGACTAGCGCACTTTGCCTCACTGTGGGGACCTTGACCAGGGACCTCGCAGGGGCACGCTCCCTGCTCTAGACGCGGCTCCTTTTCTTCCGCCAAGCCTTCGTCCTGGCTGTGCGTTGGGAATCACTTCTCTGCTTTTGCACATCATGTCAATAACTATTGAATTGAGACGTGAGCTTGGAGAGAGGGCAATTGTTGAAATGGCCTCTGGCAGACAAGGCCAGTCTGGGATGTCTCAGATTCGATTTAGATCGACTTTTAACTCTGGGATCAAGAAGGGCGGCATAAATGTATGCCTCTTCACTCCCATTTTGCAGAAAGTAAAACCGAGGTACCTGGAAGGCCTACCCAGCCGGGGGGTAGAGCTGGAAAGTCCCACTTGCAACATGGGACACACCTCACTTCCTGCTCAAGATTTGGCCTCAGGCCAGGATCTTTCCCTGGGCGGTGGCGGGGAGTTGACTCACAGCCTCGTGAATCACCCGAGGACCCAGAGGAACCAGATGCTGCCGCGCGTGACCCCCGGGGCCCCTCTCCTCTGAGCTGGGCCTTCCCTCTGTTGGTCCCTGATCCCTGCTTGGCGATACTCCAAAATGGTCTGCCTGGCCCTCTGGCAAAGTGTCACCTCCATATCATATAGGTCAGAGCTAGAAGGGCAACCAAGCGGGAGAGGGGAAACTGAGGCCCAGAAAGGGGGAGGGGCTTTGCCCAAGGTCGCTCTCTAGGAGTCCTCGGTGAGCCTGTGTCCCTTGCCGGTTTTTTTGCCAAGCTGGTCCTCATGAACAAGGCTTGTTCCTCATTCCTCTTCCCGTCAGGTAATAACTGTCTTGTTTAAACTGTCTCTAGGATTAGTCAAACAATCAGAGATCACAGCCAACAGCCACCCTGTTCTCTCATTACCGGGTGCCCGTAATTAATATTTATAAACTGAGAGGGTGCTTGTCTTTCTTTGCTGAGAAGGAATTCAGTATTTCCAGTCAGTGCAAACATACGGCCTCTTGTTCCCCATCATGGAGAAGGAGCTGGGCTACTTTACCAAATGGACTTGTAATTGTAGCTGACGGGAAAACCGAACCCCCTGGGGGTGGAGGTGCAGGGGACAGGGAAAGGGGAGACAGGCCAGGAGAGAGGGACAGAGACACAGAGAATGCTAGTCACAGAGACACGGAGACGGAGAAGGAAGAAAATGGAAAACATGAGCAAGAGAGAGAAGGACCTAATGAGCCCGGAGAGAAAAGAGATTCAGCCGGAACCCGGGGGGAGAGGGGGTGAGACCCACACAGGAGGCGGGGACAGAGGCACGTGGACACAGAAAGCTTCAGAAGCAGAGGAGAGAAGAAAGCCAGAGAAGGAGAACAAGTGGGCAGAAGCCCATTGAGAGCAACGGGAAGACAGAACATCCAGAGAGAGACAGAGGGACGCAGAGTGGCTGGCGGGGGGCGGAGGCGGCAGAGTCCTTGGGCTATTTGCCACTGAGTAGGCAGCACCTGGCGTAGAGCCTGCACATAGTAGGCGCTCAGCCAGCTCATGGCTGGACCCCAGTTGCTCACCCAGCACCAGATCCTGGCATAATCTCCCCAACACAGGACGCTGACATCTAAGAGATGCCCACTCCACCCCCACCTTCACCCCCCAGCACATGGCAGGAGTCCCCGGCCTGGGGGTGGACCAGACATGGTGCTGAATGAGTCAGCAGGGGAGTAAACGAATCCCAGCCTCCGGACCTTTACCTGTGCTCTGCCCTGCCTGCGACCGGCAGGGGGCAGGGGAAGGAGTGCACTGGGCCGGGAGTCAGGAAATCTGGTTCCTGACTCAGCTGCTGATCATTGACTTGGGCAAGTCTATTTACTTCCTCGTGCCTCGCTTTCCCCATTAGATGCATCGTGCCTTAGTTTCCCCATCTGCTGGATGAAGGTTGGTTCCAGGCAGTCTCTCAGGTTTCCTCCGGGCCCAAGGTTCCCTGACTTAGTCTCTCCCATCTCACAACCAGCTCAGATGGGCCCCTCATAGTCCCCAGTCCAGCCCAGCCACCCTCCTCAGGCTCACCTGAGCCATGGGGAGGGCTGTCCTGGCAAGGACGGATTCTTCTTCCCGGGGCTGCCTGCGGCTCTCTGATTTGCACATCAGAACCCAGGGCCTTGGTGCAGCAGCTGAAGAAGAGGCAGCGGCAGTAAAGAGGGGCTCTCAGGAGCCATGAACTTGACCCTGGGAAAGTGGATGCCGCATGGTTATTCATGAGGACTGAGGCAAGGCAGTAGCGTGTGTGAGGAGTGGGGATAGGGCAGAACTGAGAAGCTGGGAGCTGCCATAGTTAAAAAAAGGCCAGAGACCTCGGAGGGAGATGTTTAAACCAGCCCCGGGAAGCCCCTTTATTTTACAGGCAGGGAAAAAGTGCTCGGTAGCAAACCACTCCTAGACCTCAGGGGCTTACACCCCCAGTCATTTGTGTTCCTAGATCTGTGGGTCAGCTGATCTGGGCTGAAATTGGCTGGGGGTGGCTCTGTCTCACGAGTCTCTCCTCCCCCGTCTCGAGACCAGTCTGCGAGCCTGGCACATCCTTGCCGGTGTGGTGGCTGGGCTGTAGGAAGGGAAGCGGAGGCACACGAGGTCTCTTGAGACCTAAGCTTGGAGCTGGCAGACGCCCCCTCGCACCTTGCTCTACTGGCTGAAGCAAGTCACGTTGCCAAACTCAAATTAAGAGGTGGGGAAATACATCCCACCCACAGAGAGAGGGCACCGCAAAGTTCACGGCAAAGGGCACAAGTGCAGGAAGAAGCGAGGCGCTGAGGTGGGTGACGTAATCTACCAGAGCACCTGCTCGGTGCCAGGCACTGTGCTCGGAGCTAGGGACTCACCGTGAACAGGACAGCAGAGGTGACTGTCCTCGCGGGCTTCCATAGACACGCGAACAAATGAACGAAGTCACACAGCATGAGATTGCAACAGAGGAAATCACAGAGGGGGTGTGATGGGGAGAAACCGAGGCACCACCCCCGCTGGTGTGATGGGCTGGGACAGCCTCTCTGAGGAAGTGGTGTTTGGACAGAACCAAAGGGTAGGGATAAAGAGATGGGAGAAGGGTATCTTGGACCGAGGACACAGCAGGTGTAGCCTCCAAATTCAGTATTCTCTCTAAGTGACGCTCCTGCCTCTTGGGCGAGGGAGCCCTGGGGATCCTGCGGGTGACCCCTTTCCTCCATCACCGTGGCCGCCACCCTGATCGCCTCTCTCTGGATGACTGATAGCCCCTCAGCTGGGCTCCCACCTTCCCCCTCTCTCCTTCTGTTTGGTACACCCCCCATTTCAAGCCCCCTTTGTAAACCGTGAACCTATGTCTTGACTTGCTCAAAGCCCCGTAGGGCTTCTGAGAGCCAGGTTGCCATCCAAACCCCTGAGCCTCAGTTTTGTGGCTCTGTACAAACCATCCCAGCTCCCTCTGCAGCTTTATCTCCTGCCCCGACCCCCTTGCTTCCTTGTCTCCTGCCAGGTAGAACTTACTTCTGAGAGCTTTCTTGCGCTCTCTGGCCTCTGTGACTTCTGCCTGTGTTGCCTGTCTCTCTTGCCTGTCCAACTGACTCTTGGTCCCCTTCGAGACTGAACTCAAACGTCAACCCCTCTGTCAGGTCTTCCCTGGTCCCCTCTTCTGGGATCCTGCAGTGCCCTGTTCAACACCTATTCTGGCTCTTGCCAGTCGGGGTTGACGTTGTCTGGGGGACGTGGCAGCGGCAGCTTTAGGGCCCAGGGCTCCTGCCTCTGAGTTCAGTGCTCTGTCTCCCAAGCCAGTTGCCTCTGGGGTAAGGGAAACCAGGATGGCTTTGGATGACCCCTTTGCTCCAACCCTGATACCATGGTCTATGGCTGCAACTGGGCTGTGAGCTTTTCGAGGGCTGGGGCCGCATCTTAACCATCTCTGTGTCCTCGATGCCAGGCCAGGGACTGGCTGAGGAGGGCTCAGCCGATGTTTGGTGTGACCGTATTAGGCACTGGTGTGTTTGAGGTAGCACCGTGGGCTGCCCGGAGGAAACTCTTCAACATTTCTCCAGTTGCAGGAAAATCCACACTCTGCCCTTTATCCTCTGGTTCAGGTGGCAGGCAGGGTCTTGGGATGTGTAGCGGGGACAGAGGCCTACCAGGCCCCCAAACAGGCACTGGCTGAGGGAGATCTCTATTTGCCTTCAAGTCTAAGGCAGCAGGACTTGGGGCCATGGTCATGAGTCTCTACCAGCTTTTAGGGACAAAATTTGCAGTGAGTAGCTGAGTGCCTGGCACAGAGTGGGGTCCATGAGTTGTTAAATGAACTGTACGAAGACCTATGAATGCTTCTGAGCACCTAGAGCTTGGTTCTCAGCCCTGACGTTAGAGCCACCTGGGGAGCTTCAAAAACAAACCAGAGCCTGGCTCCACCCCAGGCAACTAAGTCAGAATCTGGGGCTAGGGCTTAGGCATGCCATTTCTCAAAAAGTCCTCTATCAAGGTAGCCTTCGTGGCTCTAACAAACCTTTAAAATCTTTTTTTTTTTTTAACGTTTATTTATTATTGAGAGAGAGACACACATACACAGAGCATGAGCAGGGGAGGGGCAGACACAGAATCCGAAGCAGGCTCCAGGCTCTGAGCTGTCAGCACAGAGCCCAACGCGGGGCTCGAACTCACAAACTGTGAGATCATGACCTGAGCCGAAGTCGGTCGCTCAACCAACTGAGCCACCCAGGCACCCCAACAAACCTTTAAAACCTTAACGGCCTAATGTGGGAGAAGGATTTCTTGCTTCTGTAAAGTTCATCCTGCCTGGTGGTTATTATGTTCCACACAGTCACTCGGGTCCCCATTGGTGGAGGCTCTGTCATCGTCAACTCGTGGCTTCCAGGGTCACGTGGACTTCAACATCTAGTCATGGCTTCCAGGGTCACGTGGACTTCAACATCTAGTCCGCAGGTGGAGGGCTGCCCGGGAGGATTTTTATGCACCAGCTATAGACGTGATGTACATGACTTCCACCCACGTTCCGTTGGCAACAGCTCGGTCAGTGGTCCCAGCTCTACGCAAGGGAAATTGGAAATCTCGTCCTTGGCAGGGAGGCCACTTCCTAGCCACACTAGGAGGGAATCATAAACTTGGTGGCCAGCTGGCCTCTCTGTCACAGCTTCCCGGATGATTCTAATGCGTGGCAGGGTTGAGAACCACTGGCCCAGAGCTTCACGGCATGATGCGAATGCTGTTCCAACTCTTCCCCGCCCAATCTCTAGTGCAATGGAGCTACAGATGAACTTCCTCCTGGGTGGCCATGCCTTTCACCATCACGGTGTTTCTCGGAGCCCAGACAGGATGGGCGGGGACCACAGAGAGTCTCAGGATGTAGCCCTCTTCCCCTGGGGAAGTACACACCAGGGAGTCGTGGCAGACAAGCCTGGAACAGATGGAGTCAGAGCCTGGGGAACCGTAATAAAGACCTGAGAGGCTTGGCCTCTATTCTGAAGCCATCAAAGCTTTGGAAGCAGGCAAGCGACAGGCTGAGAATGAGCTTTAGGAGGGTTAATATGGTGAAAGGGGGTGTGCAGAAGCTTGGAGGAGACGATGATGCTGGTCCATTGTGCTTGGATTAAACTTCCTGCACGGTCTTGCCTGGTCTGGGGTATCCTCAGCACCCAAGAGAAAAAGATGGCCCTGAATCCTGCCTCACCTCCAAAGCCCCCTTCCGGGAGGCCTTCCTTCTACTCTTCCTGATTTGCCACCCTGAGACTATTCAGAGGAATATATTATAGTCTCTGGAAGCAATTCTATAAAAGAAATGTCTAATGTTTTCTGCCATGGGAGTGCTATTGTAAGAACTATTTATAGCCTCCCAAGGGGAGGTCTTTGTGGGTGAAACACTCTTTTGGATACGCAGGTCTGGTTGGTTTGAAAGGGAAAATCAGTACTTTATAGTTAAATTCGTTCACTCGTTCATCCCACAAATATTTATGGAGCCCAAGTCTTATGCCGAGCACCGGGACACAAGAGTGAGGAGGACAGGCATAGAGTTCCCTGCCCTCATGAACCTTGTGGCTTTCCTCTCCTTTGCTTAGGATCTAGATTGTGTCCATTTGCAGATGGGACTACATGTTTCTAAATGCTCTATTACTGAGTCCCATTTAGGTCTTTTCAAATTGGAGCAATACACTGGCATCCTTTGATAGAGACCTAATCGGAACACAGCACAAAGGTACCTTTACAGCATGTGGAATAAACAAAACAATTTTCTCTTGAGAAAGTGTTTGTAAGGTATTCAGGCTTAGAAAATTGTGCCTGAAGATGGTGAAAGTCACAGGAATAGTTTCTGTGCAGGCAATGGTTTGTTCATAATACTCCATTTCAGCCAGACTTAATAGCCTTAGCAGTTTTTTTTTTTTAAATGTTTATTGTGTTTCTGATTATAAAAGTAATATGTACTCATTGTAAAACATTGAGAAATAACCAGCAGTAACATTTTGGTGTTTTTCCTTCCAGTTTTTCTTTTAATGGTTACATTAGAAAAAAGTCACCATCAAAACATTACATTATAAGCATTCGCTCATTTTATTAGCATTTATCATATGCATCTTTTAAAATGACTACTTAGCATTGGACTACATGATTCTATCATGATTTACTTACCTAATTCTCTATGTGAAGCATTTAGGTTGTTTCTTGTTTTTTGATATTGTAAGCGATGCTGTGTTCTGTGTCTTCACACATGAAATTCTGTCTGCTTCTTGGATAATTCCTTCAATATCTATCCCTTTAGAAATTAAGGCACCCAGTTAAAAAATGAGCAAACAATTTAAAGACACGCATCAGGAATGAGATATGCAGATAGCTGTAAACACACAAGAAGCTGTTCAACATTGTTACTCATCATAGAAATGTACATGAAAACCACAATGAGATTCCACTCTACACCAAGTGGATAGAAGTACAAAGACACTGTCAAGTGTTGGCCAAGAGAGGAAGCAACTGGACCTCTCAGACGTTGCTGGTGCAGTTGAACGAGGTATAGACATTTTGGAAAGTGGTTTTTACTCAAGTTAAAGACACACTTACACTTTGACCCAGAAATTTCACTTCTAGGTACACACTCAAGAGGAATGAGTGTGTGTCCGTAAAAAGGCATATACAAGAATATGCATGGCGGCTCTATTCCTCATAGCCCCAGACTAGAAATAATCTAAATAACCACTGATAGTTAAATGGATAAACAAATCATCCTACGTTCATACAGTGGATGATTATTCAGCCAGAAAAAGGAGCAAACTACTGGCACAGGCAACCACATGGATGGATTTCACAGGTATTATGTTGAATGAAAGAAAGCCAGAAAAATTCTTTGTATGGCCTCATTTATATGAACTTCAAGAACAGGCAAAATGAGTTCATGTTTATTTATTTTTTGGTTTTTTATTCTTTATTTTTGAGAGAGATGGAGAATGCACATGTACGCTCATGAGTCAGGGAGGGGCTGAGGGAGAGAATCTTGTTTTTTTATGTTTATTTTGAGAGAGAGAGAGAACAAGTGGGGGAGGAGCAGAGAGAGAGAGAAAGAGCACTGTCAGCACAGAGTCCAATGTGGGGCTCGAACCCATGAACTGTGAGATCATGACCTGAACCGAAGTCAGACGCTTGACTGAGTGAGCCACCCAGGCGCCCCAAGGAAGAGAATCTTAAGCAGGTTCCACTGTCAGTGCAGAGCCTGACACAGAGCTTGATCCCATGATCTTGGGATCAGGGCCTGAGTCGAAATCATGAGGCAGACTCTCAACCCACTGAGCCACCCAGGTGCCCCAGAGTTAATGTTTATTGAAGCCAGAATGGCGATTACTTCTGGGGGGAGATACAAACTCAAACAGCGTATGATAGAAGCTTCCAGGGTGCTAGAAATGTCCCTTATCTTGATCTTGGTGGAGATAACATGAGTGTAGAGAATAGGAAAAACACTATCAAGCTACACAATGAAACCAAATACACTTTATGAAAACAAATACACTTTATATGCTTTACTGTTGTGTGGGTTACCCTTCAATAAAAAAAAAGAAAGAAATTAGGATGAAATTTCGATGATATTACTGCCAGGAGTTCAGAAATTCTGGAATCTAGCCTTCTCCATCATGGCTCACCTGCCTTTGAAGATGCAAAGCAGCAATACACCAGGAACGACAGCAGAACTGGGATCAAGAGCCACTTTGTTCATAACCATATGAGCACCCAAAGTCCCAAATTCTGAACTCTAATGCAAGGCTGAGTTGGGGTGTCTGTTAATGAGGGTTCTCTAGAGAAATAGAACCAATAGGGTATGTATGTATGTAAGAAGAGATTTATTATAAGGACTTGACTCACATAATTATGGAGGCTGAGAAGGTGCACAGTCTGCTGTCTGAAGGCTGGAGACCCAGGAAAGCTGGTAGTGTGATTCAGTCCCAGTCCAAAGGCTGGACGACCGGGAGCACCATGCACGGAGAAGATCAATGTCCCAGCTCAAGCAGTCAGGCAGGAAAGGCTGAATTCTTCCTTCCTCCACCTTTTGTTCTATTCAGTCCCTCAGTGGGTTGGATGATGCCTACCCACACTGGGAGGACAAACCATTTGAACCGAGTCCGTGATTCAAATGCTAATTTCATCCAGAAGCACCCCTAAATAGTGTTTAGCCAAACCTCCGGGCCCCCCATGATCAACCAAGTTGACACCTAAAATTGACCTTCACAGGGTATGTGGTTTAACCTCGAGGCTCAAGTGGGGCCAAGACACCCCCTTCCCCTTGGGTCTGAGTGTTGGGGCAATAGCCTCAGGTGTGCTCCTATCTCCAACTCACCGGGTAGGAGGCACCACCAGGAGAATGCCACAGGGATGCTGGCTTCAGTGCCCCGCTGCTAATGGACGTGGACTGACTGATGCCTCATGCTCTGACCAATCCGATGCAACCTTCCCTTCTTTATTGGGCATAAAGGGATTGGGCACAAAGGGGTGTCTGGCATAGGGGGAGGGGCTGAAGCGTCGCGTCCCACTCCTGATTCCAAGGAGATAAAGGGAATGAATATTCTGAAGGCTTTTGTCAAGTTGTCCTCCAGAAAGCCTGTCTCAATTTCCACCGTTACCAATAACACCCAGGAATGTGCATCTCACCACATCTTTGCCAAGACCGAGTATTATTATTTTGTGAGGCAGGCGATGAAACCTCGAGGCGCTTGCCTTAAACATCACCTCTAGAAACCTAAGTCGCTCTGACTCTGATACCGGCTGGGTGAAAAGAGACTAGTCACTCCTGCCACAGTGGGTTAGTTCTGGGATGGAGGGAAGATTCCAAACCAGACCAGAACATGGACCCAAAGACACTATGGTGGGCGCTCTTGTTGGGTGGACTGACCGTTAAGCCCTCTCTCTGGGTACCATTCAGGTACACAAACAACCAGAGGCAGGTGGCTAGAACTCAGTTGCACGGAGAGCAGGTGGACTTATTTCTTTCTATTTCAATGGCGCTCTGTGCCCATAGCAGCCCCAAAGATTGTTCCCTTGTGACCTGTTCCATCAAGTGTCTTGATGATAAACCCCGAACACCAAAGAAATCTTCCAAAAGTCCCGTGTTTTTCTCTGTACAGACCCAAGCCACATGAGCACCCCCTCCCCCACCAGAGGTTTTCTAATTTCACCCACAAAAATGGCCCTGTGGTTGTTGTAATTGGCATTCCTTTAACTACTTCCTTCCTAGGCTTGTTGGCTCTCCACTTCTGTGGACTCACTGTTTCTGTCCTGCACCAGTTCCTCCCCAGAGGGTTTCCTGGTGCCTTTGGCCTCAAGAGCGTCCCTTCTTTTCTCCGGGTGGGGTGTGGTCTCAGCCGGCACGGGCCTCTTGGGTCCTGAGCCATTACGAGTGTGCTGGGTGTATTTTTGTTGGTGGTGGTAGCACTCGGCATTTTTGTCTACAAGTACTTTCCCGGGAAGCTGTGTCAGCCCCGCAATTAGCTCCCTCAATCAGGAAAGCGGCTCATCGTGAGATTAGACACATCTCAGTGGCTGATTGCCGGGAATTTGGGAGAGAGCTGGCGGGGGATAATCTCCCGCTTTCTCTCTTTCTCTGTGTCTTTTTTCCTGTTTCCATTTTAAATAACTGCTTGATTGTAAAGAGGGATGATTCACTACTCGAGATTTCTTCTGTAACTTAGTGGGGAGGTTAAGAGAAAGGAACTACCCCCTCCCCCCTCCCCCCACCCCCACTCCCAAGTCCCAGATCCCTTCTGTTCTATTTGCTCCCCTGGGAAGGCAGGAAGAGGGCAGAAGAGAATACAGCTCTGCCTGGCCTTCCCCACACTCCCCCGGAAAACCAGAGAGCCTCCTTCACTCTGACCCTGGCTCTGGGAACCCACTTCCTCATTGCAAATCTCCTCCTACCCCCCACCCCACCCTGCCCCATCCAGCTCCAAGAACTTCCGTCTCTCACTGTCAAAAATACTTTCCGACTGCAAATCCTCTTCCTGAATTTCATTTTGTTTGGTCGTCAAGAGCAATTTATTCCCTGTCCTCTCTGATGCCTTCTTCTGCGGACACTGGCCAGCCTTCTCCTCCCTCCTCTCGTTCCTTCCTCCTTTCCTCCCTCCCTTCCCTTCCCTTTCTCTCCTTCCCTTCCTCCAACAAATATTTCTGGAGAACCTAGCATGTGTCATGCATTGTTCTAGGCACTGAATGGACCAGACACAGTCCTTGCCCTCATGGAGTTTACATTCAACTTGGGGAACAAGACGACAAAATAAATACGTGAATCCACTTATATTGTGACAGCAAGTAGTGATCAACAGAAAAGGGCAGAGCAAGAAGGTAAATAGCAACGAGGGACCTCCCTGAGGAGGTAACTCTTAGCAGAGAGCTGAATGAGGTAAGGGAAAGGGTCACATGGATATCCCCAGCTGAGAGAGCAGCAAGTGCAAAGGCCCTGAGGCAGGAGCATCCTGGTGCGTTATGGCAGGAGCACCAAAAATGAAGAACAGAGATTTGGCAGTGAGGCCAGAGATGAACAAGGACCAGACCCTGCAGGGTCTAGTAGGTCACAAACAAGACTCCGTTTTTTTATTCTACGTAGAATGAGAAGCTACCGACAGTTTTTGAGCAGAGGAGCGTCATGATCTGAGTTGGGTTTTGAAAGCCACATCTGGCTGCTCTCTGCTGATTAGACGGTAGAGGGGCAAGAGTGGAAGCAGGGAAATAACCCAAATAGCCTTTTTTTCTCTCAGCAAAATAACCCCCTCCCTCCAGCTGACAACCGGGAGCAAATTCAGCTAGAAGCGTCACAGGCAGCACTGTTGGTGAGGCAGAACCCAGAAGCCACCAAGGTGTAATCTGTCTTTTACAAAGAGAGGAGTTAAAAGGACGGAGGATAAAATTCAGCCCAGTGTTTGTTTGTTTGTTTGTTTGTTTTTAGAAGCATCTACTGATAATTTTTTTCTCTTTCAGATGTTTTGTTGATCAAATTATATTCTTGACATTTTGGGGACCTTCTGTGTTTTCCCAAATGCCGCTTAATGATGCCAGAGTGCAATTAAGACTAATTTGTTGGCAGAAATAATGGGCAGTTGTTAGGTTCTATGAAGGAACAGACCTAGGCACTCTGATTATTATTATCCTTATTATTGAGGCCATTATTATTGCTCGAAGCATGTGTCAGGCTGAAAGAAGCAGGAGGGAAGATGAAAAACATCTGGGCAGGGAAAAGAAGGTGCTTCCGAGGAAGTCAGACGTCCTCAGACTTGGAGTCACAGAGTGTGGATCTCACCAGCCCCACCTGCTCCTTGTGTGACCTTGCACGAGGGCCTTGACCCCAGCCAGCCTCAGTCTTCTCATCTGGGAGCTGGGCGTATTAACATTACCTCTATCGTTGGATTGTTGAGGAGGAACCGTGATGAAATATTCAAGTTCGTGTCAGAGAGATGGAATATTGGATCACTCAGGATTAAGTTCGGTTGTGACAAACTCAAAGTCACAGTGGCTTAGATGAACAGATATTTCTTTCTTTCACCTGCAAGTCTGACACAGGCAATGCAAGGCTGTTGCCAAGTCTACTCCATCAAGCCCTCAGGGACCCAGGCTCTTTCTAGCTCCCTGGTCTAAAACAGTGGCCAAAGTTCCACCTGTCATACCTACTGTGCGGGAAGCAGGGTAAAAAAGACAGACAAAAGCGGGAGTCAAGAACACATGCCAGCTGCCTTTAAGGAAGGCTCCCAGAGCCACCACAGGAGCCTTCCATTTCCGTTGCATTAGCTGGAACTCAGTCACATGGCCCTATCAAGCTGCAAGGGATGCTGGGAGATGTAGTCTTTGCTCTGGGAAGCCTTTTGTCCTGCCAAAAACTGGGGATTCTAAGATAATGGGGAAAAGAGAGATCAGATGTTAGGAGATAAGTGGAGGTCTCCCCCGCAGGTGGGAGGAATAAGAAGGAGAAGGTAGGGAGACACCCCCCCCAAACGTCAGGTTTTATTTCTCCTTCTCCCTCTCTTCTCTCTCTCTCTTTCTCTTTAATGCTTATTTATTTTTGACAGACAGAGAGAGAGAGAACGCAGGCAGGAGAGGGTCAGAGAGAGGGAGACACAAAATCCAAAGCAGGCTCCAGGCTCTGAGCTGTCAGCACAGAGCCCAACGCAGGGCTCGAACTCACAAACTGTGAGATCATGACCTGAGCTGAAGTCGGACGCTTCACTGACTGAGCCATCCAGGTGCCCCGCCTCCCTCTCTTCTCCATAGCCAGTCAACCACCAAGCCTGTTGGTTCTACATCCTAAACTTCTCTAAATCCATCCTTTGCCCTCAGTCTCCGTGGAAAGAGCCCTAGGCCAGACTTCACCGTCATTCTCTCGGACCATTACAAAGGCTCCTCACTGCCCTTCATCCCACCTGTGGTCCCTCTTTACTAATGAGCTGTCTGTGACTGAGATCCGACGGGGTTCCCACTGCTTACAGGACAGAATCCAATCCCCTGAGCTCAGCCTTCAAGGCCCTTCAGGGTGGTCCTCTGTTTCTCATTGCTTCTACTCATGTAACTTTCCTGGCAGCCGAACAGAATATTCTGCTGGTAGCTGATAAGCCACCTTTTCTGTCTTTGAGCTTGCTTTTTGTCCTTTACCCCTTTCTCTCTTTCCTGCTCGGAAAGCTCCTATTCATGCTTTAAAACCCACCTCCCCTGCTTTACCATTGGAGAGAAGGGTGGCTGATTCCTCCAGGCTGTGTTTTCCGGACTCCTGGCGAGCTGTCTTTCGGCTGGCTTTAGAGGATTAGAAGCACTGGCAGGAGACTGGAGGGTAGCCCGGAGAAGCTTGGACGGTTTCTCACCTCTTCTCTGCCTGGGCTAACATCTCCGGCAGCAGCTACATCTCCTGCCAGACAGTGCGCCCCTCTGTGGTTCCGGATTCTGCTGGGCAGCTTTCCTGGGCGTCTGGCTCCCTGCAGGGCAACTCTGTTTCCGGGATCTCGTAAAACCATCTCCTCTCCTCGTCCTCCCATTCCTGGGATGCTGGCGGCTTCCTGCTGTTACTAATTTTTGGATAACGCTAATTTGACTTCTCACCTGTTCCATCACCTGTGTAACCAGTCTCCTGCTCTAAGTTCCCACTGTGCGAAATGCCTAGAATAGTTTCTGTTTTCTTTTTCCTTAAAAATAATTTTCTTAATGTTTATTTATTTTTGAGAGAGAGAGAGATAGAGCGTGAGCAGGGGAGGGGCAGAGAGAGAGGGAGACACAGAATCCGATGCAGGCTCCAGGCTCTGAGCTGTCAGCACAGAGCCTGACGCGGGGCTCGAACTCATGAACCGTGAGATCATGACCTGAGCTGAACTTGGACACTTACCTGACTGAGCCACCCAGGCGCCCCCTCCCCAGTTTCTGTTTTCTGAACCAGACCCTAAATGAGCCAACTGCCTGGCACAGCATCTGGCCTACAGGGTGTGTTCAATCAATAGCTGTTGAATGAACAAATGAATGGAGCTTCCCTACCCCACCTAACCATGAGCTTCCCCAGCTCCTATGTCATTGCTTTATTACAGCATGCTTGAACCTGTTTGTTGACTCATCTGTCTCCCGCGTAAGACGTAGCTGGTAGTTGGGGATGTGGACACAAATATACAGGTGTCCTGACTCCTGAGAATGTTTTTTCTACCTTCTGTACCTGAGAGCTGGGAAGGAAAGGAGAGGGGAACAGAATGGAGAGTGGTGGAGGGTTCTCCACGGGTCTCTCTGCCTCTCTTATTTTAAACACAGGGCTTTGCTTCTGGGTTCAGGCGAGGATTTATGAGTGTGTTTAGGCAGTAACACGAGGGGACCTTTGGCGAGAAATGTTCCCTGTCACGCTCTGACAGCCTACGGAGGGAGGCAGCTGAAAACATCAGGAAGGAGATTTTTCTTGCGCTGGTAGAGGTCCCAGCCCAACCTTGCCACCCTTTAAATGCCACCTGGAAACCTGGGGGAAGAGTGGGGGGCTCCTGCCTTTTGGGTGGCATTGTCAGAGAGGGAGCACTCTGATGAGTTTTCTCAAAGTTTAGTTTGGGCTTCACTGAAGACAGAGCAAGGCAGGGAGGTTTTTAAACTCCAGTTGGAAGGATTTGGATCAGACATTAGGAGGAGCTGTCGTCTGATCCTTCGTGATGATGTGAAGCTAGACTCAGATGCAGACCTCGTTATTATCTCCTACCTGTCTCCCGGTTCTCTCCACTCTGGCCAAGCTGGCCTTCATTTTGTCCCTTGAATGTGCCTCAGGACCTTTGCACTCATTGTCTTCTCCACCACGTCTGTCCTTCCCCTTCGTTCCTGGATGCTCTTCATTCAGATCTCAGTTCACATGTCGCCTCCTCAGGGAAGCATCCCCTGCCCGCTCCAGAGAAAGTAGCTGCACGCAATCAGTCACTCCCAAACCATTGCCTGGTCTTATTTCTTTATTCCATCGGTGACTTTTTGTAATTATCGTATTTCTTTAGTTCCACACCCGTTCATTTTCCATCGAAACCTACTAGATTGCAGGCTTCACAAAGGCAGGAATCCTTTCTATTGTTTTTCCCATTCACACCCGACACCCAGGACAGCGCCTGACACATAGGTGCTCACTCACGATTCTTTGAATGAGTAAATCAGGTACAATGCCTCCAAACACTAGTGGCTCAGAAGTGACCCTGGGTGTGCTCAGCTGAGGTCAGTCTGGGAGGTCTTGCTGGGAAGGGGAGGACAAGCCTAGAAGTGGACTCTGGATCAGAGGCTGGGGCAAGAATTGAATGACATAATATCTGCAGTGAGCTTAGAACAGGGCCTGGCACATTATCGAGGGCTCAGCAAATGCTGGCCGCTGTTAGGTTCAGATGTGCCCCCTGTGGAGCCCCTCCTGAGTGCTGGGGGGTGGTGTCTGGGCTCTTTGGGCTGAAGATGTCTGCGTACCAGGCCTGGGCTCGAGGTGGCCTGAGCTGGCCATGGAGGCTGCTGGACCCGAGGCCAGAGGACGGCTTGCTCCCCCGGGGCCGGGAAAGACCACCTGCACTGCCAGCGAGCCTCCGGGGACCTCGGAGACAGACAGAGAATACAGTTGCTAAGAGTGTGGATTCTGGAGCCAGACGCCTGGGTTTGAACCCAGCTCTACCGTTTACTAGCATGGCAGGTTACTTAACCTCCCTGTGCCTCAGTTTTCCTAGCGGTAGAGCTGGGACGATAGCAATACCTGCCCGGTAAGACCTTCTCGGCTCTGTGAGGATTTCAGAAGTACACACGGCAAGGACGTAGGCCCACCCATGTCTGGAATGAATTAAATGCTATAGGCGTTGGCTGTTAACACCGCCAAATCCAAACAACAATGTTGCTATTAGTTCTCTGGGTCTTACATAGGCTGTAATCGTGCCTCTCTGTGCTCCCCCTTCCAACCCCGAATCATTTGTTGAAGCACTGACCCAGTACCTTAGAAGGGGACTGTATTTACTTATTTATTTATTTTTACTTAAAAAAAATTTTTTTTTTTTACATTTATTTATTTTTGAGAAACAGTGAGACAAAGCATGAGCGGGGCAGGGGTAGAGAGAGAGGGAGACACAGAATCGGAAGCAGCCTCCAGGCTCTGAGCAAGCAGTCAGCACAGAGCCCGACGCGGGGCTCGAACCCACAGACTGTGAGATCGTGACCTGAGCCGAAGTCGGAGGCTCAACCGTCTGAGCCACCCAGGTGCCCCAGAAGGGCAGAAGACCTTTAAAGAGGTAACTAAGTAAAATGAGGCATTAGGGTGGGTCCTCATCCAACCTGACTGGCGTCCGTAGGAGATTACACATATGGACACACCAGGAATGCGCAGAGAGAAGGCCCCGACTGGACACAGCGAGAAGAGGACCACGTGCCAGCCAAGGAGAGAGGCCTCAGGAGAAACCCAGTCGGCCCACACCTTGATCTTGCACTTGCAGACTCCAGAATGGTGAGAAAACAAATGCATTTCTGTTGGTGAAGCCACCCCACTCCGTGGTCTTTGTTATGGCAGCCCGAGCAAACCAGTGCACTGGGTCAGGACAATCTGAGGCCTAGAGATCTGGCCGTGTCCTCACCCTCTGGGACATCCCCAGCTGGGGACGGCCTCCCCCTGCCTGGACATTCCTGATTCCATTCACAGCCTCTCCCTCCCCCGGGGTGACAGCCCTCCCTCTGCCCGAACCATCATCACCAGTGGGGGTCCATCAGTTGGCCTGTCTGTGACCCATTCGCCCGGTCAGAGCCGCGCTAAGAAGGCTGAGAGCCACCTTCTTCTTCTTCTTTTTTTTAAATTTAACGTTTATTTATTATTGAGAGACAGAGACAGAGACAGAGCGTGAGCAGGGGAGGGGCAGAGAGAGAGGGAGACAGAATCCGAAGCAAGCTCCAGGCTCTGAGCTGTCAGCACAGAGCCTGACGCGGGGCTCGAACTCACGAACCGTGAGATCGTGACATGAGCCGAAGTCGGACCCTTAACCGACTGAGCCACCCAGGTGCCCCGAGAGCCACCTTCTTGACATATGTCCCTGGTGGTAAGAAAGCAAGAAGGCAAGAAGCCCTCCTGCCTGAGCACCTCTGCAAACACAACCCCTCGCCCATCAGTCCGTGGGCCCGGGACAAGCTCAAGCTCGGCTCTTTCCAAGGGCAGTCTCCGTTTACTTCCTTTCTCTCACCCTCCGGACTACCACCTCTGCCTCGGTCCTTGGAGTTTTATAGTCCCCCTTCTTCAGTCAGAGCCAATCCCAGAGAAGCAGGTGGGAACGGACCCACCTGATTGGCGCAAGAAGTGCCTGGAGGCGGGGCCAACTGGTTGACTGACCTGAAGGGCGGCCGCCGCGGCCAGAGCTGGGGCTGCAGGGAGAGGCCCAGGGCCTGCTGGAGGGCAAGGTGGCCGGAGGCTCTGCGAGCAGCCGGTCAGCCGGGGGGCCTTGGCAGGGTCGGTAGCTCTGCTCAGCTGGTGAAGTGATGCTCTCCTCTGATTGAGTTAATTATGCTGATTGAATTTCCTCCTTCTCTCTTCAGTGCCTCCTTCTGCCTCCTCCTCTCCCCTGTCTCTCCCCTCCCTTCTCTCCCTTTGGAGAGAAAGGGAAAGGTTTCCTTAATGTGACTGGTAATTGTTATGCACACAGTGTCAGATGTTAATGCGGGCCGTGATTGACAGCTAATCAGCCCATCAGCTGTACAAAAAGAGTGAATAACTCGGTAATTTGATTTCCCCTGATTCCCCTGCGTGGGATGGCAGGAAAGTCTAAATTAGCAATCAGGGAGCCCATGGCAGATCCTGGAGGGCGGTGGTGAGGATTTAGGGGCTGCGGGGGCAGCCGCAGCCTTGTGGGTCCTGACACCTAGGCTGAGAGAGCCTGTCCTGGCTGGCCTCCACGGGGCGTTGGAGGAGCTTGGTGAGCCGCAGGGACTAAGAGTGGAGAGACTGGGGCAGTGGGTCAAGTCCTCGTCCCCAGGGCTGCCCCTTCCTTGGTGGCAGCTGGGGAGAAGCCCCAGGCTGGCCTCCTGGAGAGGGAAGGGGTCTGGGCTGGAGGTGCTCTTATCCTGTTGTCTAGGAGACCACCCTGGAGGTGGTTGGGATGTGGCAGCCAGGCACCTCCCACCGCCCCCCCCCCCCCCATTCTTTTAGAGATGGTTGCCAGGGTTTCCACCGTGTGACCCAAATTCTTCCAATTCGGGGAAATAGTTGTCCCTTCACTCAGCTTCGGGCAGATTCTGCTCAGGTAAAATGGAGCACAGCAGAAGCACATGCGGATTATCTGGTCCCAAGTGAAGCTATCTCTGGCCTTCCTGGGGAGGCAATAGTAGCTAGACACAGCTGGCATCCACTGGGGGCCCCCTGGGGCCAGGGGACCATGCCAAGTGTTTTGTCTGTGTCCATCGTGAGCAGGAAGGAAGATTGCGCACCTGGTTCCAAGTCCTACGTGAGAAAATGGTGGAGCTGGGATTCAAACCCAAGGCAGTACCGGCTTCTTGGCTGTGGTGACAGAGGCAGCATGAGGTGTGGTGTCCACTCTGGCCTGGCCTCAGGTGGCCTCTTACTCATTAGAAGGCCTCCCCACTCCCTGTGAGGTCCTAGCCCCAGAGACCTCTCCCCACCCCGCCCCTCCCCGGAGAAATACCTGGGAGTATCTGTAGCCATATGTGAATATTTGTCCTTTTAGGGATGGGGAAACTGAGGCCCAAGGAAGACAGGGATGGGCCCGAGGGCACATAAAGGACCATTGACCCAGCTAGGGCTGAAACCTAGCTCTCCTGCCCCAGCCTAACAGTGTCCAGCCCAGACTACCCTCCAAACCCCCGTCTTACCTGCTTATTTCTTCTCCTTCTAGCCTCAGCCATTCCCTTCCCAAATCCCCCTCCCCCCCAAACTGTGGGAGCCAGCAGGGAGCTGGGGGAGGGGCTGCCAGTCCGTAGGGCCTGGAGATGCCCAGGGAGGACTCTAGGTGGCAACAGCATGTTGCTGGGAGGGAGCCAGCCCTGAGCAGCTCCACTGGCTGCAGGAGAGGCAGCTGCTGGGGGGTGGTGGGTGGGCAGTGGTTTTGGCCTCCTTGATGTTCTGAGAACATAGTAGCCTGGGGCTGCGGGGCCAGAAGGGCTGACTGTGCCTCATCAAACACTGCCTGGCCCACCTCCAACCGTGAAGCCCTAATTCCTATGTTGCCTTCCCTGCATTCTTCTTGCGGGTGTTGGGACATTCCCTGACAGTGGTTTCCCTGGGCCACTCAGTCCCATTCTTGGGCCGTAGGAACTCATTCCAGTCCACACTTTGTGCATGCACACATTTGGCAAACCTGTGTGCATGTACAGCCACACGGATGTGTGTGAACATTCGTCCTTGCCTTGGGTGCTCATAGACCAGTCTGTGCGAGTGTGTTCCCGTGCGCATGCACATAAGTGTACCGGACCCATGCTTATGCTGCATGCAGCAGCCGGTGTGTGGGGATCAGGACCCCTCCATGGGTCCCAGAGGAGTTCTGGAAGCTGGGCGTTCTTAGACCAGCCGCTTGGATGCTGAGAGAGGGATGAGGAGTGCGGGAAGAGACAGGAGGCAAGAGCCACCATTTTTGTCCCCAAGGGTGCTTGGGAGGCTCAATTTATAGGGAAGCAACAGCCAGATGGGGCAGGAGTTGGTGTGAAAGCCATGGATCATGACCTTTATAGGGTCAAGGGTGGGGAAATGGCCTTGGGAGGGGCTGTGGTCAGACCTGAGTCAGAAAGAGGTGAAGTCCAGTAGGGATGTGATTTGGAAGAAGCCACATCCCTGGGAACAGTTGTGATGCCTATTTTGTTCCAGCCTGTGTGTTGGCTAATGAGGGGTTATTACCCTCAGTGTGCAGATGATAAAGTGGACTCGGATGGGCACAAAAAGAAATTGCTCAAGGTCACACACCTATGAAGAAGAAAGCAGAGGTTCTGCTTTGTGCAGAAGTTCACCCTTGCTTCCCTGTAGGACCCAGCAGAGGCTGGAGGAGGCGGGGAGGGGAGCGGGAGGAGGGAGAGGAGGAGGAAGTGGGAGCGTAATCGCAATCCGTCAGAAGCCAGAGCTCCCAGGAGGCACAGGAGGGCAGAGTAGAGTTGAACCCTCTGAGCCACTGACCTCAAATATTTAATTGTCTTGCAGCCAACAAGTGTTTACTGGGAAAGTGCTGTGTATAAGGTACCCTCTCGGTGAAACAAGCAGCTTGCAGCCTGCTCTTATGGAGCCTACTGTCTAGTGCTCGTGTGTGCGTGGGTATGTGTGCACACGCATGTGCACGTGTGCACCTGTAGGCGCGTGTGTGTGCTGGGGGGAGGTGGGCGATGCTGGTCACAACTCCAGCTGGAACGATCGTAGCTCACGTCGACCGAACTCTTAGAAACTCCTTTGATCCTCCCCACAGCCCTGTGGTGCTGCTCTGTTCTCCCCATTCTACAGATGAGAAAAGAGAGGCACTGTGAAGTCAAGCAACTTGCCCTAGGTCGGTCACACAGCTAAGATGTAATAGACCTAACTTCTGAACCTGGGCTGCTTAGCTTCAAGGTTAACACTTCTGCTCTTACGACAATACTTACTGGCAAGCTGTGACGTGTGCTGGGGAAACAGAATAGAGGCGGTGCTGAAGGAGTGTCTGCAGGGCCTTAGCGTGCACCGAGCCCTGGAGAGCTTGCAAAGCTCTCGCTGTTTATCATGTCATTTCGTCCCCGCAGTGGCCCAGAAGGCTGGCCTAGGACCCCATTTACCAGATGGGGCCAGTGCAGCTCAGAAGAGGCAAGTCACCTGCCCGGTGTCACGCTCCCTGTGAGGTCCAGAGCTGACTGCCAAGCTCCCGCTTCCACCCTCGAGGGCCCCCCTACCTGGGCTGGCTTCTGGGCTGTTGAGGTTACTCAAGTCCTCTGCTCACCCTCTCCTCTCCGGGGTCCCATGGGCAGCAGACCCTGCCGGCTGCCGACCCCAATGTCTCCTAATGACATTTCTGTGGTTTGGCTGCTCTGGGCTGTGAGTTGTCCCCTGGGGCAGCCTGCCACACCTGAAGGGGAAGGCTGACGGGGCCTCAGCTGTGAGGCATTTAGATTCTGCCCTTGAACTTGCCCCTCACTTCTTCCCCTCGATGCCACCTGCTGCCCCCACACTCTAAGCAAGGAGCTGGTGGGGTCCCAGACTCCTGCCCTGTGTCTCCTTGGGGCTTCGTCTCTGGATTCCTGCTCAGCTCCTCCTTACAAGGAGGAGGTTGGTGGTTGGTGTTCCCACAAGGGCCAACTCCCCAGCAGCACTGGGCATTTCCGGGGCCATCTCACCCACTCCTGACCCATGCCATCCCCTGACCCTCAGGCTCATGCTCTACCCTGGCAGCATTAAGGAAGACTCTGCTGACCCATGGACACAGTGTCATGGCATGTCACTGGTATCATGTCCCCATTTTTCAGATGAGGGAACTGACACTTGGAGAGCGTGAGTACATTGCCCAAGGTAAGAAGTGGAGCTGATCTCCTGGGATCTAGAGTCCGTATCCTAGAGAGAGAAAGGTGTGCTGTCTCAGTGCCTCCTAGCTCATCTCCCCTGTCCTGGACGTTGGCTGAAAGCCCCAGAACAGGGCATCTATTTGGGTGGAGGGGCTTGTTGGTAAAGCTTATCTGAGAGACACTGGGGAGCTCTTGTCTCAAGTCCAAGCTTGGATGGCTAGTGTGGGGTGAAGTGAGGGAGCGAGAGGGGGGATATTTAGGATAAACTGAGCCAGAGACCAAACACATGAGGACCGGGCTGGGTCAGGACTATGAGCTAGAGGCCAAAGGGCAGAGACACTAAGTGCTGTCCTGCACAGACAGTGGGGCCTGGAGACTGGTCAGTTTTGCTAGAGAGCCCTCCCCAGTGGCAGAGCTAGTGGGGTGGCTGGGGATGGAACAGACATCTAAGGTGGCTCCTGCCCTTGTCTCATCTCCTGCCACTTTCACTTGGGAGTGGAAGGCAGGGAACAGAGATGTCCTGTGAATTGCCAGAGGCAGCAAGCCAGGAACAGGGGCCCAGGTGTCCTGGCTCCCTGCCCAGGGGCACCTGATAGCCCCAGAGGACCCTGCTTCTCCAGGGTCAGCCATAGTGGCCAGCCCAACCCAGGGCTGCAGGGACTATTATGTCTGGCCAAAGGGCCGTGCATGGTGGGGTGCTGGTCAGGAGGGCTGGACCTCTGCTGGAGGCAATGCCCCAATGTGCAGGCACACTCGCAGATACAGAGCTTCCCCCATCCACTTACACACACCTCACAGACACGTGAGCACAGGTGTCATGTGAGCTTTCAGCACAGAGCCTGATGCAGGGCTTGAACTCATAAACTGTGAGATCATGACCTGAGCCAAGTTGGGATGCTTAACTGAGCCACCCAGGCGCCCCCAGACAGTCTTCTATACACACATAGCTCTCTCTCTCTCTCTGTCTCTCTCTCTGTCTGTCTCTCTCTCTCTCTCTCTCTCTCTCTCACACACACACACACACACACACACACACCCAGGTGAGCAGGGAGCCAGGCACCTGGAGTTCTGTTCCTGTTTTGTCCTTGCACTGTGACCTTGAACAAGGTCACCCATTATTTTAAAGCCTTTCCTG